>NC_142504.1:603440-905801 GCF_057876585.1 Rhinolophus sinicus
ATGGGGAGAATACACACAGTTACATACTTAAGATTCTGCATGTTAAAAATGGATGGAGTTTACTACTAAATGTAGTTACTAAAACTGTATGATAAATACTAAATAGCCTCTGTTCCTAGAAAACCTCAGAAAATCAACTGAGGAACTACTAGGCACCAGGAAGAGAATTCAGTATTGGTGTGCAAGCCCTATCAAACACAAACGGTCAAATTCTACAGAACATACAAGCCTCGAATAAGTAAGACATCTCGTTCTTGGACAGAAAGACTCGAGGATGTGAAGATATCAATTTTCTCTAACTCCAAACATGAACTTAACGTATTCCCAGTGAAAGTTTCAACAGAATTTTTATTTGGAAAAATTAATGTTCAAGAAAAGCCTGGGGGGAGGGGAGATGAAGCTTTCGACCTCAGGTGTCAGATGCATTATGGGAAAGAATGGCACAGAGACACAAATGCTTTAGTATCTGTGAACACACAGAAAAGGAAAAACAAAGAAACATCACAAAGCCAGTCAGACTCCGACATACACACAGTGAGTGGCATTTCAAATATAACCAATGAGGTGACAGCGTTTTAACAGCAGCCAAGAAGTGGGTCAGGGACGCCAGCGGGCACCTAGGTGGCTCAAACTGCCGGGCTGTCTGGGGCCAAGTTAGCCACAGCCACCAAACGACACTGCCAGACCCTGTACCCCAGCAATCCCTGTCTGGGAACAGGTCCAGCAGATATCCGAGCACGTGTTCCGAGAAGCACACATGCCACTTCCACAGCAGCACCACTGTGACAGCAGCAGACTGGGGACAACCCCATTATACTCTCCACAGGGGCTCATGAGATGTGACATCACAGGGTAGAAAGCTCTGAGGCCATCAAGAGATGGCTCAGCTACAGTCAGTCACCTGGAAAGCTTCTGAAGACCCCCCACGGCCGCACCGAGGCCAGGAGAATCGGCTCTCCTGGGGCTGGGGCGGGCCCAGAAATCAGCATTTTAAAGCCCAGAATTGCAGGCAGAGCCCCTGCTCCCCTCCAGCTCGGGCGTGCCAGACCTGACTGTGACCCGCCCCTGGGCACGGCGCCACCACGCCCACCAGGAGGAGGGCACTGGCCACAGGAAGACCGTCCCTGTCGGAGGCAGACCCAGCATGGACTAACAGCCCACGCAGAGGGTGCAGCACACGCAGCAAGAACAATACATACACTATGAAACACTTTCCAGAAGAAAACACGGGCAGTTGCTGTCCTTAGGGAGACTCACTCCCATCACACACTGCAGCTTTCCACAACGTCCACCTTAAACCCGCTGTCGGTCACTGCCCCACGACAAGTCAGCAGTCATGAGCGCTGGGACTCAGCCCACAAACAACTTGAGTTTTCTGACAGATCAATTTTGAGGAAAGGAGAGAAATTGAGGGTCAACAATAAGCGATGTGTAGTGGAGCCTTATTTGTAGATGTAAACAAACCTCTTACGGTTTGTTCATTAGACTATTAAGTGAAAGCTGGAAGTTTAAACACTGATGAAACAACGCAGCTGGTGACGAGAACACACAGGCTCGATATACTGTCTGCTCTCGCGTTGAGTTTAGATTCTTCCTAATTCGTCCTGGGAGATGCATAGCCGCTTTCCAATGGAAGCAAATGAGCTGGCATAAAAGTCACGCTTCTTTAGTGTTACAGGAAACACTCACTCACCTAGAAGCTGGTGGTGCCAGTCCTGAAGGCGCCAGGAGTGGCTGCCCTTCCTGGAACCCCGTCTAGCCCACTGAGCCCGCCACCTACCGCCTCAGCTCCCAACAGCTCTGGCCCTACCTCTGACTGTGACTTTAGGCAAAGTGTGAAGCCACTGCCGACACAAAGTCCGCGCCACCCAAAGGGAGGGACAGCAGGGAGCAGCTTTCTAAGCAGCATTGTTCCCCAGGCTTTCCCACATGGGACGGCGCAGCCGCGAGTCCGACAGCCTCCGCGGCTCTGTGGGCCCCTTCCCTGGGCGGCAGAGGGACAGGCGGGCTGCACCCAGGTCACACAGCCACTGAGTAGGTCGGTGTGGGAGCACTCTGTCCCTCATCCAGGCCCAGCTCCCAGGGAAGAAACACTTGTTCCAGAACACAATTACTCCCGGTGCCACCTTCTCCCTTTTCTCTTCTAAGGAATTCTGTTCGTGATTCTAAAGGCAAAGCGGGAGGCAGCCCAGCCCAGCTACAGCGACACCTGCCGGCGGAGAGGAGCACTGCCTTTCCGACTCCAACACTCATACACAAGGACCACGGGCTGCCCCACCCACACCCCTACCCCGACAGGAGATGAAGCCAGAGAGAGAGAGTGAGGAGCACGGCTCCGGGCCTGACTGGATGGGCACTCAGCTCTCGGCCAGGTTCACTGTCACCCCAAAACCCATGAGGGAGATGCTGTGACCACCTCCGCTTCACAGGAGATGCGGGAAGGTGACATGGCTTGCCCAAGGGAAGACACTTCCCAGGTGGCAGTGTCTACGGGCTCTGGGTGCGCAGTCCCCCATATCAGACGGCCTCTCCAGGGGTCCCTGAGGCGGAGAGGACCGTGGGCACACGCCCCCACAGGAAGGGCGGCAACAGGACTGGGGCAAGTCTCCCAACGGCAGGTGTTCATGGCTGTGTGACAGGCGGGTCTGGCCTGACCTGACCAGGAGAAAAAGGAGGACACTGAGGCCACTGCCCTGCCACCCTGTGCCACAAAGCCTTGTCACGCAGCTGCACACAAGAAGAGCTCAGGCAACGCTGAGACAGGTCGGGGTAGTACCAGGGAGGCCCCCTCACACCCACCGCTGCCTGGGCCCAGTGAGAAAGCAGCAGCTCTTACTTAGGGGGGGCTGGGGGCTCCCTCGGGACCGCCACAGCGCCCACGTCTGCGCCCAGCGACTCCGCCTCCTTCCGCACGGGCTGCTCGGGCCCGGCTGTGTCTGCATTTGTGTCCGCATTCGTGTCCGCATCCGTGTCCGCAGTGGGGCCAGCCGCCAGCTCCTGCTCCGCAGCCGCCTCGTCCTCCCGCCTCGTCTTCTCCTCCAGCTCTTTCCTCCTCTTGTCATCGTCCTGACGGGCCATGTGGTCAAAGGTTCTGAACACCTGAAAGCAAACAGCCAGGCACCAATGAGCTCACCTTCCAGAGTGCACCACACGAGGCTGGTGCAGCAACACGCAGTAAGAAGGAACAGCAGCAAGGGGGACAGCGCCGCCACCGGCCAGGGGGACACGCACTCGGCTGGCCCGACTTCTGGCAGGCAGTGTCCCCTCCTGGGGGAGCTCCAACCTGACCAGGGAGGCCTCACAAGCCACGGCCGCAGGAGCCCCACTTGTCGCCTCACGATGCAAGACTGAACGGCCCTGCCGCCATCACCCTCAGCCCGTCTGTCCAGGTGCCGTCCAGCTGCGCGGCCGTGCAAAGCACTCGCTGCCCAGGTACTGAGCGCTGCCCAGGCCCACAGCTCAGACGGCAGACGGCAGAGGAGATGGAGCTGAAGTTCACTCGCAGGACAGCAGCAGGCACCGTGCGCGGCTGGCAGCGGCCTCCCTGGCTCGGCGGCCTGGGTCTCCGAAGGCTGGGAGTTCAGCCCAACAAACCTCCAGGATGTGCCAGCGGTGCGCAAAGCACGGCCTCCTACTGACAGCTCCCGCTCTCTCCAAACGCAGAAGGTAAACCAGCCCTGCCTCCGTCTCTCCTGGGACACGGTCACACCCATAAAAGTGCTGGGATTGTCCCCCCAGGAAGTGCACATGAAACATGGCCCAAACACGTCCAAGGGCACACATAACCCTGGAAGTGCAGCCAGGACAGACCCACACATGACGACCTGACGGCAAAGGCTGAGGTCACACCCGCCAGGCCTTCACAATGAGGCAAACGAGCATTGCTGCTAAGAGAAACATGGAGGGGTTTCCTGGAAGGAAGGGGTCTGGTCAGACCTTCAACGAAAGGCAGGCCCGTGTTCCTCGGGAAACCACAGCCTCCAGAGGCGGGGTCCTCAAGAAAAAGTCCCTGTGGCTGCTGAAGGCAGGAGGCTGGGAGACCGCACCTAGGAGCACGGTGGGAGCAGACTGCCAGTCACCCAGACACCGTGCCCCTTGGTGTTTGCCAACAGCACTGAACACTAACTCCACACAAAACCCCGCACACGGATGTTTAGAGCAGCTTTATTCACTACTCTCCAAACTAGGAGCAGAGATGTCCTTCAGTGGGTGGGTGGACAAACTGCCCATCCAGACAGAGGGACGTAAAGAGCACTACAGAGACGAGCTGTCAGCCACGGAAAGACACGCAGGAACTTCAAGTGCATGTTACTAAGTGACAGAAGACAGTCTGAAAAGGCTGCACACTGTAATGGTTCCAACTATGTGACATCCTGTAAAATGCAAAACTATAGAGACAGTAAAAGGGTCAGCGTTTAGGGGAGAGGGAGAAATGAATGGGGGAGCATGGAGGACGCCAGGGCAGTGAAACCACTCTGTGTGACACTGTAATGATGGACACGTGACACAATGCATTTGTCCAAACCCACAGAACGTACACAACCCAGAGTGACTCTAAAGCTAGTTGGGGTGACGATGACATGTCAGTGTGGGTTCATCAACTGTATCAAAGGTCATGACTCTGGGGAGGGCTGCATGTGGGAGGGGCTGTGGGAACTCTGGGCCTTCCCCTCGATTTTGCTGTGAACCTAAAACTGCTCTAAAAAAAGTTGTCTTATGATAAAAGAAAAACCCCAAATGTTTTACCAGTGGGCAGGAGTCCATTTCCAAAGGCTAGGACATACCCCGACATTAAATAATCGTGTCCTGTGCACTGAGCAGGCACAGACTGAAGAAGGTACGAACACACCAAGCCACGCCAAACGTTTGGCAAAGTCTCTCAAGACCTATGACAGCGCCAAGAACAGGAGCACTGCCGTTTCAAAGGCCATGGAGTCGCGCTCCGAGGGCAGCTGCCTGCCAGAGGTCCTGCAGTGAGAGAGGAAAGGAAACCACTGACAGACGCAGCGGGGAGACAAAGGCCTGAGGCTGAAGACAGGAGACGATGCTGACCCGCTCCTCCTTCTGACACCTGAGCTCTCTGGCCTCCACATTTGTGACCCTGACCCTCTGCCCTTGGAGCTGCTCATCCTCCTGACACCCCAGACCTTCTTCTTATTCCACAAAAACAGCAACAGCACGGCTCCTCTAACAGCCGGGACCCTGCGGACCCTGCCTGATGGGCCCAGGCAGCCCTGCCCTGCTCACCAGCACCCCCAGCTCTCACTCATTCTAGAGTCGCGGACCACAGGGCCAGAAGAGTCATCTATGACCTCCAACCAACCTTCTCAACTGACAGCGGAGAGTTACTGGCCCAAGATCTCCCCACGAGCTCCGTGAGGGACAAATGGAGCCAGAACTCTCCTGGGCGGGCTTCTCCCACGCAGGCTGGCGAGAGACTCCCAGATAAACAGCGTCAACGAAAACAAACAAAATGTCATTCTGAACTATTTTCTTAGAACACACTAACATATCACGGAAAGAAACGCACTTTTCGCCTGCATCTTTCCTGATGAGTGGCCTTTGGCTACGCATCCAGGCTGTGCAAGCCCTCACAATTAGGAGGAAAAGTCTGACCAGTTTTACACCACCCCCCAAATTATCAGGGAACGCTTTTGAGTTCCCGAATGGAGCACCCCAACACTCCCATCCAAACCCTCTTTGCCTGTGTTCTGAAGAGACCCCAAGCACCTCCTCTCAGGTGGGGTGGCCATAGGAAGCACTCTTTTGCCATCAAGTCAGAGGCCGATGAGCACAGTGAGGTCAGGAGGCCATCCAGTACCACTGGGAGGTGACACTGAGTGGTACCAAGTCCCTAGCTCTGACCCGGCATCTTTTCTTTCTTTTTGAGGCACAGGTGACAGCACCCTATTCATTTCAGGTATATACGCAGAGACTGACAGCTGGACCCTCAGTGATCCCCACGACCACTGCCATGACCTGCCGCGTGGCACGCTGTCACAACAGCACTGACTACCACCCTAAGCCGTGCGTTTCAGCCCACGGCTTAGCTGTTTTGTAACTGGAAACCTGTCCTCGCTCAGTACCTTGGTGTCCCACCCACAACAAAACTGTGCGGTGCTGAACCCGGCTTCACAGATGTCCTGCCACACGCCCCTGCAGTTAAGGGACAGCTCCCAGGAGTCACCCTGACCCTCCAACCAAGACACCCAGGGAATGTCTGCTTTGGTAAACTTCCTGGGCAATACTGACGGGCAGGAACCACTTCCAGAAACGGAACCCCTCTCCACACTGTGCTGGAAACTGTCCCCTCAGTTTCTGTGACACTTACTACACCACCCCTCCCACTCTACAGCTTCCTGCTTCTCCTCTCCCTTCCCGACCCTCCACCTTCAGCTCTTCTCTCCCTCAAACCACCCAGGTCTCTGGCGCCCCAAGGTCCAGTCCCAAACCCAACAGCCTGGGGGCAGGGGCTTCTGTCTACGACTCCAAATTAACTTGTCTAAAACTAGGCTTTTCCCCAAACTCAAGTGACAGTACAGTTAATGCATTATCGTTACTCCACCCGCCCAAGTTTGAAACCTTGGGTCATCTCTGATTCGTCCCTGCCCTGCCCTGCTCTGCTCTCACCTCCACTTAAACTGGTCACCAAGTCTTAACCGTGAACATAGTAGGTTTACATGTAGATACCAGATAAATGAGTTACCTGTCATTTCATCTGTAAAACAAGGGCAAAGCCCAACCTTTCAGGTTGTGTTAGCATTAAGTAAGATAACGTCCTGACCTGTAAAACCCCCACCATAATAACTGTTCCTTTCTCTTCCACACCCTTTCTGCAAGCTGCACTCACCCTAGATCCCAGCATTCCCACCCTACCATGCGTGGAATGGTTAAATGACGGAGCAGAAACATCTGGAATCACAAAAACGAAGTTTTGAGTTCCAGCTCTACAAGTCTGGTCAATCACCTGCCTTGCTGAGCTAGCACCCTCACCTGCCAAAAACATCAACTGCATCTACTTCCCAGGACTGTCCACGAAAGTAGCAAACTGTTACAGGGCCTGCTAGGAACCCTCAGTCAGACGGTGCGAGGCCACTGGAAGGATGAGGACGAGCCTTCAGTTCTGAAATTGACACCCAACTCTACCCCCCATTAGACTGTATCATCTTTAGTTACTAAAACACTGTGAGCTTTGGTTTCTTCCTCAGGCACCAGGGAAACTCCCGAGCAACCCACAGGTTGCAGCAAGACTTCAGGTCACGTTGGGAAGCACTGTATAAACTGTGACGTGCCAGAGGACTGTGGGAGGTGCCACCTGCGTTTCCACTTTCTCAGGTTCCTACCCAAAGGCTCAACGCTCAACTGAAGG
The DNA here is from genome assembly GCF_057876585.1 of Rhinolophus sinicus. Lineage (NCBI taxonomy): Eukaryota > Metazoa > Chordata > Mammalia > Chiroptera > Rhinolophidae > Rhinolophus > Rhinolophus sinicus. The sequence goes on from NC_142504.1 coordinate 610,810, forward strand.
CCCACTGTCATCGCATCACAGTCCCACCTCCCCTTTCTGACTCCAAACCATCCTTTCTATTCCTTTCCTTCCATGGCTGCCACACAACTGGCCTTGCACAGTTGTTCCTGCCTGTGTTTTTCCTTCTCAACTATAACAAGTGTCACAAGGAGAGACCATTACTTAAACACCCAAACCACGGTGCACCTCTGCCTGTTTCGGCTGAGTGCAAACAGGATCAGCAAGGACTTGCTTATTACACTCCCAGGTACCTAGTCAGCTTCAGTGAGTGTTCACGGGACCTCAGACATACAATACACGTAACCTGGGATGTACAGACATACGCTCCAATGTGCCGTCTCGGACCTGGGCCGGCACGTTTCCAACGAGGGGGCCGCACCCACCAGTCGTCACAGTCTCCCTCCCTCCTCCGGTCTGTGGCCTGGGCAGTCGCGGGGCTCGTTTTCACTCCCCGACTGGCAGCCCCTGGCACCGCCGGGGCTCCTGGGCTGCGAACGCCAAGCTGGCCCTGAGCGGGGTGTGCTGCGTCTGACTCCCACGCGCACCCTGTGTCACCCAGGCCGTCGAGAGCCAGTCCTGCTCCCACAGAGGGACAGCTTGATATGCGACCAGCGTCTCTGCTTCCTCGCAGCCCCGGCCCCAGGAGGAGAGTCCGGGGAAGCGCCAGAGGGGGAACTGAGGCCGGGAGCGGAGCGAAGGGCGGACTCGCGAGGGTCGGCAATTCCCGGGGGTCGGGGGTCCCGGGGATCGGGCGCCCGGAGGCGGGGCTCCCCCCGCCCGCCCCACCCCCCCCCCCGCCCGCCCGCCCGGCGCGCGTCACCTGCAGCACCAGCGCCTGCGCGGCCCCCGGCGGGAAGCCCATGCGGTCGGACGGGTGGCGCAGCAGGCGGTAGAAGTCGGTCTTGCGGTAGAGGAAGCCGAAGAGCACGCGCAGGAAGTCCTGGACGTTGCCCACGTGCTGCAGGATGCCCAGCAGGGCCTGGTCGTACAGCTCGGCCGCCCCGGGCTCCATGGCGTCGCCGGCAGGAGGACAGCGCGCTCGCGGCAGGCGCGGCCCGGACGCCGGCCGACGGCCACTTCCGGTGCGCCGCGGTAACGGCCCCGCCGCTGGCGCGCCCGCGGAACTTCCGGTCCGCGCTCGGCCGGCCCGGCGGCCGCTCTGCGCTGGGCGGTCTCGCCGCTGGCCCCGCCCCGCCGCCCCGCTGGTTTCCCGGGCTGCCTCGCTGAGGGGTGCACTCGGGCCCCGAAGTGGCTCCTAGACGCCAGCGGGCCAGGGGCTGCGCGCCTGAGGGCGCCCCGTGGCCATGTTGGAAACGGGCGGAAGCGTGCGGCGGGGCGGCACCACGTCGCCCGGGCCTGCCCTGTGGTCTGCGGGTCGCGCGACCGCCCGGGTGCCCGGATCCCTGCTTTCCCGGCGCGACCGCGCGAGCCTTGCGCTGATGGGCGGGAGGAGGAACGTGCGTGCGTGCGGGTGGCGTGCGCCCCGTTAACGACAGAGGGCGAGTGAACTGCAAGGTGGCGTCGCAAGCAGAAGGGAGAACGTAGCGTGCGTGCCCGAGTGCTGCGTGGGGACGGTGCGCGACAGCCGCGGTGCCATCGTCGGGAAACGTGCGTGTGCGTGGTGTACATACGCCTGCCCCACGTGTTGTCCAAGGACAAAAGTTAAAAACAGTGTCAAAGATTTTACTCAACAGTTTAATTAACGAAGTCACCGGTGACGTGATAAAGCTGGTTCGCAGCACTGGGAGGAACTGGGTCCTAACAGAAAACAGCCAGGTTGTTGGGTTGGACACAAAGCTGGCTGGTGTCCTACATGATGGTAAAACCGAAGGTTACCTTTTCTAGTAGATAAGCAATGATTCGCATCTCAACGACTCAGATCTGCAAGTTAACATATATCCTCATGGTGTATGGGTTCCAAGGAATTGTAAATAAAGTCAAACTCAAATTGCCCTAGAGAAGTGGTTCTGAAACTTTTTAGACTCAGGACCCATTTATGCTGTTAAAACCTACTGAAGACTCCGGTAGTCTTCATGTGGGTTATGCTTATTGATAGTTACCATATTGGGAATTAAAACAAAATTTTAAAATATTCATTTTTAGTCTATGAAAAGCACATTACATGTTAACATTTTTATGAAAAGCTGTTCTTCAAAGCAAGAAAAGTTTAGTGAAAAGAGTAGCATAGATTTACAGTTTTCAATCTCTTCAGGGTCTGGCTGAAGAGAAGACAGCAGGATCTGACATCGGCTGCCCCGAACCCTGCAGCAATATCTTGGGATTGATGTATATGAAGAAAGCCCAGCTCACAGTCAGCGGCTGTAAATGAGAGGACTGTTTTTATTGTCTTTTCAAATAACTTCATTATTCTTTGAAACTACACCCAAATTCAGCTAGTGGTAGTTATCTTAGAGGTTAGGTGCAATATGGAATCTGAAACATATCAATAAATGTTTCCTACTTTGTCACACCAATATCCATTGGTCTGTCCTGCTTAGAATGGATCTTCTACACACACAGGTACAGTGTCCCTGAATACCCACAGAAGAAAGGCCACGTGTGCAGACAGCAGCATTTCAGCCACATCTGAGTCAGGAAGAGAGGTCTTACCAGACACCAATCCTGACTCCAGACTCCAGAATTGTGGGAAAACTAATTCCTGTTGTTTAAGCCACCCAGTCTGTGGTACTTTCTTACGGCAGCCCGAGTACACACAAGCACCGCCTTGATTCCTGCTAAGACCAGCAGTGTTACCCACCGTTGCTTTTGTGCCATCATTGCAAATGTCTATACAGTGAAAAAGTAAATAACCGCATTTATTACTTTGATCTTGGAGACCGCCCCGGAGTCAACAGACTATACTCTTGAGAACCGCTGCCCTAGAGAATTAGGGAGTCCTGGGATGGGCCTGTTACGTAATGCCTCAGTCTGACTTGGGAAGGACATGTAGCCATTTCCAGGTTTTGAATAACATCTGAAAGCATCACAAGAGGTCAACAGAAACTGCTTCTGCAGAGGGGACTCGGGAAACAGGACAGAACAGAGGAGGCCGCCTTTGAAGTCGGTACCATGTGCTTGCATTCCCTGTTCAAAAAGTAAATAAAATATTTAAAGTGAGGAGGAAGCTAAACATACTCTTACCATACAATCCAGCAATCACACTCAGGTATTCACCCAACTGGGCTGAAGACCTTGTCCACACGAAAACATACAGATGTTTATAGCAGCTTTACTCATAATTGCCAAAAACTGGAGGCAACCAAGACACCCTTGAAGAGATGAATGGATGAACACACTCGTCCATGCACATACTGAAACACTGTCATCAGCAAGAAGGAATGAGCACCCCAGCAGCAGAGTGATGTTGGTGGATCTTGAAAAACGTATTGCTCAGAGGTAGAAGCCAGTCTGAGAAGGCTGCCACGCAGTATGACATCCTGAAAAGTGGCGGGGTTGTGGAAACAGTAATCAGAGCAGTGTTTGCCAGGGCTTGGGTGTGAAGAAAAGTGGGATGGGTGAAGCTGTGGTAGTCGAGACTGCTGTTGGACACTTGGCACATGTATTGTCAAAGCCAGAGACGTTTATAGCACCTAGAACAACCTTAATGTGCACAAATTTTAAACAATCCAGAGATTGGGGCTTGGAACAGAATGCGGAATGTGACAAAACAATCTATTACCAATGTATGAGACAGCCCCACTGAATGGAGATGCTGACCTGGGTAAACCGGAAATGAATGGAGTGGGCGGTGCCAAGGGACTGCACGAGGAAACTTCATTCTAATGTTTTCCGCAGGGTTATCCATTCTGAAAATCGTGCATCTGCACAGCGGAAATGAGCCACTGAGGCAGTGGTGTGGGAGGTGGAGCCAGGCTTCTCGCTGTTGGCTGGTTACAGACAAGCAAGGGAGGAGCCTGGAGTGATCCGTGTGGTGGTGGGTTAGAGCTGGGGGCATCAGAGTGAGCTTGCGTTTAGCCCAATATAGATGCAGATGGCTGCGGATAGAACTCTCTGTATGTACACGTAGCCGCATGTATTTAGACACATATTTCTGTATACTCCCATACTCCCAGCTGAGGGCCCTGCACAGAGGCTCTGTGCCTCCTGCTTGTGGGGGAGTTGCCTCCGCTTCTAAAAGTCACTTCTAAGGAAGGGCACATGATGGCCTGGCTACTTTCTCGCAGAAGGGGAGGGGAAAACACAAACTAACATCTCCATAAATCACCCTTCCACATGTATTTGTGTAACGTACAAAAATTATCTTAAACCCAGAGGCAGCCAGAATAAGACATGTGACATAAAACACCATTTCTCCTCAATAGACATTTATTAAGTACCAGTGTGCACGCACTGAGCAAGGTGCACTCCTCGGTCTACACCTCATGGGACCAGGGTTGGGCTGCTTTGAGGCCCTGGCCGGTGCTCCAGGCATGTGACAGCGGTGGGAGGGCCGGCCTGTCCCCAGGACCTCACGCAGCCTTGCAGACACACTGGCGGCCTCCATTGAAGGTCTTAATAATGGTTGGAGCTGGAGGTCAAACCAAGTGCCATTTCTAGTGAGGTCAATCCATCACAGTATGTTTTCCAGAACATTCTGCTGCCCTCCCCACCAGCAGGAAGCCTCTCCCTGGCCTTCTGCGGAAACTGCAGCCAGGGTGAGGGTCCTGCTGTCCGTTCTCAGGGACGCTGAAGAGCCTTAAAGGCTGGCACCATGGTAGGACTTTTTTGCCAGAAGCACTGGAGGGGGGTGGGTAGGAAGTGGGCGATTATGGGAGAGTTCTGAGTCTGGAACAATTGTCAAGAAGTGTGTCTTATTCCTGGACACCCGAGACCCAGGTCTCAGGGAGAAGGCGACTATCCTGTGCCAACTGCTTTGGAAACGAGGGCCCTGCTACCAGGGCTGAGGGCCCATCAGGGACCTGCTGGCTAGAAGGTGCCCATCATGGGCATTCCCACAGGGACAGCCTCTCCTGTCCCCAGGAGCTCACGCAGCCTTGCAGACACACTGGCGGCCTCCATTGGAGGTCTTAATAATGGTTGGAGCTGGAGGTCAAACCAAGTGCCATTTCTAGTGAGGTCAATCCATCACAGTATGTTTTCCAGAACATTCTGCTGCCCTCCCCACCAGCAGGAAGCCTCTCCCTGGCCTTCTGCGGAAACTGCAGCCAGGGTGAGGGTCCTGCTGTCCGTTCTCAGGGACGCTGAAGAGCCTCAAAGGCTGGCACCTCCCCTGAGGGGGAGGATGGGTCAACGTTCCCACCGGGGAGTCCTCACTGCCTCTCCAGCCTGGCTGGGGCCCTGGCTGCATCACGATGTCTGCCCAACCTCACAGCTGGCAGGGTGTTCAAAGCTGTAGTTGACGTAGATGCTTTCGGCCAGGCTCATCGGGGACGGGTGCTTTGGGCAGGAAGCCATCCTGGCCATGGCCGCCTCCTCTGCCCGCTTCTGCTCCAGCACCAGGCCGGGGTTGGCCTCAGGCCCTGCAGAGGGACAGACAGAGAGGACCACGGTCAGCGAGGCAGCTAGCTGGGCGGTGCAGCCAAGAAAGGTCCACAACTGAGCCGTAAGCCCCCCCACTGCACCCCGTCCCTCGCTCCACGCAACCCCGAAAAACCAGCAGCCAGTTCAGCTGTCATCTGCGCCGAACCCCCTGACCTTCCACCTTCCAGAACAGACCCCCCACCATCAGCATGACCTGGCAGGGGAAGCCCTGACATCCCCACAGCCTGTGCATCCCCCTCTCCTTTCTCCGGGAGCATCCTATGCTCACACCACAGCGAGCCCTCCCTGCTGGGAGAAGCTGGTCCTCACTGCTGACAGACTCAGGGCAGGGAGTGGCCCCAGGGCCTCTGTGCCTGTCACTCTCCTTTCTGGGACACTGCCTAAGGACCCACACTGCAGGGAGGTTCTGGGTCACTCTGCAGGGGTGCGACCTGCGAGTTCCTCTTTCTCTGCCTCCCAACACTCTGGGGTCCTCCCAGAGGCCGACCCAGGACTGCTGCTCACCTCCCACCCACCATCCCCAACACACACTGTCCTTCCCAAGAGGGTCAGGAAATCCCTGCAAAAGACTGGGGTACCGGGGGTGGGCACTGGCGCTGCCCTGTGACTGGGCCACGGCCTCAGTTTCCCCATCTGTGAGTACCTACCTGGAGGGGTGCTAGGAGGACAGGCTTATACATATTGGGGCACAAACAGCCTTCTGCAAATGTTTGCTCCCATGTTACCGCTATGGTTATCACCATACCTGGGGAAACTGAACTGCTGCCCGCTTGCCCACCCTAACACGGGGCCACACCCTCACCCTGGGGCTCCTTGAAATCGCAGGGTGGGCACAAATGACCGTGCTCCAGGAGGAAACAGGAGTGGGCACTAGAGATGTTACTGGTAGAAACTGAAATGGTGACCTTTCTGCAGGGCTATGACAGTCGCCATGAACAATTCAAGGACTGGACTGTCTGGAGGGGACATGGGAGGGCGGGGCCAGAGTCAGCCACAGGATGGGCAGCAGGAACAGTCGGGAAGGTCGAAAAAAATCTAAGGACCAGCGGCTGTGTGCTGTTCAACGGGCCGCGGTTCATCCATACTATAGGATGTGCCTCCAAACTGAGCTGTCAGCCATCAGAGGCACAAAACCAGGTGTGAAGATCACACCAGCACGTGTGAGTGGGTGAGAGAACGGGACAGAAGCTCTGAGCACTTCACACGCAGCACTGTTGTGCGGTGTCTGCCCCACTGTGTGTGCGCGTGTCACCTGCATGGCACCGCTCAGCGTGGGATGCGCTTCGTGCGGAAGGTCAGGGTTAAAAGGCCTGGAGCCTATAGCCACCGACACTGTCTGAGACACATGTATGCTGACAAGGAAAAACGTTTCCATGTGTTACAATGAAGAACCTCACAGACCAGGAGCGCCTATGCTCTCGGCTGGGCTGTCCCGGGGGCACGGACGAGTGCCCCACTGTGCCTGAGGCTGCTCCCTGAGCGTGGGCAGCGCCTGCGGGGGCCTGGCACTCACCCAGGTAGCTGAGCACCACCGGTAGGAAGACCAGGCCGTGCAGCAGGCCCAGCAGCGTGATGAGCAGGTTCAGACGGAAGAAGAAGATGTGGATGAGCTGGGCCCTGGCCAGGCCCAGGACCAGGATGCCAGGCAGGTTAGTCATGGCCACGCCGGCGAACACCTAGGGGTCCCAGGCAGCTGTCAGCTGGCATGCTGCAGCGGCCCCGCCCCGGGCTCCTCACCAGCCCACCCACTCACCGCACTGCCCATGGAGATGGTGGCCTCCTCGGCCCTCTCCAGCCGGGTGGGTTTCGTGCTGACAGCGAAGGAGCGTGTGATGTGGGACACGAACTCCACAGAGATGCCCACTGCCTGTGGGCAGAGGGGGCTTCAGCGCCAAAGGGCCAGGGAAAGCGTCTACCCTTGCAAAGAAGGGGGTGTGCCCGTGAGGCCCTGCGCCCTTCGGTACCGTGACCAAGTTGATGAGGGACACGGCGTTGTAGCTGATGCCCCAGAGTGCCATGAAGCCCACGGTGTCCACCAGGATCATGACGATGGAGAAGAGGTTCAGGAGGCCGGAGCGCAGGTCCATGCCCAGCAGGAGGCAGCAGACGGCGAAGGTGGGCACCAGGCAGAGGCTGAGCATGAACAGCCCCTCGGGCACCACCGTCAGGTACTGCTCGTAGAACACGTTGGTGATCCTGCGGGGGCGGCTGTCATGCGGGCGGGGCTCCCGAGCCCACTTCGGGAGGAGAACGCAGTGCGCGGGCCTGCGTTGTGGGGCACCCCACCCAGCCCCGCCCCGCAGCCGGCCCCAGCCTCACGTGTAGGGGAAGACCTCGAAGGCCGGGTCGGTGCCCTCCACCTTCCGCAGGTCGGCGGTGATGTTGGCCGCCAGCGCCCGTGCTGCCCGCAGAGCCTCCGTGTAATCCTGTGACGTCCTCAGGGGCGTGTGGTAGGCCATGAAGCGCGAGGCTGCCGCGGGTTGGAGAGGAAGGCCAGGGTCAGAGCTCGCTCCCTGCGCCCTCCAGACTCCCAGGGACCTGGCTTCAGGACTCAGCCGTCACTGTGTTGGGATTCGGGATAAATTTGCGGCAAGGGGCCTGCAGCTTAGTTTCACTGCAGCCCTGCCTCTGACAAATGGAGCGAAGGGCCAATGGTCCCAGGTGCTGGTCTGTGGATTTGGGGTGGGGAGGAGGAAGCAGGGCATGCAGGGGTGAAGCCTGGGACCAGGAGCCCAGTAACCGACCTCCAAGGAGGTGCTTAGACGCCTCCATGGAGGAGCAAGGGGAGAAGATGGGAAACTGGGCATCCGTAGAAGCTGCACTTACCTAGAATCTGGCCATCGGGGCCCAAATCCACAGAGGTGCTATATGCTGCCAGGCCACTGTGAGGTGGGGACAGAGCAAAGGCGTGATCGGGACCAGCTCCCCAGGCCTGCACGGCCCCGCCCTCCGCAGCGGGCACCCCACCCAGCCTACCCTTTGGGACACTTGATGTTGGGCGGGTCGTTCAGGAACCAGGGAAGGTACTTGTGGAACTGCTCCACCGTCGGCCGGACGGGGCCAAGCGTGAGGCTCACACAGTTCTTGAGGCAGGCCAGGGAGGCTGCAAAGACAGCGGGGGCTCTGGGCAGCAGCTCCCGGAGAGCCCGCTGGCCCCTGATGCTGCCCATGCCCTCACGGCCCGGGCACGTGCCCCTAGCAGGCGACAGAAGCCCGTGTGCTCCAGAGCACTCTGCCTTTCTCTCTAACTGAGGGGCTCTCCTCTCTGTTATGGAAACTGCTGGCCCCCACGGTCAGGTGAGGAAGGAAAGTGTGGGGCAGAGAAACAGCCCCACAGGGCCTCCCCACTCCACCTACAAACGCAGCTGCTCCAGGGGCAGGGCCACGTGCCACCTCGCTCCCTCCTGACTCCCACTGCCCGTGAGAGCCCGTGGGCACAACTCAGGAGGGACACACGTGCAGGAGCCACTGGTGGTCCAGCTGGGCATCCACCGTTTGGGCCCAGTCACCCACACATGTGCTCTGAGCTGGTGCCCCCACCCCAACTGACTCTGTAGGAGCGCATGAGGGATTCAAGGAGCCTCGCCCTTCTTTGCCTTTCTCTTGCCTCAGTTTCCCCAAGCTGTGGTGGGCCAGGAGCCCCCAGAGGCCTCTCACTCACTGACAGTCGAGGAGCAGAACTCGTCTTTATGGGGGCCAAAGGCATAAAGGCGGCAGCAGGAGGACGGTGTCAGCCAGTCGATGAAGTCATCCACCCAGGAGGAGGCGGGGATGGCCAAGTAAGATCTGAGTGTCAGGGAGAGGAGGTCAGGCAGGCGGGTCCTTCCAGTGGTCCAGTACCCACACTGGGCCTCCCCAGGCACATGGCAGCAAGTGGGCATCAGAATGGGGTCAGAGAGGCAGGAAGGGGACCAGAGTGAGTGGGGGCACGGACGTGGGTGTGGGCAGGGAACTCACTGCTCAGGGAACTCGGTGGCATACTGGATCTTCTGGGTTAAGGAGAAGTTTTTGCAGCCCGCACTGGAGCAGATGGCATTCATGCCCATTTGGCTGGAGAAGTTGTAGCCCCCGGTGGTGACAAAGTAGACTGGGGCCCCCACTTCAAAGTAGCGGTTCAGAAAGAGAAAGTAGTCCAGCAGGTAGGAGTCCTGGAATGAAGGACGGTCAGTAAGGCCAGACCAGATGCATCCCCGGGGGCTCGCTCCAGCTGACACTCATGGACGTGCCCTCAGGTACACCCAGAGGTACCCTCACAGAGGTACACACAGGTGCACACTCACGCAGGTGTACACTCACAGAGGTGTACCCACAGAAGCTCATGTCACAGGGGCACACATCCAGGAATACGCACAGAATACACTCAAGGAGGTACAAACACAGATTACAAACTCCAGCCTACGTGAACACACTAACACACAAACACGCACGTACGTGTAATTGACCCCTGCTTATCATCCCGTTTGGCACAGCCAGTCTACCAGGCTGGTCTGTGACCACAGCCCACGTGCGTGTGCACCTGTAAGCATCCATGAGCACACCCTGAGGCCTGCCCCTTTCCTGCACCATAAATCTTCAAAGTGACATCACGGAAGACGGAGGAGCAGGCAGCACCAGGGGTCCGTCTGCCCAGCGGACAACACCTGCGCTGGCAGCATCTGTCTTGTGCGATTATTTTGGAACTCTGGGGACTAGTGAGAGCTTGAAGCTTCCAGGGAAAGACGTGGCTGCTGGATTGTGGTTAGTTTGGGTCGATTTGAGCTCAGCGTGGTTGCAGCTCCCAGTCCCCGTCCTGGCAAGGCGGCCACATGGGTTCTGGGAGCAGGTTGCGCACAGCTTGCAGGATCCAGGGTGGGCTCTAAGGACCCCACCCCTGGATGTCAGGGATCTGGGTTCTGACCACCGGTTGCTTCTCTGATCTCAGTGGTGAGCAGAGTCAGGCTGCCATTGCGACCTCCACCACCTCAGGCTGAAGTGACTTCCAAGATATGTAAAGGGAAAATGCCTGATTTATTGGTGTTTGGGGTTGTTGTTGTTTTTCCACTTTTTCTCCTTTTGGATATTTAAGGAATAGGAAATTCAAAAGCAAAGTCATCACAAAAGCCCAGGGAAACACAAGGCTCAGAAAAGAGCTAATAAGACTTTAACTTTACACTTCAGGATAATTTCCAGGATGAAGACACCAGCAATAGTCAAATTAGGAAAGAAAAAAAAAAAAGCCAATCTTGGGGAAGGGGGAGAATCTGATCTCTAGAGCTCTAGAGTTACCACATGATAAGACTCAAATGTCCATTTTTCATCAAAAAACCCACAAGACATACAAAGAATCAGACAAGTATGGCCTATACCTAGGAACAAAAATAAACCAATGACACTACCGTGGAGAAAGACCAGATGGCGGGTGTCCTGGACGAAGACTTTAAAATAACTGTCAGCCCGTGAGGGGTGACTGTGGGTGGCAAGGTCACTGCACGTGCTGCTGGCTTCGCTGCCGGCTCTCACTCCCTGCGACTGAAAGGTGCTGTCCCGCTATCCACTCTTCCCTCATCATGTCACTTCCAAGGCCAGCAGCACCAGCAGATGACTATCCAGGCTGGGCTCCTTCCAACGGCAGGCCCGTCACCGTCCCAAGAATGGCCCTGGCTGTCTGAGGCCCCTGGGTCCTGGGCACCAAGACGTGCTGCTCACAGCCACCAGCCCTCACACCCAGACAAGCAGTGGGTCCCTGTCCCCTCTTAGGTATCAAGCCCATGTGCTAGCCCTGACCAGGTGGTCAGCACCTTCCCCACCCCGCCACACACCCGTCACTCCCACAGGTCAGTCCTGTCACTCTGCTGCCTTCTCTGCAAACCCTACACATGCTTGGACCCCCCTCAAACGTCTGCTCTGGCCAGGAGCCTCTCAGAGCCTCTGGGAGGTCTTTCCTGCCCCGGAGCGCCCAACCCTCAACATCTATCAGGAAGGAGCTGTGCCTCGGGCTGCACAGGGCAGGGACTCAGCCAGTGGATGGTCACTCTGCCTGTATAGTTGTGTCACATGCCCCCTCCAGATGCCTGGCCATCTGCCTCACGTGGCCTGGGCTTGGTGATGAGGCCCTCTCCCTTGGTCCACATGGGGAGCGGTCCTGCACCCCCAGTAGACCCCTGGCCCAGGCCACCCAGCTGCTGTGTGCTGCAGACCCTCTCCACCCCTGGGGGACAGGCCACAGCGCAGCTCACCTTGGGAAGGGCCAGCTCCTGGTCCAGCCCCACGCTGATGTGGCACATGAAATAGAGGCCCACCCCAAACAGGGCCAGGAACACCAGCAGCTGAGGAGGGAAGCGCCAGTGAGGGTCTCCCGCGTGACGGTGCCCCTCCCCGCCTGGTCAGCAGGGGGTGGGAGGTGACCTGGGGACATTCTGCTCTTGGGCCCATTGAGTCCCAGCCACCCGCCACCACCCTGTGCCTCGGCACCTGGACCTGAGCAAGCAGAGGTCCAGGCTGTGCAGCCCCTGCCCCGGGGCTGTAAGGACCACACTGCTGGTCCCGGCCACTCACCACGACCACGCGCGTGACCCGATGCAGCAGGAATGGAGCGTAGACCTTTCGGAAGAAGCCAATCAGCAGCCCCTCACTTTGGCCAGACGAAGGCAGCTCCCGAGTGCGGATGCAGCAGCAGACGTCCAGCCGGGAGGCCTGGGGGGAGAAGCCCTTCTGGTGGCCCCAAAGCAGACCCCCGGGACCACCTCCATCCCAGGAACCATGGGGACACCAGTGTGCTGTCCCCTTTGCTTCTGTTTTCTATGTTGACAAATCACTTTCAAATTCTGCAACAGCAGCTCCCTGTCAACGTCTGATTTATATTGTATTTCGTGACTTCATGTACTTTAGCAAGTTTGATCACATTCCCCAAAATGACCAAAACAAAATTACTTTTCTGTGGGACACTGGGACTCAACCATTCCAGCACAAAGTTCCCACTGCGACCCGACTCTGAGCCTTCTCTGCAGCAGGAAGCTGCCCCATCTGGCCAAGGTGGGGCTGGGATGGCCCCCTACCTCCTGCCTCCTGCTGTCCAGAGACACCAGGGCCACGAAGGCCGACATCTGCAGCATGAAGTCCAGCATCACTGCCACGCCGGAGGTCAGCGCAAAGACCCGCACAGCAGGCATGGGCGTCAGGGCACCTGGGGGCCGGAACTGAGTCTCAGGGCACAGCCCCTGCTGACACGGTGCAGAGGGAGGGGCTCCCCCACCCACGGCCTCCCAGCCTCCTCGCGCAGGGTGGGGCTGGCAGGCTCACCCAGGAAGAAGCAGATGGCCTCAGAGACACTGCACAGCAGCATGCTGGGACCCACGCTGCCCAGCGCTCGGCCGATGTGGGCCTCCCGCTGCTCCCCAGGCCGCCGCGGAAGCCTCTGGGTGGGGACAGCAAGAATGGGTCCAGGCCCGCCAAGGCAGCTGGCACAGGCCCTCACCCCCACCACGCCATCACCCAGAGACCCTCCCCAGTCGGAATAGAGCCCACTGACACTGCTCTGTCACATGGCCCTCTTCTCAGGGCCGGCGCAGAGGATTGCTGGGTGTGCTTCGGGGTGTCTGTGGCATATTTGCCCCAAGGATCGCTGGGATCCTCAGTGTTCACCAACAGCAGAGACTCCATTACTGAACACCACACGGCAGCGTGTCAAGAGGGGCTCCAACGTGCCGTGTGACCGCCTCACCACAGGCATGTGGCTGGCGGACAGGCAGAACCGGGGCGCACGCAGGACAGAGTGAATGCAAAGCACTGTGTTCTGCGTGAATGGTGAACCGCGTGGCAGGATGTGGGAAGCTCAGGACACCTCGCAGGTGGCCTGGGATGGGCGTGCTCACCTGGTACTCCAGGACGAAGATGAAGATGTTGTCGGCCCCCACGGCCAGCACCAGGAACGGCACCACCTGAAGGACCACCAGGGAGGAGGGCACGCGCAGGTAGGAGAAGAGGCCCATGGCCGCCATGACGGCTCCCAGCACCACGGTCACCCCGCCCAGGCCCAGTGTGGCCTTGGCATCCACCTGCAATGGGATTGGTCGGCCTCCTGCTGTAGGGCTGGTGATCAGCTCCACCCCAAGCAAGAGGAGGCCGCACCTCACAAGGCACTTTCCCAGTAGTTTTGTGTTTCACAGGTGGGGTCTGTCAGGGAGCAGGGGATGCTTCTGGGAGGTGTCCCCCAGGGGAGCCACTGTGTTGTGTCTCCTTCGCAGCAAGGTGCTCTGGTTGGGAAGGTTCTAGGTGCCCCTTGCCGTGCCCCTCCCCCTGCTCACCGGCACGCGGCTGCAGCTGGTGTAGCTGCCCAGGGCCAGGGAGATATACAGGAAGATGACCAGGTAGCTGACAGCAAAAACTGGCAGGTCCTGGGCTGTGGTGCGGCTGACCTCGTCCTCCAGGGAGCGCTGCGGACACAGCCAACCAACCCGCTGACCCCTGACTGCCTTGGACCCCACTAGGCGGCATGCCCAGGCATGCCTGAGCAGGATGCCCAGGCCCAGGGTCACTCAAGAGAGGGAACCCACCCAAAGTCAGCGGGGCTGTCCCTGAGCCGGGGGCCCTGCAGCCCTTACCTCCGCCATGAATGTGACTTGGAACATGCCGGCAGTCCGCCTCTGGAAGGCTTGCACCTCCTCCAAGAAGCCCCCCTCCCAGAGCTTGGCGCGGGCCAGCCGGGGGTCCCCAGGAGGGTAGTTGTTGAGGGAAAAGGTCATGATCAGAGCCTCCGCCTCAGAGTAGTCCTTCCCTGGGAGGAGGAACACTCAGCCACCCTCCAGTGCACCCCTGCCTCCCCTCCCCCTCTCCAGCTGCATCCCTCCCCCACCTCCCTCATCTGAGTCATTGTCTAACCCGACCCCACTTCTGTCTCTCAGCCAAAAGCAACTCCTGTGGACCCAGGCACAAAACCAGGGAATCGGAACAGCCTTGGGAGAAGATAAAGTTGGTGGCTGGGAAAGGAGGCAGGACAAGCAGGTCTGTGGCCTCCCACCAGGCCCCCACCAGCCCGGCCACCCCAGACAGCCCGAAGCCCATCAGCACTCCCACCTCCTGCTCCATGTTCCCCATTGTGGCCTCCCCTGGGGGCACCCAACTTACCTTTGTAGCCCCCCACGGCGAGAAAAGGGAAGACAGGGGCCCCGTAGTCGGCCATGCAGCTCAGGGCCAGGGCCGTGCCGTCTTTGAAGGTGAGTGGGGCGCTGGAGCGAGAGGAAGAACCTTTCTAGGGCCACTCCCATGGCCTTGCCCCACCCCAGTGTCCCAGCACCATTGCCTGACCCTGTGGTCAGAACCGCTTGTCCTGACAAAATTGCACACTGCCCAGTGCAGAGGGGACCAGAGCTCCCCAGACTGGGGCGCCTGAGCTCACTTCGCCTCACACCCCTGGACCCTCCAGGCCCCATGACCATCGCATCCCGGACAAGGCAGGTAGGCGAGCATCACACATGGTCCCCTGGGATGGAGTTGGATGGCCCCTGAGTCCTGACCACCAACCACCTCACAGGCCTCACGGTGCCCTCAGCCTCTCCTCCTGCCACCTGGAACCCTCCAGGCCCTGAGTCAGATCTCTCTCTTTCATGTGGACAGTTTACAAGCCCATTGACCGTAGGCCAGTCTCCACACCCTTCAACAGAGCCCCTTTGCCAAGTGCTCTGGGTGAGTGAGTGTTTTGGTCACCAGTTGTCCTGGCTGCTGTGTGACCTTGAGCAGCTCATCACACTGCACAGAGCCTCTCTTTCCCTGTCTCTGAAATGGGGCTCATTGGACCTCCCAAGAGTGGTTGTGAGCGTCCAGAATCAGAATAAAGCCAGCGTGAGGGCTGGGAGCCCAGGTCGGAGCTTCCCCTCTGGCCTGCAGCTCTGAGGGCGGCCTAGCGGCCCAGGAAACAGACTCCAGGAAGCACCCAGACGGGCTTGCCCTCTATTCCAAGGGCTCTCAGTGTGGCCCTGCAAGGGTGACCTGTCGGCAAGCCAGAAGTGTTTTCATGACGCTACGATGCTCTTGGCTTTTTTACCTTCTTTTGCTCTTGACTGTGTGAAATACAAAAGTTCACTGATGTGGTTTCCAGACCACATGGAAGGTAATGGTTAAGAAAAGACCAGCAGCTGCGTTTTGGTGCAGTGTCAAAGAAAATGCACCATTACCAGGAAAGGCCGGTCAACACGTCTCCCTCTTCGGGCTGCGGGGTGAGCCAAGTGCTGTCATTACACAGAACCGGACACTGAATCTGGCTCCTTCAAGACACTGAAGAGATTTGCAAACATGCCACTCTTATCAATGATTTTTTTGTTTGGAAAATGTACCTATTTTCTCATAAAAATATACCATTTGTGTCGATATGTAATGGGCTTATATTGCTATTTTTAAAGAACTAATATTTTGTCACTACTCAGTTTCCCTCTCACACGGCAGATGTCGGAGGACAAACCTCCGCCCAAAGCCTCTGTGGGGTCGTCAGCCCTTTGTCAGAGCGCGAGGGGTCCCTGAGATCAGGCGTTTGGGGACCTCTGCCCTCTCCAACCTCAGAGATCCCACCTGCCCACCTGCTCCCTCCGGGTGGGGGGGGTGGTCCCAGCTGAGGCCCAGGGGCCTTATTGGCATCCAGTTTGCACCATGGCAAACGGTGGGGGGGGCTGTGGCTGTGGCCTGTTCAGGGACACCCAGCCCAAGAGATGGGGGCCTGAGACCAGCCACAGCCCCTGCCCTGGACCAAAGACACTCTCAAGCTTCCCACAGCCCTGCTGGCCCGCCCAGAAGCAAAGAAGAAACAGAAGCAGATGCAAGAGCAGCGCCATCAGTGCTCTGTGACCTGCAAACCGGAAAAGTGCAAGGATACTCCTGCTGTGTCAGGAGCCCTGCAGAACGGGAGGTGGGGAGGCCCGATAGCCATGTGCACATCTGCTACAGTGAGCGGCAGCCCCACCCGAGGCATGGGGAGGAGCGACCCCTTGGCAGCTGTGTACCTGGCCTGGTTGCAGAGGCCTTGCCGCCCCCAGCAGCGCCCCCTCCCGTGGAGGACTCACTTGGCGCAGTAGAGGAAGTGGTCCCTCCAGTCGACCTGTGCGGTCTGCCCGGTCAGCGTCTGGTTGGCCGTGAGCAGCAGGCGCGTGCGGTTGTTCTGGAAATACTGCAGGAGGCTGTTGATGCAGCAGTCGGCCAGGCTGGCGTTGTGCGGGTTGAGGGGCGCGTAGCAGATGTCGCTCAGGGACACGTTGCGCTGCTCCTGGGGCGACCACACCTGCAGGTTCCGCAGCCGCTCCTGCAGGCCCAGCAGCTCCAGCAGCAGGTCTGGGGCCAGCACGCCGCTGAAGTTCTTGGGCCCCAGCAGCAGAGAGTCGTACCTGTAGCTGGGCCGCTGAGGCGCCGTCAAGATCACCTGGTTGGTTCGGAAGAACGGGCCAAAATGCTGGTCATGGAAAGCCTTCTCCTTCCGAGCTTGGCTGTTTGGGGCTGACCACAGCTCCACGGGGTCCGTGGTCAGTTCTATAAAGGCCAGGCCCGCGGCCAAGGCCACCACCACAGCAATGGACACCGCCAGGACGGTCAGTGGCCACGAGGCCACCCACGTGCCCCAGCTCTGGAAGCACTGGCTGAGGAAGTTGTGGGTCCAGAGGCTGAGCCTGCTGGAGAGGCTGGGGTCTGCTCTGCGGTCGGGCATCCCACCCTTGTAGCTGCAGGACGCCAGACTGGGCTGCACGCGGAAGGCAGTGAGCACCGCAGCGAGCACGGCGAGGACAGAGCAGAGGATGATAATCAGAGCCAGCCCGCCCGCCATGCGGCCCAGGCGGAAGGTGGCGTCCAAGGCCTGGGGACGGACGATGGCAGGGCAGGACGCCGCGCAGTCCTGGCAGGAGCAAGCGGCCGCGCCATCGCCCCGGGACTCGTTGCAACGCGTAATGTTCCCGGCCAGAGGCTGCATCACGCTCCCTGCGGCCTGGCCGGGCTCCCACAGGTGGAAGGTGATGTCCAGGGGTGCCAGGCCGTTCCCCGTGTCCCCCTGGTAATTGAGCCAGCGCTGGGCGTTGCAGAGGGCGGAGCCGTACACACCGCACATGGCGCCCACCGCCAGCGAGGCGGCCGCGGGGATGCGCACGCGGCTGCACGAGTCGTAGGTCTCCTCCGCGAAGCTGCGCTGGTAGAAGGCCTCGTAGGCCACCACGGCAGGGGGCTCGCTGTTCCCCCGCACGGCCACGCGTGTCACATTGATGAAGACGCTCTGGTTGGGGCTGCACGTGTTGTGACAGTGCAGACTCACGAAGTTGTCCGAGCAGGCCGGGCAGCGGGTCAGCAGGGCCTTGGTGATCGCCATGCTCGCCTCCAGGGACACCAGCTGCTTGCGGGAGCAGCAGGCGTATGTGGTGGTGGGGCCGGTGTACAGGCCGGGGCAGACGCGGCGCAGGAGGGTCAGGTGGGCGCCGGTGACGTGGCGGGCAGGAGTGTTGGACAGGCAGGACACGTTGGACAGCGAGGCCAGGCTTCCGGACAGCTCCGGGTTCTTCCCGCACTCATCGTAGAAGGCGCAGTAGCCCGGCTGATGCTTGGGCGTGTACAGCTCGCCCCCGGCCTGCGGAGCAGGGCAGCCTTAGCATGGGCCCAGCGGGTCAGGACACTGGGGGGCGGGGGGAGGGGGGAGGGACGGGGGGAATGGGAGAGGGATCAGGGAAGGACTCAGCGCAGGAGGGATGGGCAGTGGGCACCCGCAGCAGGATGCCAGGGAGCCCTGGGGGAGGGGGTGCCGGAGCGGCACTGGGGAACTCCCCGTGGTGTCTGGGATTACAGGAGGATGGGTGCAGCCAGGCCTTCATCCTGAGCGGCTGGGTCACTGGAGAAAGGGAGGTGACCCACCAATCTGCATTTAGCAAGGTCAGGCCAGGGCGTAAGGGGCGGGTGGGGAGACCCTTGGAGGCCGCTGCCGGGTCCTGCTAAGAAACGCTGCCCCTGGACAGGTCCGGGACCCACTCCAAGGAGCTGAGTGGGCGCCAGGCCCTGTGCACAAGAGCACAAGGCCGCTGGCGACCATGGCAACCAAGCTGCAAGCCAGGCCGAAGGCCAGGGGCCCTGCTGGGCTTCCGTGCAGGGCCTCCCCTGCCCTCACCAGCTTGGGGCCTAGAGCCTTCACCAGCCTCCCAGATGTGCAAGTGGGAGAGAAACATGAGGGGTGGGGCCCCAGATGCTGAGTCCAGTGTGCCATTCTGGGAAGCTGCCCCACCTCAGGCCACAGTGTCCACAGCCAACCAGGGATGGGAGATACTCAGTCACACCCAGTCCAGCTGCCCCCTCCCAACCCTTGTGTCCCTCTAACCCCATGACCTGGAGACTTGGGCAGCCCAGGACCCCCACCCACACCCTTCCTCTGGGTGCTTGGGATCCCTCATCTGCCCAAAGCCCAGCCCCCAGACCCAGGCCCTCCCTCACTGTCACCAAGCAGCCCCTGCCACCCCCAATGGGAGGCAGCGGGAGTGGATACAGGCATCAGACTCACCGAATGCAAGAGCAGGGCCCAGAGCAGCCAGCCTCCCAGGCCGGCCTCTGCCATCCCAGCACCAGGAAGGGACTAGAGGGAAGTGGGACCTGGCCACCGGGACAGCCGGACACAGCCAAGGGCTGGCTCCAGGGGACGCAAACAGGTCAGCTTACTGCCAGAGACAGCCTGGCCTGACTGGGCTGGGGACCAATGACGCTGAGCCCTAGCCTCCTGGACCTTCAGCAGGTTAATGATCCACCTGGCTCACCCCTCCCACCTTTGGCCCCACCCTCTTAGATGAGTCTCCCAATGGAGGTGTGAGGTCTCACCATCACCCTTTCCAAATCGACCTAAGCCAGGGCTGAGCCAGCTGGAGCCCTGCCACAGCCGCACACTGAGCCTGTGCTATGGAGGTGGGTGGGCTCAGCGTGGCCTTCTGAACCTCCACTTACCCCTCCACATGCCCCCAACACCACCAGCCTCAGACCGCCACTGTCCCCATCCCCCTCTTGGGACAAGGCCAACTCTGGGTGGGCACACCCTTGTACTGTCATCCTTAGCAACTGTTATTAATATTAACAGCCTGATAACAGAAGGGACAATTCAGGGTAGAGTGACGCAGTGACAATAGTCTCCTCTGGGTGGAGGGGGAGGCCAGCATGCTGGGGTCTGACCTTGCACAGAGGTCCCAGAAGGGAAAGCCTTGCCCCCCCCCATGCCTCCCCCAGCCCTGGCTGGGAATGCAGGCAGCGGCTGCCCCACCTGGGCCCAGGTGCTTGGTTCTCAGCTTCTGCTCCCTTCCGATAGGGATCTTCCTATCACCAGGATGGGCCAGACCTTGGTCCCCTTATCAAGGCTGAGCTGGTAAGGGCAGCCTGTAGGGAACATCCCCATGCAGCCACCCGCTGGAGGCAGGTGCGGAAAGGAACCTGCTGTCTTCCGGGTCTCCTTCATGGACCCTGGCCTGACCCTGTGGGAGCTGCCCAAGTGCCTTCCCGGGAAGACAGAGGCGGGGGTAGGGAGGGCCAGTGCAGGCTGGGGCCCACCCCTCAGCCCTGAATCTGGAGAGGAGCTTCCACAGGCCAGGCCTGCCCGTGTGCAGTGATCACCATGAGCTTGGTCCAGGCCATTCTCCCTGGCTGGCAGGTGCTGAGACCCAGCCCCCACGTGGGGTCTCTGTCCTCCTGGGTGTACCCCCAGCTGCAGACCTGAGACAGGGACTCCAGGGCAAACAGTTCGGTTGGGAGGTGACCCCAGATGGCACTAGCAGGGGAGCAGGATTGAGCCAGGGGAAGGCAGGAGGCCAACCAGGGTGCACTGGAGAGCAGGCTCCCCAGGGCCCTTGGGAGACTGGGGGGCACACCTGGGCCCTCCAGGCAGCAAGGATGAGACCGCTTGCCTACTCCCCCACCGTGCGCTGGCTGAGGACACTCCCTGCAGCTGCAGCCCCAGGCCCCTGTGGCACTTGTCAGTCCAAGGGTGGCCCTGGGGGCACCCCCTAGATGCGCAGCCCAGACAGGCAGCAAAAACGCAGGGCGGACTCGCCCAGTCTCACTGGCCTGGCCCCTCTGATGTGGTGCCCGCAAGGCTGGGCGCTCATCGCTGGGTGTGTCCTCTAGACGACGGATCTCCCCCATTGGCTGGTTACTGTATTTCATTATGATGAGTAAGTTTTTGGTTAATGGCTTATTTCCTTGTTTTTGCATTTATTTTCTTACACCCCGATCCTAGAGACATGATTAGTGTGTCAGAGTGCCATGTTTATGACCCCAAGTGCGTAGCTCGTCTACCCCTCCCTCGAGCAGTCTAGGACACAGGGAGAAGTTCATTATCAGGTTCCGGTACATCGATTCCTCAGGGGATGATGTTCTTTCGGCTGACACCGTCAAGAGCCAAAGGTGCCGGTCACCAGCCTCCCCTGCTGTGCGCATTCTATCTGTGCTCAGTCTTCCCAAATTAGTAATTGGAACCTGATGCCTCATTTGCAACTTTCCTTGATGACTAGTGAGCTTGAATAGGCTCGAGCAGGCCGAGGGGGAACCAGGCTGAACCCAGTCACTGAGCACAGGAGGGGGTGAAGAGGGGCCGGAGGAGGCCGCCTGTGGCTGGCTGGCTGCATGGCTCCATGGGTGTTCGGGCTCTGCCAGCCAGGCTGAGGTCTGGTAAGGCGACCTTGTTCGGCCAGCCCCGGCTCCTGGGTGATACGATCCCTGCTGGGTGTGTGCAGGGCTCTGACCAGCGTGGGTTCAAGCAGTCTGCTGGCACTTGTGGCTCATGGCGGTGAGCAGCCTGCAGGCTGAGATGTGGGGTCTGGTCACCTACTGGCACCTTCCTAAGCATGTCCCCAGCCCAGAAGAGATACACCCTGCTCTCCCAGCCTCCGCTGTGTCAAGTGGCTCCATGGCTGGTTCTGGCCAATGCGAAGCCTTTGGTTTCTCTTAATAGACTTGATTTTTTGAGCAGTCTTATGTTTTCAGAAAAACTGAGCAGAAAGCCGAGCATCCACGATTACCTGTCAGGCCCACACTCTCCCTGTTGGAACATCTTGTATTACTGCCACACGTGGCTCACAATCAATGAGCCAATATTGACACGTTGCTAACTTGTCAATAGTTTACATTAGAGCTCACTCCTGCCTGTGGACATTTTATGGGTTTTGACAAGTATGTGATGCCCTGCACCCACCATTACAGTATCACCCAGTATAGTTTATCTACCCCCAACCCTGTGCCCCATTCACCCCTCCCTCCTGCAGCCCGACAGCCACTGCTCTTTGTGTAGCCATTTTTTGTGTGGTAAAATATACAAAACATGAAATTTACCACCTTAACCACATTTAAGTGCACAGTTGAGTGGTATTAAATACATTCACATTATTGTGCAACCATTGGACCATTGGCACCCTCAATTCTGCCAATTCTTTTCATCATGTAAAACTGAAATCCTATACCACTAAACACTGACTCCCCTCCCCCATCCCTGGCCCCTGGCCCCACCATCTACTGTCTGTCTCTGAACTGACTCCTGCAGGAGCCTCCTGTACAAGGACGCACAGGATTTGTCCGTCTGTGACGGGCTGTCACTCAGCACACTGTCCCGCGGCCCGTGCTTACGTAGCCTGGGTCAGAATCTCCTTCCTTTCTAAGGCTGAATAATATTCCATTGTGTGTAATATTCCATTTGCTTATCCATTCATCCATCGGTGGACATTTGGGCTGTAGTTACTGTGAACAATGCTGCGGAGAACACGGTGCAAATATCTCTTTGAGAGCCTGCTTTCAGTTCTTTTGTGTAAATACCCAGTAGAGGAATTGCTGGGTCATATGGTAGCTGTAGTTTAATTTTTTGAGGAACCTCCATACCATTTCCCACAGCTGCTGCACCATTTTACATTCCCACCAACAGTGCACAGGTTCCAGTTTCTCCATTTCCTTGCCAACACTTGTGGATTTCTGCTTTTTTGATGATGGCATTCTAATAGCTGTGAGGCGGTATCTCACCATGGTTTTGATTTGCATTTCCCTGCTGATTAGTGATGCTGAGCACCTTTTCATGTGTTTCTTAGTCATCCATTTGTCTTCTTTGGAGAAATGTCTAATCAAGACCTTTGCCCATTTTTTAATCAGGCTTGCTTGCTTGCTTGTTTGTTTGTTCTGTTGATTGTTAGGAGTTCTCTCTATATGCTGGGTACTAATTCTTTACCAGATATATGAAATATTTTCTCCCATTCTGTGGTTGCCTTTTTACTGTGTTGATAGTAACTTTTGATGCACAAAATTAAAATGTTTCCACATCAAATTTTTCCTTTTGCTAACTATGCCTTTGGTGTCATATCCAATGAATCTGTACCAAATCCAATGTGATAAAGCTTTGTCCTATGTTTTCTTCTGCAAGTTTTATAGTTTTCGCTCTTAAGTTTAGGTCATTGATCCACTTTGAGTTAATTCTTGTATCTAGTATTAGTCAGGGTCCAACTTCATTCTTTTGCATGTAGATATCCAGTTTTCCTAGCATTTGTTGAAAAGACTACCCTTTCCCCACAAAATAGTCTTCGTTCCCTTGTCAGAAATTATTTGCCGTATATGTGAGGGTTTATTTCTGGGCTCTCTATTCCATTGGTCTGTGTATATGTCTGCTTTTATGCCAGCACCACACTGCTTTAATTACCAAGCTTTGTGGTAAGTTTTGAAATCAGAAAACGTGAATCCTCTAACTTTGTCAAGATTATTTTGGCTATTCATTGTCCCTTCAGATTCCAATATGAATTTGAGGATGGATTTTTCCATTTCTGCAAAAAACGTCATTGAGATTTTCATAGGGATTGCACTGAATCTGTAGATCACTTTGACATCTTAACAATATTAAGTCTTTCAACCCATGAACATTGGATGTCATTCCACTTATTTGTCTCCTTTAATTTCTTTCAGCATTTTTTTTGTAGTTTTCAGTGTACAAGAATTTCACCTCCACAGTGAATTTAATTCCTAATTATTCTATTTTTTAAATGCTATTGTAAATGGAATTGATTTCTTAATTTCCTTTTCAAACTGTTCATTGTTCTTGTATAGAAATACTGATTTTGTGTTGACTTTGTATCCTGCAACTTTGCTAAATTTATTAGTTCTAACAGATATATAGACGTAATATAGATATAGATATCTCCAAAAAAGTATGCACATTTTAAGAAAGGAAAACTGTACTAAAATTGTAATACTCAATATATACCAATAACAAAAGATGAATACAAGTCACGTTTGACTTCTGCAATTACAGGAGGTGCTCGAAGTGGTCACCATCAGCATCCAGACACTTCTGATTGCAGCAAACTACTGCTTGAGCATAGATAACATCTCTTAAAATGTGTATACATTTTTTGGCATCCCCAATACACACACACACACACACACACACACACACACACGGAATGCTGCTGCTGAGTCATCCAATGGAAAGGCAGGGAGCTTCAATACAGGAAGTGGCACATTGAACCTTAGTTAACAGTGTGTGACAAGTTTCAATTTGTTTGATGCAGTCAGGCAGGTGTGAGCTACGGTTTGAGGTGTGTTTTAAACTGTGCCATAAATCATGGATCACAAACAATGCATTAACATGAAATGGGCAAACAGTTTCATTCTCCATCATGACAATGCTCTGTGTCACACATCACTTCTGGTATACGGCAATTTCTGTCAAATAAAATCATTACAGTGTGTCCACCTTATTCACCAAATCTGGAACCATGCAACTTCTGGCTCTTTCCCAAAGTCAAAATGATTCAGGACATCGAGGCAGCCATGAGAGCACGACAAAAGACACTCACGAAAGAGGACTTCCAGAATTGGCTTCGGAAAGTGGCAAGAAGGATGGAATAAGTATGTTCAAAGCAAGGGGGGTATTCTGGGGGGGGGGATTAATGGCAATGTGTCTTTTACTATAATACTTTATTTTTAAATTTAAACATTCAGTGTATATGTTGATCACACCTCATAAATATGACCATGTCATCTACAAACAGAGATGATTTTACTTCTTCCTTTCCAACTAAGATAACTTTTATTACTTTTTCTTGCCTAACTGCTCTGGCTAGAACTTCTAGTACTTACTATGTTGAATAACAGTGGTGAGGGTGGGCATCCTTGCCTTGTTCCTGTTTTTAGAGGAAAAGCTTTTAGTCTTCCACCACTGAGTATTTTTTCTGCGAGTTTTTCACATGATATTTATTATGTTGAGGTATTTCTTCCATTCCTAGTTTTTAAGTTTTTATTATGAAAGCATGTTGGATTTTGTCAAATGCTTTTCCTGAATCAATTGAGATGATCATGTGGGTTTTTCCTTCACTTTGTTGATGTGACAAATTACATTGATTTATTTTCACACGTTGAAACATCTTTGCATCCTAGGAATAAATCTCATTTAGTCACAGTGTACAGTCTTTTTAATATGTGTTGAATTCTGTTTGCTAGTATTTTGTTGAGAATCTTTGCATCAATGTTCACAAGAGATACTGTTCTATAGTTTTATCTTGTATCTTTCTGGCCTTGGTATCAGGACAATGCTGGCCTCATAGAATGAGTTAGGAAGTGTTCCTTCCTCTTCAATTTTTGGGAAGAGTTTGAGGAGTATTGGTGTTAATTCTTCTTTCGATGTTTTGTAGACTTCAACAGTGAAGCTATCAGGGCCAGAACTTTTCTCTGTTGGGAGGTTATTATTATTATTACCAATTCAGCCTCCTTTTAGGTCAATAGATCTACTCAGATTGTCTATTTCGTCATGATTTAGTCTTGGTAGCTTTTGTGTTTCTTGGAATTTGTCTATTTCATCTTGGTTATCCAATTTGTTGGTATACAATTGCTCATAGTTCTCTCTTCTAATATTTTATTTCTGTAGAATCAGTAATAATGTGCCCACTTTCATCTCTGATTTAGTAATTGAAGTCTTCTCTCTTTTTCTTAGTCAGCCTAGCTCAAGGTTTGTTGATTTTGTTGATCTTTTCAACGAATGAACTTTTTAGTTTCACTGATTTTCTATATTATTTTTCTATTCTCTATGTCATTTATTCCTGTGCTAATCTTTGTTATTTCCTTCCTCCTACTAGCTTTGGGTTTAGTTTCTTGTCCTTTTTCTAGTTTCTTATGCTGTAAAGTTACATTGTTGATTTGAGATCTTTCTTGTTTAATGTTAGCATTTATTAGCTGTAAATTTCCCCCTTAGAACCCCTTTTTGCTGCCTCCCTTAAGTTTTGGTATGTTGTGTTTTTATTTTCATTCCTAAGTATTTTCTAATTTCACTGTGATTTGCTCTTTGATCCATTGGTTGTGTTAAACGTGTGGGTTGTATAATTTCCACAAGTCTGTGAATTTTCCAGTTTTCCTTGTTAGTGATTTCTAACTTTATTGAGGTGTGGTCAGACAATATATATCATAGCTTTTTAAATGTTGAGACTTAATTTGTGGCGTAACACTTGGTTTATCAGGGAGAATGTTCCATGTGTATTTGAAAAGAATGTGTGTGCTGTTATTGTTGGATGTAGTATTCTGCATATATCTGCTAGATCTATGCATTTATTGTGTTGCTTAAGTCCTCTATTTCCTTATTTATGTCTGGTTGTTCCATCCATTATTGGGAGTGGGGTACTGAACTCTCCTATTACTGTAAAACTTTTTATTTCTTTCTTCAGTTCTGTCCATTTTTGCTTCATAGATTTTGATGTTTGTCATTAGGTGCATAAATGTTTATACATACTCATTTTTCCTGTACTGAACCTTTCATTAATATATAATGTCCTTCATCTCTTGTAAACATTTGGATTTAAAGTCTATTTTGTCTGATATTAGTAGCCCCCCCCTCCACTCTTTTGGTTATGTTTGCATAGAATATGTTTTCCTATCTTTCTTTTTCAACTTGTGGGTGTCTTTGGATCTCAAGTGGGTTTCTTATAGACATCATATAGTTGGGTCATGTTTTTTAATCCCTTCTGCCAAACTCTGACTTTTGATTGGAGAGATTACTATATTTAAATTTAACTACTGGTAATTACTTGTTTCCTATATGCTTTACAGCTTTTTTGTCTCTCATTTCCTATATTACTGACTTTTTTTGTATTTAGTTAATTTTTATTAGGGCAACTTACATTCCCTTCTCATTCCCTTTAATGTGTATTCTATTAGCTATTTTTGTGTGTGTGTGTTTGGTTACCGTAGGCATTATATTTAACATGCTAAAGTTACAACACTCGAATTTGAATTTATAGCAGCTTAACTTCAATAGCATACAAAAACTCTGTTCCTTTACAGCTGTATCCACCCTTTTCAGTTATTGCTGTCTCAAAATTACACTTTATATGTTAAATTACATATTATGCACCAAAACATAATTATTTCAAATGCATTAGTCTCCTAAATTATGTAGAAATCGTTTAGAGTTATGAACCAAAATACAGTAATACTAGCTTTTATACTAATTTTTATTTAAATTTCGTAGTTTCTTAAATCGTATAGAAAACAAAAAGTGCAGTTACAAACCACTGTTGTCATACAGCTTTTATAATTGCCCATATGTTTATCTTTACTGAGATCTTTATTTCTCCAACTGGCTTTGAGCTGTCTCCTGTCCTCATGTCACTCTCCAGGACTCCCTTGAGCATCTCTCGCAGGGCAGATCTAGTGGTTACGAACTCCCTCGTTTTTTGTTTATCTGGGAATGTCTTAACTTCTCCCTCACTTTTGAAGGACAGTTTTGCCAGATATGATTCTTGTTGATAGGTTTTTGAAAATATAAGCACTTTAAATATATCAGCTCACTGTATTCTGGTCTCCAAAGTTTCTGATCTTTATGAGAAATTTGTTCATAATCTTTTTGAGGATCCCTTCTATGTGACAATTTGGTTTTCTTTTGTGGCTTTCAAGATTCTCTCTGGCTTTTGTAAATTTGATTATAATGTATCTTGGTTATAATGTATTTCTTTGAGTTGATCTTACTTGGAATTCATTGAGTTTCTTGGATGTTTGTATTCATGTCATTCATCAAATTTGGGGAGTTTTCAGCCATTACTTTTTCAAATATTCTCTTTGCCCCCTTTCTCTCTCCTCTCCTTCTGGGACTCCCACGAGGCATATGTTGGTCTGTTTGATGGTGTCCCATGGGTCCCTCAGGCTCCATTTTCTTTTCTTCAGTCTTTTTCTTTCTCTTCCTCCAACTCAATAATTTCCATTGTCCTATGTTCAAGTTCACTGATTCTTTCTTGTACCTGATAAATCTGCTTTTGAATCCCTCTAGTGAACTTTTCATTTCAGTTATTGTACTTTCCAGCTCTAGAATTTCTTTTTGGTTTCTTTTTATGTTTCCTGTCTTTTATTGATATTTTCATTTTGCTCACATAATATTTTCTTGACCTTTTCCACATCTTCCTTTACTTCTTTGAGCATCTTTAAGATGGTTCTTCTAAAGCTTTTGCCTTAGTATATCTTTTTCAGACCATTTCTATTGATTTTTACTTTGAGTGGGCCACAATTTCCCTTTTTTTTTATATGCCTTGTGATTTTTGTTGTTGTTGAAAACTGGACATTTGAATCTAATAATAACATAAATCTGGGAATCAGATTCTTCCATTCCCCAGGGTTTGTTGGTTTTTGTTTTCAGTTTTCATTAACTTACTTTTCATTGTCTTAGGCTCTCTGTGCCAAGGATCAGCCTGAGGTATAAACTTAAGATCTTCTCAACTCTTTTTCTGAACCATTCCCTGGGCATGTGTAGTCACTTTGTAATTTTCCCTGTATATGCAGATGTTTTTAAACATCCTAGTTGTTTTTTTTTTTTTTTTAATTGGGGAAGGGGAACAGGACTTTATTGGGGAACAATGGTCAAATTGTTGTCCTTCAATCTTAGTTGTGGAGGGTTCTGTTCGGCTTCAAGTTGTTGTTCTTTCAGTCTTAGTTGTGGAGGGCGCAGCTCAGCTCCAGGTCCAGTTGCCGTTGCTAGTTGCAGGGGGCACAGCCCACCATCCCTTGCGGGAGTCGAACCGGCAACCTTGTGGTTGAGAGGACGCGCTCCAACCAACTGAGCCATCCGGGAGCTCAGTGGCAGCTCAGCTCAAGGTGCCATGTTCAATCTTAGTTGCGGGGGGCGCTGCCCACCATCCCTTGCGGGAGTCGAGGAATTGAACTGGCAACCTTGTGGTTGAGAGCCCACTGGCCCATGTGGGAATTGAACCGGCAGCCTTCAGAGTTAGGAGCACGGAGCTCTAACCGCCTGAGCCACCGGGCCGGCTCAACATCCTAGTTTTTAATGTCTGGTTCCTGAAAGGGGAAAAATGGAGGAAATAAAAGATATCTGGTCCTTTAAATCCCCTGGAAGTCACTTAAGCCAAAGGAAGAGGGTCTTGCAACAATGGGCAGGGGGCAACAATAGCTCCCCCCCCCTTTGTCTGCACCTCTGGGTCAGAAGCAGCAATCAGCCATCAGAGCAGAGCCCTATTTGGAGGGTGGGCTTCTTCTTGCCACCCCCTCTCCAACTTGGCTCCAAGCTGTGTGCAAGCTGCACACCACCTGGCTGGGAATGGGAGATGGGCAGGTGCTACTGTGCTAAGAGCTGAAATACACCAAAATTAACCCCAAATTTACTCACAGAAAAGGGTGCCCAGCCAGACTTGGCACCAGGAAGGTTTCCTGGAGGAGACAGTGCTTGGGCAAGAAAAGCTCTAGAAATTTAGGAAATACGCAGGGTACCTGCTAGATTTGTTTCAGATAAATGAATCCTTTTTTAGTGTATCACAAATACTGATTGGGACATACTTATGCTAAAGTTACACCACTCATCATACCACCGTAGGGATGAAGCTGAGGCTGAGGAGGGATGGGACAGGGTTGAACCCAGTTCTCACCTTGGGTTCCCGATAGGGGCCCACAGACCTGAGCGCCCTCTCACTCTGCCACTGAGCTGGGTGGCATGGGGTGGCAACTTGCTTTCTCTGAACATTTCCCAATCTGTAAAATGGGATGGGTGCGTGCATATTAAAGCTTGCCTCTCAGAGGCTGGTCTGGGTGCAGCAGCATCGGCCTCCCTGGGGAGAAGGCTGCTAGGAATGCAAACTCTCAGGCCCTGGCCCCTGCTGGCTGAGACCTCATCCTGGGAAGTGCACTAGTATTAGGGGCCTGTGTGCAGAGCTGGGTGCAGGGGTGTCCCCCACACAGGGATACCCGGAGGGGGCACTTTATCCCATTTATGGAGATCTCAGAGGAGGCCAAGGGCAAGGCCCCTCCCTTGAAGCTGGGCAGCATGTCGCAGGTGTCACAAAGGCTGCTCTTGGAGCACGATGGAAGTCCCCCAGTGTGCCCGCTCTGCAGCTCAACTGTGGCCACACTCACTGCTTCCCAGTAGGCTTGTGGGTGGACTTGTGAGTGAACAGACACTGAGCTCTGATGATGTCCTGGGAGGAGGGAGTCTGCCCAGCATGGTGCCAGCACAACAGGAAGGAAGCTGGGCCAGGGCACCTGTCCTTCCTGGTCAATGACTTCTTCCTTTTCCAGGTGAAAATGGCTGTGATAGACGCAGGACAAGCGACTGCAGCCCCTGCCGTGGGACAGGATGTCTGAATCCTTATTTCTGGGGAAAAGAGGATGGAGTTTGGCAGGGGCACCTCCCTGCACCATTTTGAGCTGATCGCCATTTCCTCCCGTGGACACGCTCCTGGGGACCAAAGTCCCAAGAACGACCAATTTTATGAAAGCTGAGTCACTGCTGAGCGGGCGGGGGGAAGTAACTGGAATGGGAGACACACTTGAATGGGCTCACGCACTGGGTCCAGAGGTTTCTAGAGACACAGTTTTCCTGGCTGTTATCACATTTACACAGCCACCTGATCAAGGCACTCCCTGCTTAAAAAACACCCACACCTGTTGGTAGCTTTTACCAAGTACTGTATTTTCAAAAAGTCAATCAGTTGGTCAGCATTTGCTGACTTTGGCAACGACAGCTTTGATTTTTTTCCATCCTCAGGTGTGGGCTTCCTCCCCCCCACAGCACTTCCACACGCTGTTCAGTCAGGACTGCTACCCCCACCCATCCTTCCCGTCACTTGCTTGGGCGGCCAGCTTCCCCAGACTCCTCCTGACTCAAGCACTGCCCATGCTCCCTTTGGCTCCAGACCAGTGCCTGCACCTGGCAGGCCGCTACAGGCTGTGGGACAGGTGGATGCTCCCTGGACTCTGGGAGGTCGGCGCATTCAAGACCTGACTCTCCATCTCCTGGAGCTCCTTGCAAGGGCTGTGCCCACCCATGTCCTCTAGAGCCTGGCACACGGCACCCATTGAGGCCTGAGGGTGTGATTGCCAGCCAGGGGCAGAGATGGTGCCTGCACTGCACTGGCCTCCCTGCCGTCAGCCCCTGTGACTTCCCTGTACAGTCAGCTTTGTCCCAGCAGGCAGCCCCGCCCGCTCCACTTCTAGGCCCCCGGGACCTATCATGTGCGCACCAGATCCCTGGGCCTGTCCAGTTGTGGTCTGAACGTGCTTGTGAACGGCAGAGGTTTCACCATCGGATAGACATGTCCAACCTGAGGGCCTGTTTCCCCGGATGGTAACGGGGCTACGTGGAGCCCGAGCTGTCTGGGCCCCTGGACACATTCCCCCTGCAGGTGCAGGACACAGAGACACTTGCTCCACCGCCCTGGCCCATTCTAGCTCAGGGAAGGTACACAGGAACAGCCCAGCTCCCAAGGGCCTACGATGGCACCTGCCTCGTGGTGGGGAGAGAGCCAGCAGCACCGACCACCCCTCCTTTGGGGTGGACAGCTGGGCCAGAGCAGACCTGCCCGCAGCTGTCCTCACATGCCAAGGAGCTCCTGAGCCTGCACTCCCACGTGAGGACGTGTGTATGACGCTCAGCACAGGTGTCAGCCCAGGGGTACTAGTCCTCAGCCGAGCTCCAGGAGGGGACACAGCAGAGTCCCCCTCACAGGGACATCACAGGGAAAGCCCCAAGTGCCCAATCTCCCGCACTGGAGCAGGCTCCTGGGCAAGGAGGTCCTGGTGGTGACAGAGCCAGAGGGACAAGGAATCACCAAGCCGTGTCAGGCATCGGCTTGCCTACCTCAGAGGGGAAAGGTACAAGCGCGGCGCCTCCCACGCTGTGGGGTGACTTCCAAGAGGCCCCGGCAGATGCTGCCAAGCCGCCATCTCGTGCAGCTGCAGTAACCGCTGCTCCTGGTGGACGTGGGAATCCTAGGTGCGTGTCACTGGTTGCTGTGCCACACCGGGTGCGTCCCACCCAAGCAGCAACCCCGTCACACATGGCCTGGCCCCTTAAAGTCCTCAGAACATAACATGAGCAGGAAACGTGGCAGCCCAACGCACACCGGGGGTCTTAGCCTCTGTCCCTGTGAGGCTGTTTTGACAGCACAGCTGGATCCCTTCTCAAATACTGCAGCGTGGCGGCCATCTCCCGACGCCCCCACCGCACCCCAGGTGATGCTGACACTGGCACCAGAGGGCAGTCAAGGACACCTGCTCGGGACAGCGAGAAGCTGGGAGACCCGGCCTGCGGCTGGGAGGCTGTCCTGTGGGGGCTGCCTGGGCGTGGAGTGCAAGAACGAAGCGCAGGCGCAACACACGGAGTCCCTCCACCTCAGACTCACGCAAGGGCTGACGC
Source organism: Rhinolophus sinicus (assembly GCF_057876585.1). Taxonomy (NCBI): domain Eukaryota; kingdom Metazoa; phylum Chordata; class Mammalia; order Chiroptera; family Rhinolophidae; genus Rhinolophus; species Rhinolophus sinicus. The sequence continues at coordinate 642,923 of NC_142504.1, forward strand.
GAGCAGGGCAGTGCGGGCTCAGGGGACAGCAGGCTGACTCTGCCATGTAGGGCATGGGGGGGGGGGTGGACCTCGTTTCTGAGCGTGAGGGGACGGGGGCTGGGCGGCGTGACCCCAGGCAGGGAGGCCACAGGGGTGGCTATGGGCTGGCAAGAGACCTGGATGGGGGCGGGTGTCCCCGAGCTACACTGCTGCTCATGCGGGCACGGCGTGCAGGCAGCCAGGCCTGGCCCCTGGAAGTGGTTTCTAGGGATGCCCCGCCCCCCTCCGCAGGAGGCACACGGGGCAGCTAGAATCTTTATTGTCCTTAAGGCACAACCAGCAGGCTGGCCCCAAAACCCGTCAGTCCAGGGGGGCGGGGGCCCGCTCCCCACTCTGCTCAGCCGCCGCTGCCTGGACCACCTCAGGAGGGCGCTGCCGTCGGCCTGTGCTTCTCTCCTCTGTGCCGGAAGCTGCGCAGTGGGTTGTGGGCCTTCACCTTCTGTGGGGCAAGGTCGCAGGTCAGCTGCCCAAGCCAACACCGACTAAGCGCGTGCTGTTGCCACTTGGCCCGCAGCCCAGGAGCCGACGGCAGAAGCTGCTGTGCTCGCCGCAGAAGGCAGCCCTCCGGGCCCCACCTTCCTCCTCGCACAGCCCGCAAGCAATAGGCACAGAAACGCAGGTCCTCCCGTGCTCCACGGCATGTGCAGGTGGCCTCCAGTCCCAGCCCTGCGACCTTGACCTGACCACAGAAGTCTGGGGCCAGTTGTGGGGCTGCGCTCCCTTGCAAGGGCAATGTGTGTGCATACCCTGGAGACAAAGGAACAAGGCCCGGGGCACATACCTTGGCCTTCTTAGAGGGGCACGGCTTCTTCCGCTTCCTATGAGGGCAGACGAGGCCTCGAAGAGCAGGAGGAACTGGAGGCGACAGGTGGCTCAGCAGCCCCACCCTCCTCACCTGCACGTCCTCCAGGCGCCCCAGCTGGCCCCCATCCTTCCTGACCTGGGACCCAGGCTCCAGGGCTACGTTAAGATGCCTGTGGCCACATAGCTATTTGTCACAGAGCTGCCTTCCCAGGGTGGGATAATGGTGACTGCTGCTCTCTAAGCCACTCCTCTTTGGTCTTTGCCTTGGTTAGAGGTGGCCTCCCCCACATCTCCAGGTGTCAGGCCGTTACCCCCAGCCCACGCCCCGCCCTTGGCCTCTTTGCTCACTGCCACCTGCCTGAGTGTGCCGACGGGTCCCGGGGCCTCCGAGCAGCGCTGGCCACGCGGACGCCCAGCCTCCTGGCCACACTGTCAGCACACGGCTTGCTGCTGCTGTGACACGGAGCTCCCTCCTCGCGCCCACTCACCCAGGTAGTCGGGCACGTGGCCCAGGTGCGGCTTCACCACAGCCGGATGCAAGGGCAGGTCGTGCCGTAGCAGCTGCAGGTCCTTGGGATTGTCTTCAAAGTACGTCTGCCGGAAGCGACAGCGCTGAGGGTGGCTGTCCCTGTAACTTCCCAGGGCTTTTGACCACAGGTGGCCCCGTGTCCCAGAATTTAAATGGCTGAGGTGTCCCATCGCTGTTGTGGCAGTCACCCCATCCACTCCCAGAGGCAGCTGCTCGCGTCACTCGGCACCATCCTAGACTGTTCCCTCCCTGCCCCTGAGGTGCACGGGAGCACAGCAGCCCATCCCTCGGCACCGCCCGTCCCCAGCGCCGTCCTAGGCTGCTCCTTCCCTGCGCTGCCCAGCAAGCCCTGCCATGGATGCTCAGGTGCCTCCTCTACAATCAGGATGCTGTGAGGAACACGTGACTGTGCCCACTCACAGACGCTGTCACTCTGACGGACACGTGGCATCCTAGCACACGGCAGCTGTTCCAGCTGCCCCACCTGCGCTGCCGCCTCCCGGCCTCACCTTGAGCTTCTCCGAGCGCAGGAGTTCCTCCTTGATCTCCTTCAGCCTCGCCTCTCGAATGGCTTGCTTAGTCACTGAGCGCATGGCATCCTGGGATGACACTAAGGGTCAGGACGCTGGGCCGGGGGCTGCAGGAACCCCACGGCTCACCCCCTGGCCCCACTCACCCTGCAGCGGTAGCGGAAGCCTTCAATCTCCTCCATGCGGAACTGGTAGGGAAGCAACGCGGGGGCCCCGGTCTCTGTGCAGAAGGCAGCAGTGAGGCCCCCACACTCCGGCGGCCAGGGACCCTGCCTGCTCCATCCCTGCCAAGCGCACGCACAGCCAGAAACCCAGGTCTCACAAACACACATGACAGGAGCTCCAGGGTGCAGTGCCCAGGGCGGCCCACTGTCTCCACATCCCGGGTGCCCGACATACTGGCCCGCCCCCAACTGCCCTCTGCCAAGGCCGCTCTGGCCACAAGGGCAGCCATGCCGACAGCTGCGGGGCGGTGAGGAGTGCCTCGCAGTCAGACCCCATCCTGAGCACTGTCACAGCAGCACACTGGGCCGCTCGACATCCCGGACAAACTAACAGGGAGGCACCGGCATTTCCCATTTCAGGCAAGGAAACCAGGGCACAGAGGAGTGCAGCCCAGGGGCTCGAGGGCACATGGTGAGGAGCATCCGTCCCCAGCCCCCACCTAAGGCAGGAGTGACACCCCACAAGGAGCATATCTGGGCCCTCCTGTGGGGGGACAGCCCAGCCCACCCCCGCACCGGGCTCGCCCCACAGCCTGGGGCACCACCTGGCTGCCCTGCCACAGCGCGGCCTCCTAAAGGCGCCAGTGCAGAGCCCCTGTGCAGCCCCTTCCCCGTCTCCCCAAACCCCTGCGCCTCCTTTGGCCCATCTGCCCCTGGAGACAGGCTGTAACAGTGACCCTGGGTAGTCATCTGATGGCTCGACCTGGGATTGCTCCTGTGAAGGGGGCGGTGCCTGCCAGCAAGTGCACAAGGAGCGAGCGAGGGACATGGCCCAAGCAAGACCGAGTGGGGGGTGGCTGCTGGGGACACTAGTGCCCTTGCTGCCATCATCATCCCTGGGTCGAAGGCGTCATGGGCAGAGCCTGGCCCTAGCTCTTACCGCCACCAAGAAGCTCCTCAATCCTGCTCAGGTGGGGCTGCTCTGTGGGCAGCACGAAGGTCAGGACTGTGCCTGGGTTGTTGGCACGTGCCGTCCTGCAAGGAGAGCCAGCTCAGCCCGTGTCTCTGGCCCAGTCCAGGCCCCCAGCCCACCACACCCCAGCATTCCTACCTGCCGGCTCGATGGATGTAGGCCTCGGGGGTGGGGGGCAGGTCGAAGTTGAGCACGGCACACACGTGGTGGAAGTCGATGCCCCGGGCCACGCCTGCCTCGGGATCGGAGGCCCTATGGGAACCCACAACACTCAGCCCTGCTCTCCCGAGCTGCTGTTCTCCAGTTTTGCCAACTGGCAAGGTCTCCAACAGGGCCTTCATGGAGCCACAGGACTTGGCTACGGGTGACTCTCTCAACTTCACAACTGTTCCAGGAGCTGGGGGACCAGGGGTGGCCAAACCCTTGCCCTGACCTCAGTTCTGGGGCAACGGCAGAACTCCCTGCCCCACAGGGTGGTCTGAGAACCACCACAGGCAGACACAGACTGGGGGCTCCCACTTCCCCTCAGAACTATCCTGCCCCAACTCACAGTTGCACAGCCCCTGCTGGCTGGGCTGTCTCCCCTCGAAGGACAGGGTGTCAACAACCCTGGCAGCCTTGCCCCTTGTGCTGCCCACAGAGCTCGTGTGCCCTCCACCCTCTCCATTCTCAGGAGCCGAGCAGGGCTCCGTGGGCTATGCCAGCAGCCAGGCCTAGCCCCCCACTCAGGCACTCTGGTTTCAGTCTCCCCAAGGAGGGTTGAAGGACAGAAACAAGGACTCACCTGTCCCCCTTGGGTCCTTTACCCCGATGCTTGCCTTTGGGCGGGGCCCCCAGGACTTCGGCATCAGTTGCTATGACACAGTCATAGAAGCCCTGGTTGAACTGTGAGATGATGTGGCACCTGTGCCCAAGAGGGGACAGTTAGCCCCAAAAGCACGCTGGCGGCCACCACACCCCCGGCACTACTGTAGCCATCACCCTTTCTGACTGTTCCCTCTTCTTAAACTCTTCCCCCACTTAATGTTTGTGCTCAACCCCCTCAGTTGAAGACGCACTGATAACGAGTATCTTGTATTTGTGAGCCAGTCACTGAGTTTGGGTCAAGCCCAGCACTGGCCTGAGTGCGTAAGAAACGGGAACGTCACCGCGATGCCTGGCAGGGCCCACCTGGAGCGCACAGGGAGCTCTCCGTTGAGCACGCAGGTGGGGATGCTGAGCTGCTCCAGGAACAGGCGCAGCCGGTAACTGCGCTCCAGCGTGTTGACGAAGATCAGGGACTTGCCCCGGACCAGCGACAGCTTGAGCAGCGCGCACAGCAACAGAAACTTGTCTTCCTCAGTGGCACACACCACCTGAAACTGCTGCAGCTGCTCTGGCCCTGGCAGCTGGGACTCTTGCAACTTGAGGGTGACCTGGGGGAGGAAAGGCTGTGGTCAGGAAAGAAAGGAGGACAAAAATGCTCCCGCAAGCGCCCGGCTCGCCAAGCACAGCGCCAATGTACAAACTTGTCAGTGCAGGGCATTGCGGCACCTCCGGCCAGCGGACAAATTCAAAGTACCTGACTGTTGTGGGGCACGGAGGACATACAACCGCATGCAAAGTATTCAGGGCACAGAACAAAGGAAATGCACGACAAACGAGTGCAGTGAGGGGCAGCCCTCCAGCACAGCCTTTCTGAAAGCAGAGGTCACGTAAGCAGAGAACTTTGGCCCCAAGATGCCCTTTCTGCCCCTGGGGGATCCCTGCTCAGGGATGTGGGCGGAGCCCTAGGGGACATCTGATTTCTAGATTTGGGGGTGTGACTGCTGGCTTCTAGTGCTTCAGAACTAGGATACTAAACCAATAACAAGTACTGCCCCCAAATGTCAAAGGCTTTTGAGAAGGGAGGATCAAGTCCTTTGAGTGTCACTTGGCCGTGATTCCAGACACTTCCACAGGGCACTTACCGGGTTATGCAGTACCAGCTCCTTTAGTGTTTGTACATCCTCATTAAAAGTAGCCGACATCAGAAAAGCCTGACAAATCCGCGGCAAGTGACTAAAACAAAGCAGAGCCCCATCAGACTGCAACTCCTAAGACCTCCAACTGGCAGCTGGTCTCCCACCAGCTCCAGACCCTGCAGCCTATTCCAGCCCCACATGCCTCCCCCGTACCAGAGAAGACTCTTGAGCTCTTCCTCAAAGCCAAATGAAAAGAGAAGGTCAGCCTCATCCATCACCAGCAGCTCCAGGGAGTCTCGCAGCTTCAAACTGTCTTGCTGCAAGTGGCTTAGTATGCGCGAGGGGGTCCCCACCACTACATCAGGCTTCTCCATCAGCACAGCTCTGCAGGGGGCAACACCTCAGCACCGGGGAGAAGGTCCAGCTAGGACCTCACCCCAGACCAGCCCTCTTTCTTGCTGCACACAAGCCCAACCCTACATGTCTGTGCAGCTTCATTCCTCCAGCGCTGCTGCTGTCACCCACCTCTGAGAGGCCGCGTCATCAGCAGCTGATACATTGGCCACCCGGATGTCTCGGGAACAGTAGGCTGCCAGCTGCTGAATCATGGACTGGGCCTGCCGTGCCAGCTCCTTGGTGGGCACGAGGACAAGGCCTCTCACAGCCTGCTCTGCCACGGGGCCCGTCTGCAAGAGCACGGATTAGAGCTTCAGCCAGCCGGTTCGTGTCATCGTGGCCATCGGACGCGTCCTGCAAAGTCTTCCAGCTGAACTGACCCAACTATTGTGACTTCAACACAACTTAGTTGTGTTCTGCTCGACCCCTCGCTTACTTCTCCCACCTCAGAATGCAGAACGAAGGGTCCTTTCGACCCTACAAAAGAACAACTTCCTTTATGGTTATGAAGTTACCTGAAATGCACCAGCTAGGGCGCTAGAGATTCACAGAGTCTTGTAAGTAGGAGAGAGAGCTGTGCCCACTTTTTTATGGTAGAAATACTCAAGATTACACACGGAATGGAGGTAGCAGGGCCTGGACTAGGACCCAGGTAGCCTGAATCCAGTCCACAACGTTTGCCACAACAGCTCCAGGTTGTTTCAGGCCAGCCCTCCCGAGTACGGGACTGAAAGAAAGCCGGTGCTTGGGAAGGACTGGGGGCGGAGTGGGGGGGTAGGGGACGACGACAGGGCTTTCCAAGAGGCCACAACAGGACTCGGACGCCTACGTTTTCTTTCCCGGCCTTTGGGCTCCCGGTTTCCCCCGCGACCCACCGCCTTCCTGTGGAGCAGCAGCTGCAGCATCGGAATGGCATAAGCGGCCGTCTTCCCCGAGCCAGTGCGGGCCCGAGCCAGGAGGTCCTTCCCCTCCAGGGCCAGCGGGATGGCCTTTTCCTGGATCAGCGTGGGCCGCGACCAGCCCAGGTCGGTGACGGCCTAGGAGAGACGAGAGGCGGTCCGGGTGGCGCGCTGCCCTACCGCCGCCCCCGCCACGCCGGGCGGCTCCTCAGCCCGCCCGGTACCTGCAGGAGCCGGGGGTCGAGGCCCATGTGTTCGAATCCCAACACCTCTGGGTCCGCCATGCTGGGGCTCCGTAGTGACAGCGCGCAGGAGCGGAAGGAAGAGCGTGACGACGTGTGGGCGGGTCAAAGCAACAACCAGTCAGCGTTGGAGGAGCCATCACCTCCCGGAAGTACTGGAGCGCAGGCTTCCGATGTTCCGGAGGAGCTCTGCGGCCGCGGGGCCGGGTTCTCGGGGCCTCCTGAGAGCCCCACGGGTCCTGTCCTCTCCCTGACGCTGCCTCCCAAGGCCGTGCTGGGTTAGGGTTCCCGGCGAGGGCGGAGCTGCGCGGACGCGTGTGTGGTCCCTCGGTGCCCTCCTCCGCCCACCGATGGGGGCCGGACAGCTCGCTGGTACACAGTTGCAGGCTCATGGCTTCCCGTTCTTTGGCGCTTCTTTGGTCAGCAGAGCGCTAGTCATTATGCCCCCCTGGCTGTACTTACCCTAACAAACACAATGATTGGCGTGTTCGTCCGTGACTCCCTAAAAACAGGCGTGTCGCCTGCTGTGGAGTAACGGGAATCGCTGGTGAGTCCTGCGCCCGGGAGCAATGGTGGGAACGCAGGGACAACAGCTTTGAGAGTAGCAAGCCAGTGACAGTGCGTGTACCAGCATACGGTAGAGACCACCGAGAGGCTGGGCTAAAGTTAAGGGCCACTGACGGTCCAAAGGTCAGGCCACAGCAATTGGACTGTACAAGGTTGAAGGCTGGAAGAGTGACTAGCACGAGATAAAGAGGAAGACAGGTGTATCTGGGATTCCCAAACCTGGCTACCCAAGTTACCTGCACGGCTTGGTTAGAAATAAGGATTCTCGTTTTTACAAGTTTCCCACCTGTGTTACTTTCCTGTTGTTTCTGTGATAAATTACCGTAAACAGTGGCTTAAAACAACACAAATTTATTATTTATAGTTTTGTAGGTGAAAAGTCTGACAAGGTCTCTCACTGCGTTGAAGCTGTTGGCAGGACTGCATTCCCTCCTGGAGACACTAGAGGGATAATTCCTGTCTTGCCTTTCCCAGTGTGGCCCCCTTCTTCCATCTGCAAGGCCAGCAGCGGTGGGTTGAGTCCTCACATCGCATCCCTGTGACCTTACTTTGCCTCCCTCTCCCACTTTTAAAGAACCTAATGATGGCGTCGGGCACAGCCAGATAATCCAGGATAATCTCCCTGTTTTTGACTCAGCTGACAGCACTCGTAATGCTCGTTGGGTCATTTAACACATTTGCAGGTTCCTGGGATTAGCGCATGGACATCTTTGGAGGGCCGTTGTCCTGCCTGCCTCAGCACCCCAAACACAAAACCAGCTTGATCAGACTGGACCTGTATGTTGCTCAGGAGTCTGTACTGATGAGTTTCCCAGACGACCTTTTTGCATCTACTCTGACACGGGCCCTGCATGAGTGCCGGAGCTGAGGATCTGACCATTTAGGGTGAGAACAGAGCAGTTCATGCACCACAGGTCCAGTGAGGCTGGTATCAAAAGATGGAGATGGGGACTGCTAGTCCCAGTGAGAGCTAGGGACCGGACCAGGATGACAGGTGAGAATGGCTGGCTGCCCCCAACTTTTTCTTTTTTTGTGGTAAGGAGGTAGAAGGCTGTTTGGTAAGGGTGTTATATGGCCTAAGAAAGAATTTCAGAAAGGAAATCAAGGTAGTACGGATGGGGGTGTCACCAGAATTCCGTAGGCCATCATGTGTCTGAATGGTACCCCAGTACGGAAATCCTCCTCCCCACGGGAGCACCTGTCAGCTCACCCTCCAGCCATCGATCGCTATTCCACCTGCCCCATCAGTATAGTGTGATGCACTCCCATGTTTGTCCTCATTTCATTCCCTTTCCTGTCAAACTCACAAGGGAAACCCAGGACATACTGATCTATTAGCGTAATCGAGGTGCACTCAATCATGTCTACTGCTGGATGGACCTATTGAAGCCCATCCCAGCTCTTGTTGTTCCCCGTCCCACCACAGCCCAGGCTCATCTCTGCTTTGCTGCTAGATTTCTAATAACTGCCACAGAGCAGAAACATGCCCCCTTCCCGACATGTCTCATACTCCCCGCGCCTCAGGCCAGAGGCCCACGCAGCCAACTAGTTCCAAGGCCATCTGATTTTCCCTGTTGACTATAACATGAAGAAAACTGAAAACTTTTAAATATCCAAAGAATTTGGGATGTCAGTTATGGCATTTCCCCGCACTGGACTGTTAACAAGGCCATCCAGAATTAGAAATAGGAGGAATATGTAGAATTTCAAAAATACTTACAAAAGTACTAAATGACAAAGCCTATAAACCTATATTTTACAAGTAAAAAGAGGTACATATGTGGAATAGTATAGGACATAAAGAGAAAAACGGAAGAATTTAGTTGTGACAAAAACAAAACCATAAAATAAAATGTCAAGAACGGGCAACTAACGGTGTTAAGTTTTAGAGCAGCAGGGCATGAGGGAAGTGTAGTAAGATGTGTTTAAACTTACTATCTGGGACTAACTTCCTCATACAGTTCCTTGCTGATGGGTCTACTTGGTTGACCTCTGTGAATGGCTACCCACCCGCATCCCCAGAGACTGCTATCAGGCCAAGCCCAGCTGGTCAGCTGCAGACACAGTCCAGGCCAGCAGCCTCCCCTCTGCCCATACCCTTAGTTAATCTCAAACACAGCTACTACGACATGTTTTATTTTGTTGGAAAAGTCTATATAATAAAGAACCAAACCTGGCTCCCACGAAGAAAACATTTGCCACAGCTTAAATAAAGGTTAAGGGAAGAGGGAGGGGAGGTGTGTCCTGCCTGTCACAACCTCACTCTTACTCTGAGGCCCTGTGTGATGGAACTTCCAGGGGTCCCCGAGAAGCCTCTGCTTGGCCCTCTAATAAGGCCTTGATAGCAAGCAGCTGGGATATCCAATTCTGGCACGCTGCAATCCTGAGAGCGGCCACAGTAATTATCAAAAATGTGGATAAACAACGCAGGGGGACTGCTGGAGTTCTCAGCTAGTGAAACACAGGCAGTTAACACTTCAACTAGGAAGGAAAATATATAATTTATCAAAAAATAGTTCTAGTATATAGAAAAACACTTCAATCTAGGGCCTCTGCCCCTCATTTACATTCACAAAGCCACTGAGTGAACCGGGCTGCTGGGAGCAGGGAGGTGGGGCTTCCTTGGTAGGGCATTTGGGTCTCCTGCTGCATAAGTGGATGGAGAGAGAGTTACGGGAGTAGGAGAGGCTTTTCATTTGCTCATTTTGTGACAGGGCGGAGGGGAATCAGTGGAGGTCAAAGAAGCAGACTTAGTCCTGGGTCAGCTCTGACTGCACTCAAACCCCAAGACACCTGTGAAAGCTTGGCCCAAAGTCCCGAATCCTTGAGAACCAGTGTTAACAAGTGCTGACTTGGATGCATTGTTACCATGGAACCAGGGTGGCTTATACCGTTTCGCTTTTTCCTTTACTATCCAGGTGGATAATGTATTGGGTGGGGAAAGTGCCAGACAACTAGGTGAGAGAGGGTCACGCAGAGAGGACACTACACCAGCTTCTTGGCCTCAAAGAAGCTCTTCAGGTGCCGCATCTGCCAGATGCCAGTGAGGATGAGGATGACAGTCTGAGCGATGGACCACCACAGGACCCTCTGGTTGGTGCTCTCACTGGTCAGACGAAAGCGCTCTTCACGATACTGCAGGGGACAAGGGACCCAGGGTTAAATGTGCAGGGAACAGCGCTCCTGGTCGTTGTGAGGCCCATGCCTCCCTCTCGTGTGACCACTCAACTGTGGGACTGAACACCCCTGTACCGCTGATTGCACTGGGACTACCCACAGAAGTGAGGTGCTGCCTCTCCACAAGTATCTCTGCAGGGATGGAAATCATGCTCCTACCATTTCAATCAACATCCTGCGGTAAACAAGCGATGGCTAGACTGAATTGGCCTATCTTCGCTTTATCCTACAGAGCTTAAAAACATGTCTAGACTGTACCCTGTGTTCCATTTTCTGAACAGTTCACTGGGAAGGCCCCAAGTGGAAACTGCTAGTAGGTGCAGTGGGTACAAAGGTCAGCTGCCATGTCCCAATACAGTGATACACCCTTACCCTTTGGTAATCCTGCTCCTTCTGGATCTGTTCCACTTGATCAAGCAGCTGGCGAGCTCGGAGCTGCAGCTCCGTCAGTTTGTCCTTGGCAGCAATCTCAGGGTAGTTGTTGGCATGCTCTCCAACCTGGATGTCTAGGTGCACACGCTAGAAGGACACGCGTGTCATGGGGATGGAGCCCAAGGTCGTGAGGTCAGAAACACTAAGGTTATAATGTCTGAGTGGAGGGGCCTCTGACTGTCTACTTCACACTATGGGACCCACTCTTGTCCCTGATTGTGGGACAGAAGGCAACATCTGTTTCCCCAGTTGTGACGAGGCCATGAAGTGTCACAAATGATGGCAATAAATCAAAAGTTTGCAACCAAGTGAGAGATTCCGAGCTGTAGCCAAAGGAAATGCTCTTACCAGTCTGCCACCAGCAAAGAGTGCCATCCTGGTCGAGTTGGAGTGCAGGCAGATCTGATGGTCCCCAGGGGTGTGGGACGTGAAGGTGAAGCGGCCCTCGGAGCCGTACTGCCGGGACAGCACCACCTGCAACAGCAGTCAGTGTAAGCCCGCACCTGCGCTGACTTCCCCAGGGACAGCCCACGCCCTCTGAGTTCCGTCCACCGCAGAGGGCTTCGCTGAAGGGCGCCTGAGGCAGCCTCCGGGCGGCCAGCGGGGGCCCTACCTTGCCTTCGGGGTCCTTCACTTCCACGTGCATACCCAGGCCGGGGGTGGAGGGCAGGAAGACTTCCTTCTGCTTATCCCACATCTGGGTGCGGTAGTTCCCTGCGGAGCAGACACGGCCGTTACCACTCGCCTGTTCCGCGGGGCGCCGCGTCCGCGTCCGCGGGACACGCAGGGCCCTGGCCACCCCCGCCCCGCCTGACCGATGACCATGGTCTCGTCGGGGATTTCCTCGATGAAGCAGCGCTTCTCGGTCTCGCCGATGTGGAAGTAGAGCCCCCGGGCGCCCACCGCGCACAGCGCGAGCAGCAGCAACGCCGGTCTCCCCATCAACCGTCGCCGCCCGGCCCAGACACCTGCCATCGCGCGCCCTCAGTCTGGCGCGCACGCGCGCGCCTGCGCCCAGCTGCCAGGCGACGCAGTACGGCCGGGCGCAGAGTGCGCGTGCGCTATGACGCCTGCCCCGCCCACCACCACCACCGCCCACCGCCGGTCTTCCAGGCCCAGGCACCTGCCAACGCGCACCTTTACCCAGCGCACATGCGCGCTCCTGCGCCCGGCTCCCACTGGACGCAGCACGACCGGCAGGGAGTACGCACGCGCTGACTGGCCTTCCCTCCCCGCCCTGCGATTGGTCGGCGAGCGCGGGAGGAGTGGGTTCCGCGGCGTAGGGGCCGAGTAGGCGGGACTCGCTGTCGGCGCGGACAGGCGGGCGCTGGACCAGTGCTCTTGGGGTTCGGGCCCGCTGGGAGCGGCGGCCGCCCGGCTGTAGCCCGTCCCCGGGGAGAGGGACTCCGTGGACTCGGCCTTACTGACGTTAGAATGCGGGCGGTTTGCTGCCTGTGTTGCGGTGATTTTCAGACGCCCCGTCGGGTGGAGGGGCGGCTGCTGGGCTTCTGGGCTGCGGTCGTAGATGCTGCGAGGAGGATCCCAAGGTCAGCGAGTCTGGGCGTCGTTCTCGTTCCCTGTCCCCTGGTTCGGGTCCTCCGCTGGCCCGCAGAGATGTTGAGCAGCACGAAGCCGGGTCATGGCCCCGGCGGGCCCGTGGGAAGGGCTGGGCCCAGTGTTCGCTGTGCTGAGGACGGTCCTTGCTGAATACAACCCTCCTCCTCCCCCCACCCCCGAAAATGCCTCGGCGTGCTTATCTTTGTACGTGCTGCCTGCCGCATGTCATCCATAAGGGCTGGGATTGAACCAAGACGGACAGCCTCGTGGCGTTAAATACGTCGTACAAGGCAAGGCTCCCTGAGCAGCAGCAGTTCTGTGGTGAGGACCGAAAGCCCCTTTTTTAGGATTTCTAAGCTGGAAATTTGGGTTTTGGTATGAACTCTCCTGATTTTTCAGTATTAGCATTTGGCTCAACTTTTGTTCATACAATCTCTGGCCACGCACAGCTGTCGGTCACGTGGACAGTTTGATCTGTCCAAATCCAGTGGGGAACAGTCCTCATTCAGGTTCAAGTGATTTTACCTGTTTGCTGTTGCCCACCCTCTCTCCTGTAGTAACTTCCCTGCCTTGTCTTGGAACACGCGGATGCAACATGAGACTGAAAAATCTGGGTAAGAAAACCGAGGAACACTCGGACAAGGGGCTTACACCTCCTAGTGGCAGCGCCTCTTCTCGTGGGACAGAGGAAGAGGAAAACCACTCAGAAAGTTACTTATTGGGCCTGAATTAGAGCAAAGGAAGGTTAAAGCTTTGTTTTTAATTTTTTATTAAGAATTTCCAAACACACGTAAAAATAGAATATAGTGAACATAAATACACTCATCATCCAGGTTCAACAATAAATGTTTTGCCTTTCTGGGTTCACTGAACCCTCACTGCATTTTTTTCCTGACGTGTATTAAAGAAAATCCCAGGCATCACCCCTCTACCTATAAATACTTCAGTGTGTGTAACAGATAAAGACTTTTAAAAATACCATTACCATACTCAATAAAATTAAAAATAACTCTTTAATGTAATCTAATACTTAATATATGTTCAATTTCCCCCATTTTCTCAAAAAACTTTGTTTAGTCAGGATCCAAACAAGGTCTATTTAATGCAGTCACTGAAACATCTCCTAAGTCTTTTTTGACATAATAATTCCCACTCCCTTTCTATCTTTTATGATGCTATTTACTTATTGAAGCAACTTTATCATTTGACCAGTAGAATTTTCTACATTCTGGATTTTGCTGCTTGTATCTTCATGTCATTTAACATGTTTTTCTGTCCCTGGTATATCCTGTAAACAGAAGTAAATCTATAGCAAGAGGATTTATAACAAAACGAAATGTGTTTTAATTTCATTTTAATGATTATCTTTTTTTTAATGTTCTCAAATTGTCTCAAAACAATTGTCTCCTGTGCCCTTTTCACAGAATTCTAGTAGTCTCTAGAGGCTTCCTTGCTTTCCATTTTGTACATTTCCTTCGCTAGACACAAAATAAGCCATTTATCCAGCCATTAACCCATTAGTTATCTAATGGGTTGCCTCATAATCCAACAAATAAAGTGTTACTCCTGGAAGGCCAGTAGATAACGAGGTGAGTGGTAATGGGTACAAGGGAAACTTTGCAAACTAGACTTGTAACATCATTTTTATTTTTGAACCATGTGAATATGTTACCTATTTAAAATAAAATTCAAAAATTAAAGCAGTGTTACCGCCGTTCTCTGTTTTATGGATTTCAGACCATCAATTGATGTCTTTGGTTTACCTTAAAATGTCAGCTCCATGACAAAATAGATCCTGTCTGTTGTGTTTACCTCTATATCCCCATCACCTAGAACCACACTGGTATAAATATTTGTTTAATGAATCAGAATGTATACTTTGATGAAAAAGCGTATCAAGCAAAAGCCATGGGATACAGCAAAGGTGGTGCTCAGAGAATTTGTAGTCATAATCTGTACATTTAAAAAGAAGATACGGGGCCGGCCCTGTGGCTCAGGGCCAGGGAGCTGTCTTCTACAAAACTAGACTGAGAAACAATGGCTTGAACCAGAGTGGGGTGGGGAGGCAGAAGAAAGCGGGGGTGGGGGTGGGGACCAAGTCAATAACCTAACTTTATATTTTGAGTGAGGAACTGAAAAATAAGAAAAGCAAACTAAACCCAAAGCTAGTAAAAGGAACTTATAAAAATTAGAGATTAGAAAAACAAAAGTCAATGAAAGTAAGTTGGTTCTCTGAAAAGATTAACAAAATTGACAAATCTCTAGCTAGACTGACCAAAAAGACATAAATCACTAAAATCAGAAATGTAAGTAAAGATTACTACTGACCAGAAATAAAAAGGATAATATAGCAATTTCACACCAATAAAGATAATTTTGATGAAATGGACAAATTCTAGAAACACACAAATTACCTAAAGTAACATAGTAAGAATCAAAACTGATATAGAATGGATGGCTTCCCTGGTGAAATCTACCAACAGTTAAAGAAGAATTATCACCAATGCTATTTAAGCTGTTCCAACAAATTAAAGAAGAGGGAACACTTCATAACTCATTCTGTGAGGCCAGCATTACATTGATACTAAAGCCAGACAATAACATCACAAGAAAAGAAAATTAGACTAATGTCCCACATAAATATAGATGTAAAAGTCAACAAAATACTAATACACCAAATTTAACAGCATATTTAGACAATTATACATCATGACCAAGTGGGGTTTATCCCATGAATGCAAGAGTGGTTCAACATAAAATCAATGTAATACGCATTAATAGAACAAAAGGAGAAAAGAAACACATTATTACCTCAGTTGATGCAGAAAAGGTACTTAAAATCCAGCACCCTTTCATCATCAAAAAAACTCCAAAAACTAGGAATAGAAAGTAACTTCTTCAACACGATAATGGACATCTACGAAAATCCCATAGCAAACATACTCAATGGTGAAAGAATGTGAAAAGTTTTCCTCTGAGATCAGGAACAAGACAACGGTGCCCATTCCCACCACTTCTACTCAACACAGAATTAGAAGTTGTAGCCAGAGCAGTAAGGCAAGAAATAGAAACAGAAGACATCGAAACTGGGAAGGAAGAAAAACTATATCCACAGATGACATGATCCTATATATAGAAAATCCAAAGAATCCAAAAGCAATCTACTAGAGTTAAAAATAAAATACGTAGGAATAATTTAACCAAAGTAAAAGACTTGCAAAATGTTGCTGAAAGAAGACAAATAAATGAAAGACATCCCATGTTCATGGACTGGAAGACTTAATATTGTTAAAATGTAACTACTACCCAAAGCTATGTACAGATTCAACATAATCCCCATCAAAATTCCTATAGTCTTTTTCTGCAGAAGTGGAAAAGCCGAACTTTACATTTATGTGGAAATCACACATCCAAAACAATCCTGAAAATGAAAAACAAAGTTGGAGAACTCACAGACACTTCTGGGTTCAAAGCCTGTGAAGCTGCAGTAATCACAACAGTGTGGTACTGGCATAATGGAGTAGCCCACACAGGCCAATGGGACGGAATTGAGGGCCCAGAAATAAACCCAATGTATGTAGTCAATTGACTTTCTAAGACGGTGCTAAGCCCATTCAATGGGGGAAGAATCACCTCTTCAACGGATGGTCTGGGACAGCTGGAGTTCTATATGAAACAGGTGCAGTTGGACTCCTACTGCACATCATTTACAAAAATAAACTCGAAGTGGATAAACAACTTAAATATGAAAGTTAAAACCATGAAACTCTTAGAAGAAACATCGGGGTAAATTTCCACAATCTCAGATTTGGCAATGGATTCTTAGATATGGCATGAGCAATAATAACAACAAACATGGATAAAGTGGACATCAAAATTAAAAACTTTTGTTCATCAAAGAACATTACAAAGTGAAAGGACAACGTGCAAAATGGGAGAAAATACTTGCAAATCATGTATCTCATAAGGGATTAATATCCAGAATATATAAAGAATTCCTCCAACTCAACGAGACAAATAACCCAATTCAAAAAAGACTTCAATAGACTTTTCTCCCAAGAAGATATACAAATGACCAATGAGCAAATGAAAGATTCTTGACATCATTAGTCATTAAGGAAATGCAAATCAAGACCAAGATGAGATCACCTCACAACTACTAGGATGACTATTTTTTAAAAGAAAGTATTGACGAGGATGTGGAGAAATTGGAACCCACATGTATTGCTAGTGGAAATGCAAAATGGTGTGGCCACTGTAGGAAACAGTTTAGCACTTCCTCAAAAAGCTAAACATAGAATTATCATATGACACACCAATTCTACTACTAGGTTTTATAAAAAGAAATATAAACAAGTATTCAACAGATACTTTTAAGCCAATGGTTATTGTAGGATTATTCACAATGGCCAAAAGCTGGAAACCTAAATGTCCATCAACTGATGAATGGATAGACCAGGCGCAGTATAGCCATACAATGGAATATATTTAGCCATAAAAAGCAATTTCTGACACGCTACAACATGGATGAACGCTGAAAACATTATATTAAGTAAAATAAGTGACACATAAAAGGACAAATACTGCATGAATTCACATTTATGAGGTACCCAGAGTTGTCAAATTTATAAAGTATAGAGGTTACCAAGGGAGGAGAAAGAAGGGAGGGAAATGGAAAATTATTGCTTAATAGTTACAGAGTTTCTATTTGGAGCAGTAAAAAGTTTTGGAAATAGATAGTGGTGATGGTTGTACAACATTGTGAATATAATTCACACTTTAAAATGTAGTTGTACACTTTAAAATGAAAATTTTTTCTTATATTTTACCACAATTTAAAAAAGGGAAAAAACATACTAAGGTTGTTCCTTGGTTCCTTCACCTCCCAGTCTCCAGATCCTTTTCCCACACATCAGCCCAACTTTTCCTTCCAAGCATTTATACAGTACTCCTCACTTAAGACAAAACAAAAACAACAACAAAACCCCACTTCTTACTTTGCCTTTCCCTTTTAGAAATTAACTGCCTTTAAGTCTACAAGGTTTGACAGTTAAGTTTGTGAACTTATTGCAATGCTGTTGCTCACCTTTTTTGCTATCAGAGGGATGATGCATTATGAATTTGTACCACCTGGACAGTGAACCAAGTTTACTATTTGGAAGTGCTGAAAAGGCTGCGTGAAAAAGTTAGACAACCTGAACTTTTCGCCAATTCATGGTTCTTGCATCACGACAATGCACCAGCTCACACAGCACTGTCTGTGAGGGAGTTTTTACATAGTAAACAAAAGTAGGGGTTATTGGAACACCCTCCCTACTCACCTGATCCGGCCCCCAATGACTTCTTTCTTTACCTGAGGATAAAGGAAATATTGAAAGGAAGACATTTTGATGACATTCAGGACTTCAAGTATGATACAGTGACAGCTCTGATGGCCATTCCAGAAAAAAAGAATTCTGAAATTGTTTTGAAGGGTGGACTAGGCGCTGGCGTCAGTGCATAGCTTCCCAAGGGGAGTACTTCGAAGGTGACCGTAGTGACATTCAGCAATGAGGTATGTAGCACTTTTTGTAGGATGAGTCCAGAACATTGTTGTCTAACCTTCGTAGATCACACCCACAAGGGGGTGGCATAGCCCTCAGTCTGAATTCCCACCCAGATTCAATTATTTGTGTCCTCTATGCAACTATCAGGGTCATATCACTGTCCCGTCCTCTTATAGCACAGGACACAGTCCTCGCCTTCAAGTTGTAGGAAATATACACGAAATAATTCTGGACAATGTGGAACAGCATTTCCCTAATGTCAGTTATCTGGGTGCCACCTTCCCATACTAACATCCAGTCTTAAATGGAACCAATTATTACAAAGAAAACTATTATTGCTCTGAAGAGGAAAACCAGTATCACTTGCCATAAACATCAAAGATAAACTGTCACACATCAGTAAGACAAAGCAGTTTAAATTCTAGTTTATATTATTGCCCAGCAAAAGTCTTGAGCCTAAGATCTGATCTCTCTTTGTCAGAAAGGGAAAGAAGAATGGTGTTGAAGACACATTAGTATGAAGTGAGGCTTTCTCCTTGCTGTAATAAAGACTGACGAACTGCAAGGGACTAACTTTTTCAGTATGCGACTCACTACAATTTACCGTATTTCCTCAATTCAGAGATCCAATTTTTTTTTGTCACATTTTGAATTAGGAATGTATTTTACCATCAACAAGCTGTTTTACTAACAGCGGTTTTTTTTTCTTTCTTAGCAGTCAAATAACTACTTAAAGCGGATGGCCACTTGCATTGGGTTAAATGGCACGATACACGCGGAAGGCCTTGGCGTCCCATGGTATTCCCGCTGCCCACTTGGGAAACCCTCTCGTGTCCACCATGGCTCCGCTTACACCCAGAACGTCCCGGGGACTCCTGCTTCCCACTCCACCGCCCACTGCCCGCGGCGTTTGGAGCGCGCGGCACTGACCGAGGTCCCTTTCCTTCCTGCGACCCCAATCCGGCCAGCTCAGCTGTCCCTCAGAGGCCTCCCGACAGCCCCCCGCAGGAGACACTGCTCGTCACGCGCAGACTCCTTCCCAGACCCTGCACGCCGACAGGTCTCGCACGGCCAAGGTCACCCCACGGGCCGCACCGGCCAAGGGCCCACGAAGACGCAACGCAGACTACGGCGGCGCGGCTCTGTGACGCCACGGCCCCGCCCGCACGGCCGGGGGACTTCTCCCGGGGCGGGGCTGCGTGTTGACGACACACGCCGGGGCGGGGCCGAGAGTTTGGTGCCTTGGAGTGGGGCGTCGGAGCCTCATTCGGGTGGAGCTGAGTCGGAGGAAGGTAAGCGCGCGCTGTCGCCGGACCTGGCTCCGTGTGGCGGCTCCGTGCCCGTAGGGCAGGGGACGGGAGTCTCCGCAGAGGGCGAGGCTGCCGCGCCTTCGTTGTCGCCGGCGCGGCGGTGACAGGGAGCGAAACTGGATGGAGCGGGGCTGACCGGGGGAGGTGGGCGGGATGGGGGTCTGACGGACGAGTATAGCGTCCAATTGCGCGGCGTGCGCCGCCTGGCGGGCGGAGATTGGCGGGTGCGGGCGCGCGCAGAGGTCGCGCGAGGCGCGGAGCGGCACGCCATTGGCTGTGGTGGGCGGGGGGCGGGCCGTGCGACGGATGTGAGGGAACGGGAGCCACTGCGGGTGTGATCCCCAAGGTCGACGAGGCGTCACGTGGGAGCCGCCCTGCCCGGTTCTCTGCGCGCCGGGACGAATTGGCGGACGGCGCGCCCTTGAAGCGGCTGCGGGCTCAGGACGTCGGGCCCCGCAGCCCAGAAAACGGTGCGCGGTTGGCTCCTGCCCCCGCCGTCCCTGCGCTCCTGAGCGGACTCCCTGCCTCACTGCACTTAGTACCCACCGTCCTCAGTACCCCACCCATCCTTCTTGCGCCCAGGGGTGACACTCTCGGCGAGCGGATTACCCCGCAGCACCCCACATACTCAGTACCCGCCGTGCTCAGTACCCCGCCGTACCCATCCTTTCTCTGAGCTCCTTGGGGGGACACCCTTAAGCGGATTTCCCCGCAGCACCCCACCGTGATCAGTGCCCCATGGTACTTTTCCCTGCGTGCTGCTGGAGTGACGCCCTTGATGAGCAGGTCTGCCCTGCAGTTCAGGAGGTGTGGGAGCGCGTGTTGACGCGATGAGATGCACGTCCTGGAGGAGGACACTGGTGTGCACCTTTTCCCTTTCGCAAACTTGCCTGACGTAAGAGGAGTTGTGTAGGACACTTGGTGTAAAGCTGCTGGCTGAGTAGACGAGACACTGCCGTGTGTGCCCTTCACCCAGAACAGAGGAGAGGTGACGGTGACTCCGAGGCCGAGGTGTGAACTCTGTATTGGGTTTCACTGCGCCTGACTTGGCGGGGCTGTACTTCGCAGCAGGGACTGCAGGCCCCCTGCCAGATGCGTTGCTCTGAGCAGCTTTAGGAGGAGGGCGCTGGGGAGAAACCTTGTTTGCACTGTGGCACATCACAGGTTTTTATGCAGACCTGCCCCTTATGAAAACATGCAGTGCTGTTCTAGCGTTGCAGATTTGCCGAGGACTAAATCTTGGAAAGCTGGAGAAAGATCAGAGTATCCTGATTATTTTTTGAGAGCACTTTTCACATTTCATTTACTTTTTTTGCCTTAGCAGCTGTATTGAGATAGAGTTCACCTACTGAACAATTCACTCATTTAAAGTATACAAGTAGTTTGTAGCATATTCACAGTTACACAACTGTCATCACAATTCAGTTACAGTGGTACCTCGGTTTTCAAACGTCTCGGTTGAGGAACATTGTGGTTTACGATCTCTGTAAACCCAGAAGTAAAGGCTTCAGTTTTCCAACACGCCTCTGAAGTTGGACATGTCACGCAGCTTCCGCCGAGTGCAAGATCCTGAGGCCTAGCTGTCGGCTGTTTTTGAACGTTTCAGAATTTGAACAGTATTCTGGAACGGATTATGTTTGAAAACCGAGGTACCACTGTATTTTTAAAGGTTTAACTTTAATTTCAGAAGCATGAGTTTCTGTTGATTAAATCCAAATGCTGTTTATTACATACCAAATATTTACTGTGTTTATTATACATATATCACGCATACATGTATACACGTATGCATATCAGTGCTGCTTTTAACCAGTCTCACTCATCTGTCCCATTTGAAAAAAATACTGCACTATCAACCTTCTAAAATTTTAGATTTTATTTTGGAATAATTGTGCAATTATTGAGATATTGATCTTGAGAAAGTGTGCATACCAATCTATGATATGCAGTTATAACCAATAGCACAGAAAGGCTCAATGGCCCTTCACCCAGCCTCCTCCATTGGTAACATCTTGCAAAAGCTGTGGCTCAGTATCACGACCAGGTACAGACACGGATACAGTGAAGATACAGAGCAGTTCTGTCACCACAGTGCGCAGCCTTTGGGATTGGCTTTTTCCACTCAGCATCGTTCTCTGAAGACTCATGTAGGTTGTTGCCTGTATCTGTAGTTTCTTCTCTTTTATGCGTACAGGCTATGGATGTACCACAGTTTGTTTAAGTGTTCACCCACTGAAAGACATCTTGGTTGTTTTCATTCTTTGGCTATTCTGAATAAGGCTGCTACAAACATTCATATATATGCAGGTGTTTATGTGAACATCAGTTTTCACATACACTGATAAATAATGCTCTGGAATAAATGCCCTGGAGTGCAATCACTAGCTCATAAGCTAGTTGCATGTTTCGTTTTTTTAAGAAATAGCCGAAGTATTTTCCAGATTGGCTGTACCACTTTACATCCCATTAGCAATGTATTTGTGATCCAGTTTCTCCACATCCTTGTCAGCATTTGGTAATGTTACAATTTTTTATTTTACCCATTCTCTCTCGTACATGTGCAGTGATGTCTCATTGAGGCTTTAGTGTGTGTTTCCCTGATGGCTGGTGATATTGACCATTTTTTCATATGCACATTTACCATGTGTGTATCCTCTTCAGTGAAAAATGCCTGTTCATATCTTTTCCCATGTTGTAATTGGATCATTTGCTTTTTTTAATGTTGTTTTGTTAATTCCTTGTATAGTCTAGATACTAGTTCTTTGTTCAGTATGTGGTTTGCTAATATCTTCTCCTAGTCTGTAGCTTGTCTTTTCAGTTTCTTAATAGGATCTTTTGCAGAGCAAGAATTTTAATTTGGTGAAGTCTGGTGTATTAATTTGAATTGTGCATTTGGTATCAAGTCCAAGACCTCTACCTAGTTCTAGTTCCTGAAGATTTTCTCTTATGTACTTTTCTAAAAGTTTCATAGCCTTGCAGTGTACATTGTAATCTGTCATCCACTTGGAGTTAATTTCTGTGTAAGGTATAAAATCTAGATTGAGTGGTTTCTTTCTTTTTTTTTTTTTTTTTGACTCTGGATATCCAACCAACACCATTTGTTGAAAAGTTTGTTCTTCCTCCATTGAATTGCTTTTGCATGTTTATCAAAAATCAGTTGGTTGTGCGTGTGTGGGTCTGTTTTCTAGTTTTCTGTTCTGTTCCATGAGTCTTTTTTTCTATCTTACTGCTAATACCACATTTGATTACTACAGCTATAGTAAATCTTGAAGTAGGTGGATTGATTCATCCCGTTTTATTCTTTTTCAAAATTATTTTCACTAATCTCGTTCCTTTGCCTTCTCATATAAATTTTAGAATAATTATACCTAGTATCTACAAAAAATATCTTACTGGGATTTTGATAGGAATTGTATTATACTTGTATATCAATTTGGAGATAATCAACAGTCTTCTAGTCCATGAACACAGTATGTCTCTCCACTTGCTTAGTTTTTTCATTGCTTTCATCAGTGTTTTGTAGTTATCATACAAGTCCTGCACGTGTTTTGTTAGACTTACACTAAGTATTTCCTGTTTTTAAAAATTTTGGTTTTCATTTGTTCGTTGGCAGTATGTAGAAACCAATTGATTTTTATATGTTTATCATGTATCCTGTAACCCTACTGAATTCACTTACTATAGTTCTAATGAGTGTTTTTGTAGCTTCCGTGAGGTTTTGTACATAGACAGTCATGTCATGTGCAAATACGAGTAGTTCATTTCTTACTCTCTGGTTTGGATGTCTTTTAGATCCTTTTCTTGCCTTATCGTCCTGACTACAACTTCCAGTACTGTCAATAGGGATGAGAGTGGACATTCTTCATTGTTCCCAGTTTTAGAGAAGCCTTCGGTCTTTCATGATTAAGTATAATGTTAACTGTAGGTTTTTGTGGACGGTTTATATCAAGTTGAAGTTCCCTTCTGTTCCTAGTTTTCTGAGAGTTTTTATCATGAAGGGGTGTGGAATTTTGTCAAGTGCTGTATCTGCATCTATTGATATGATCGTGTGATTATCCTCCTCGAGCTTGTCAATGTGGTAGGTTACAATGTTTTGTTTGTTTGTTTGTTTAATATTGAACCAGCCTTGTATCTCTGGAATAAACCCCACTAGGTCACTGTATATAATTGTATTTATATATTGCGTAATTCTCTTTGCTATATTTTGTTAAGCATATTTTTCATCTGTATTCATGAGGGATATTAGTTTAAAGCTTTTTTTGTACCGTCTTTGTCTGGGCTTGGTATCAGAAATATTAGCTTCATGAGATGAATTGAGAAGTATTCCCTCCTCTTGTATTTTTTGGAAGAGATTCTGTAGACCTGCAGCTAATTTATCTTTAAACATTTGGTAGGCTTCCCCAGTGAACCATCTGTGCCTGGAAATTACTTTTTTAGGAGTTTCTGTTTTGTTTTGTTTTTTTCCCTTCTTCTGCCTCCCCACCCCACTCCAGTTCAAGCCGCTGTTTCTCAGTCTAATTGTGTAGGACACAGCTCCCTGGCCCGTGCTGGTATTATGAGCCTTGCACTCCCCCGGCTGAGGCAGTCAGTCACCAGTCGTTGGTTGGCCTCTCATGGCAGCCCACGGTAGTTCAGGGCAGCTCACGGCAGCCCAGCTCCAGGGAGAGCCATTGTTCACAATCTTAGCTATAGAGGGTGCAGCTCACTGGCCCGTGTGGGAATTGAACTGGTGACCTCGGCGTTAGAAGCACAGCACTCCAACCACCTGAGCCACTGGACTGGCCCTGGAGCTTTTTAAATTACAAATTAAAGTTCTTTAATAGTTGTAGGGTTATAAAATTATGTGTTCTAAATCGGGTGAGTGGTGGTAGTTTGTACTTTTGTTAAATTTTTCTCTGTCCTTGTTGATCTTATATCTAGTTGTTCTATCCTTTTTGAAAGGGGGGGTTTAAGTCTCCAACTGTAATTGTGGGTTTGTCTATTTCTCTTTTCACTTTTATTTGTTCGATTCACATATTTCACACTATGTGTTCGGTGTACACACACACATTTAGGATTGCCTTAGCTTCTTGGTGGGTGGACTTCTTAGCATTATGTAATGGTCCTTTCTGTGTCTGGTAATTTCCTTTGCTTTGACGTCTACTTTATATACCAAGAATATAGCCCTTATTTCCTTTGATTAATGCTTGCATGGTATATATTTTTCATTGTTCTACTTTCAACATTCCTGTATCGTTTTATTTGAGGTTAGTTTCTTGTAAACAAGCATACAGTTGCCAATCTCTGCTTCCTAATTGGTGTATTTAGGTAATTTACATTTAATGTAGTTATTGATGTAGTGGGACTTAAGTCTGCCATTTTATTCTTTATTTTCTGTTTTGTTTGTTTCTTTGTTTTATTTTCCCTGACTTCTTGTAGGTTAGTTGAACACTGTTTTGAAATTCCACCTTTATCTGTATGTAGTGTTTTTGAGTGTATCTCTTTGTACAGCTTTTTAAGTGGTTGTCTAGGTATGACATTATATAGACACAACTTACCACAGTGCACTGGTGTCGTCATTTTATAGTGCAGAGACCATATCTCCATTTACATCCCTTTACCCTCCCTGTTGAAAATTGTCTTAAACGATTTCCTCTATGTTCATTTAGAACCATACCAGACATATAATTTTTGCTTCAACAACCACACGTAATTTAGAAGACTCAAGAAGAGAAGGAAATTGTATTTACTCAATATTTGTTCTTTCCATTGTTCTTGTTTCCTTTATGGTATTGCAGGATTCCTTCTTCTATCATTTCCTTTCTGTTTAGAGAATTCCTTTAGCAATTCATTGAGGGCAGGTCTGCTGGCAGCATATTCTCTTAGTTTTTCCTAGAGGATATCATCACTGGAAGCAGGGTTCTGGGTGGACAGTTCTTTTCCTTTAAGTCTTGAAAAGTGTGGTGCCACTTTCTCTTGTCCTCCATAGTTTCTGATGAGAAATACGCTGTTCAAGTTGTTTGTCTGTGGTTTTCAAGATTTTTGTTGTTTTTTTTCCTAAGGAGGGCGCAGCTCACAGTGGCCCATGCAGGGATCAAACTAGCAACCTTGGTGTTATTAGTTCCACGCTCTAACCCACTGAGAAGTTTGTTTATGATGCGTCTTGGAGCGGACCTCTTTGGGTTTATTCAGTTTGGTGTTTACTCAGCTTCTTGAACCTGTAGGTTTACAAACTTTTGCCAGATTTGGGGAGTTTTCAGCCATTATTTCTTTGAATACTTCTGCAGCACCTCCCTCTTTCTTCTCCTGGGATTCAGACGACATATTTATGTCGTCATTGCATCTTGTGTTGTAGTCCCACATGTCCCTGAGGCTGTCCTTTTTCTCTTTTTTTCCCCCATCTATTTTCTCTGTTGTTCGGATTGGGTGGTTTCTTTTCTAGCGTCATGTTCACTGATTTTCTTTTGTCTCCTCCATTCTGTGGTTTATTTCATCCATTAAGTTTTTTATTTTGGTTGTATTTTTAGTTCTGAAATTTACATTTGGTTCTTCTTTGTATCTTCTATTTCTTTGCTGAGGCTTTTAATTTTTCATTTGTTTCAAGTGGAAGTATTTTGATGCTGGCTCATTTAAAATCTCTGCCAGATAATTCTGACATCTGTATCATCTTGGTGTTGGTGTCTAGAGATTGTCTTTTTTTGTTTGTTTCAGTTGAGGTCATCTTGGTTCTTGATGTGGTGATTGATCTTTGATTGTATGTGGTCTTAAGAAACTGGATCTTATTTAAATCTCTGAGGAGAACAAAGCCGAGCAGGCTTCCTCTGACACTGAAGCGGGCAGGTGAGTGCTGCCTGGTCACTGCCGGGCAGGATGGAATCCAGGCTTCCTCTTGGCCTCCACTGGGGGGCTCATTGTCACCTAGTGGGAATGGAAGCCCTTGATCTCCTCTGAACGGTACCAGGTGCATTGGGGGCGGGCCAAGTGTTTCCGTTGGGGTTGACTGCAGTGGGGTGGTGATCGTCTCAGAATGTTTTGTCCTGCGAGGCTGCCCTGGTCCTGGTCCTCTGGCCAGAGGCAGCTGGCTTTTGTTGTGGGTTGTCTACATTAGTTGGCACTTCTGGGTTGCTAGCTTCTCCAGCACCTGTTTTGGGATATACATTACATAACAAAAAGAAAACCAAGAACTCAGGGCTCTGTCTTTCTTTGGGCCCCAAGGTCCCTTCTAAGTCTGCCTCCTCCTCTCCATCTTTCCAAGTCTTATTTTTGTTTCGTTTGAAATGTAGCATGTCATGTTTTTAGCCACATTTAGTGGGCTACAGATGCTGTTTATGCTTTCAAATTTTTTAATAAATCCTGATAAATGGCCTTGATTGCCACGAAGCCTGAAGACTTTGGACTCTAAGCAGCACCTTTGAAAGGTGCCTGTTTCCCTGCAGCCTGGAGCATTGCAGTCAGGGCACCTCCCAGCTTGGGGTGCCGTCTGGGCCAGGACAGATGAGCCTGCAGGCCGCACAGGGAAGCTTGTTGGGGTTCTGACTGTGGACGTGGAGTCCTTCCCAGCAATCAGGCCAGCTACCCACTCCAAATTAAGTTGCATTTTGGTTGGCCTTGGGACCTTCAGCTTTCTAAGAGGTATCTTTAGTTGGTCTTTTTTCCTGGTAAATTTAAAGTGTGCAGAGTGCTTTCATGTTTGCAGCATAATTACAGAAGATACATTGTGAGGGAGCAGAGTGATCCTTGGCTGGGAAGGGATTCACTGACTGGGAAGGGAGTGAATGCAGATCAAGTGCCCCAAGTTCGAGGCTCTGCCTCTTTGCCCACAGGCTCGGCCATTTCCGTGTAGGGTGGCAAAGTGCCTCCACGTTGGACAGTGATCCTCACTACCTCCCTACCTCTCAGTTATGTTTGCTGAAGCGTCACAAGTGAAAGACACTGGGTTCTTGGAAACTCTCAGTCTGAAGGGAGAGTTGGTGTTTGTGCTCTCATCTGAACTTTGGGTCCCCGCTAAAGCTACCATGGTGCGGCAGCAGCCAGAGCTGTGCGGCTCGCATCATCTTCTGGGTTGGTCACGAGAAGCTTCATGAGTCTGAAACCAAAAAAAAGAAAACGTGTTCATGATGAGTTGTTCTTTGGAGATGGTTGTCAGGCAGCGCACGGGGACAGCCACTTACTTAATGGTGCGCGGCCGCTCCCTGGGAGACTCGCTTGGGGACAGGCTGTGCACAGGCCGTTTTGCTGACTTGCCTCTTTAGGACCTTTGCCTGGCCAACGTGGCCCTGATAGGCATAGGGAGTGGCGTGTCCCCATCCTGTGTACGGGCCGTGGCCTTGGGTAGGGTGTGTGCGGCCTGACTGGGAAGATCGGGGTACAGATGAAGTCCTGCTTTAGTCCAGCATGTAGTCTCCTAAGGGCAGGGCCCTGAACCCTTAAAAACAAATTTTGCTTCGCTTTGGTTTTTACATTTTCAACCTTATTTTCCTCAAATGTACAGGTTTATACTCGCATCTTGAAATTAATGGAATACAGTTTTGATAGGTTTCACTTACGTTTTTCTTGGACACTTTCTTTTAAAAAAAACAACTTTATTGAGGTATAATTTCCGTGCCATACAACTCACCCTTTTAGGTCGAGTGTTTCCAGTCTATTAGAAGGTTGTGCACCCATCACTGTAATCTAGTTTTAGAGCACTTTCACACCCCCTGAAGGAACCCCCACACTTGTCAATGGTCGCATCTTGCCCCACCCTTCCTGCCCCAGCCCTCAGCAACCACCATGGATGTCTGTCTGTATGGAGCTGCCTCTTCTGAACATTTCACATAAGTGGAATCACACAACATGTGGGTTTTGAGAGTGACTTATTTCACATAATACGGTGTGTTCAAGGTTCATCTGTTGCAGCGTGTTCTGTGCAGTAGTTCTCTCCTGTTCGTTGCCTAATGCTGTCTGACGTACGGTTTACCGCATTCAGTGTTTGCCCCTTCATCTGCTTGTAGACGTCGGGTATGCCCACGGTTTGGCTGGTAGGAATAATCGCGTCCGAGTTTTTGGACACACACTTTGATTTCTCTAGGTCGCGTCCCTAGGAGTGGAGTTGCTGAGTCCCGTGGTCAGTCTGTGTTTGCCTTTCGGAGGAACTGCCACTGTTCTCCACGGTGGCCCTACCAGGTCCCGGGCCACCAGCGGTGTCTGAAGTTCCACTATGTCCACGTGCTCCTACCACTGGCTCTTTTCTCTTTGATGATACCTGGTCTGTGTGAAGTGGCATCTTGTGGTTTTCATGTGCATTTCCCTAATGACTAATGATGTTAGGAATCTTTCAATGTGCTTATTGGCTATTCGTGTATCTTCTTTGGAAAAATATCTGTTCGTATCCTTTGTCTATTTTTGATTGGGTTATTTTCTTATTATTGAGTTATAAGAGTTCTTTATACGTTCTGTATACAAATTCCCTATCAGTTATATGATTTTCAGGTATCCAGGACTTTTTTCCAAGTCAAGTTGTTGTCCTTTCAGTCTTAGTTGTGGAGGGCGCAGCTCAGCTCCAAGTCCAGTAGCCATTGCTAGTTGCAGGGGGCACAGCCCACCATCCCTTGTGGGAGTCGAACCGGCAACCTTGTGGTTGAGAAGACGCACTCCAGCCAACTGAGCCATCTGGGAGGCAGCTCAGCTCAAGGTGCCGTGTTCAATCTTAGTTGCAGGGAGCAGAGCCCACCCTCCCCTGCGGGACTTGAGGAGTTGAAGCAGCAACCTTGTGGTTGAGAGCCCACTGGCCCATGTGGGAATCGAACCGGCAGCCTTCGGAGTTAGGAAGCACGGAGCTCCAACCGCCTGAGCCACCGGGCCGGCCCCCTTGTCTTCTCTTTCTTGATGGCATCCTTTGAAGCACACAAGTCTCTATTTTGATGGAGTCCAATTTGTCTATTTTTTCTTTTGTTGTACTTTTGATTCCTAAGATTCTATTGCCTGAGTCAAGGCCATAAAGATACACTCCATTTTCACTTGGTAGTTATACAACTTCTAAGAGTCTCACAGTTTTAGCTCTCACATTTAGGTCTTTGATCCATTTTGAGTTAATCTTGTGTGTGGTGTGAGGTAGAGGTCCCACTTCATTCTTTGACATGTGGATGTCCAGATGTCTGGGCACCATCTGCTGAAAAGACTGTGTTTTCCCCATTGAATTTTTTTTGACACCCTTGTTAAATAAAAATACTCCTCTAAACCAAAAATCAGAACACACGAACTTTTGGACAACCCAGAACTTTTGTGCAAGTGTTGGAACACCTGAGTGTCTCTACCAAATGATGTGCTGTTGTTAAAGCTGACCCTGGGCTCGTTAGGACAGGATCAAGTCTACCAAAATCTGAAATGTAAACCCGGTGCGTGCTCTGTGGGGCCCTCAGGCGTGGACAGAGCACACCTGTTGGGGGCAGGGGTCGAGGCCTCTGCTGAGGCAGTTTTCCTTCTACTTCGCCTCAAGGGGAGTCTAAAGGTTGCTGGCTGTCCTGGTAGCTGTGCTGGGCAGCTGCGCTGTCAGACTCAGACCCCGGAGACCTAGAAACGCGGTTTATCTAGGGTCCCACCGGCCGGCTGGCCTGCTCCGGGCAGAACAGGTAGAGGGAGCGGCTTTGTGGTTGTCAGTGCAGCGCCTGGTAGTGCGGTTATCTCCGCGGCTGGAGGGGCAGGTGGTTGGTGGAGTGGTGCTGCTGGGCTCCAGGAGAAGCCTGGCCCAGCCGTCAGTGTTTCAGGCCCCCTAGGGAATAATGACACGGGAGGGAACAGACACATTTCCTTCGGGGCTGAATAATACAAAGGCAGCGCTGAAAGCAGTAGCAGGGGTTGGTGGCCCTTTGTTTGCCTTCAATTTGCTTGTGGGACAAGTTGAAGTGTAGGTGGACATAGGGAGAACTACTGAAGTAACCTGAAACTTTGGCTTTTAAGGTACGAAAACCACAGGGGCCAGGTTTGCCTTCTGTAGCGAGAGCCGAAGGCTAACTGCGAAGGAGCAAGTCTGTGTTTGTGGCTTAGCTTGTTTTGACAGCACCCGTCCTGTGTTTCCCTTGTGCCGACCTGTGTTTTCTGAGCAGCAGAGCAGCCAGATGCGCTGCTGGTGACTGTCCCGTGTGCGTACTCTCATCATCTCAGGCCGAGAGGCAGGGTCTTACAGTGGAGAGGACAGTGCACGCACGTGCATTTCTGTAATTGCCAACAGGCCTCGGCTTGGACCTCGTCCAGGTAGGTGTGCAGGTGGCCGCTTGCTTCGAGGCAGATTCCTGGGTGCCCGCATCCTGCAGAGGGCCATGGTGAGCCGGAGCCCCTGCCCGGGCACCCCTCCCCTCCCAGGGCCCCTCTTGCTGTGTCCCTTCCTGACAGGGTCCCTGCCCAGAGGCAATCCGGATTGTTGGAAGTGGCTCCAGACCTCCTGGGAACAGTTCGAATAAACTCGCATGGTGCGGAGGGCAATCAGCTTTTATGAAATGGCTCCTTTTCTTAGAGTTATAAGTTAGATTACGTAGAATTATGACCTCAAGTGCAGGGTCCATTCAGATCAGAAGCAATAGGTTTATCCATCCCATCTCCTCGCTCAGGCATAGGCGCGCGCTCTCTCTCTCTCTCTCTCTCTCTCTCTCTCTCTCTCTCTCTCTCTCTCTCTGTCTCAGCCAAGCTGTCCTCCCCTTAAGCCCTGACCTCTCCCTCTCTCTCCCTCTCCAGCCTGGGGGTGCCATCACTGAAGGGCTGGGGAGAACAGGGACTTTGCTGTCAGGAAGCCTGGGCTGGGAGCCTGGCTGTGCTCTTGCTGGCCCTGTGACCTTGGAGGGACATAAGCAGAAACTCAGGGGTGCTCTGTAGGATGGAGGGGTTTGTGGGCTCATGGAGAGTCCAGCCTGTCAGGTTGCTGCCCAGAGTGCGTAGGTAGGAGGGCTGAGCGTGTCCTTCCTACCTGCAGGAATGCTTTCCCTCTGGCCCTCGTCTCTGTCCCCACCCCACACTCCTCCTGCGTGTCCCCGTGCTCCTTCCACTTTCTCACTCTGTCTTTCTGCTTCCTGAGCCCTCCCTTCAGCCCTGCAAACACCCCCCATCCCCACCCCACCACCTCCCAGCTTCCCTTGGTGGTTGCGCCTTCGCTCCCATGAGTTCTGCTAGCACTCTGTGCCTCAGGCGCTCGCTGCTCTCTGTGGTTTTGTTAAAATGTTCTTTCTCTTCTGCTCAAAGATAAATTATTGGAGAATTTTCCCCAACTTCTCTGTTTCTCCAGAACACCATGAGCCCAGCAGGCACTCAGTAGTTTCCGGGTGGAGGAGAGAATCTCGTTTTCCAGTTAGTCCTGGTCTAATCCGTAATCGGTCTGTCCTTGTTCCTTTCCTGGTTGTTTTACATGGTGTGTGAACTCAGAGCACGTCCCGTGTCTGCACTGTGCAGTGGGGTGTGCCCCTCAGACTTCACTTAGCCGTGTCCTCGGGCTGTGAATGGAGACACCGGAGCAGGCCACCTGCCGCACCTGCACGTGGAGTCTGTCCCCCAGTCGAGCCTGCGGCTTTTCCCAGGAGTCCTGCCTGCTGAAACTCTAACCCATCTTCTTTTCTGTGCAGGCGGCTGTGAGGAACTTCTGGACAAGAATGTTTCACTTAAGGACTTGTGCGGCCACATTGAGGCCACTGACAGCCTCCCAGACTGTTAGGACGTTTTCCTGGAACAGAGTAGCGGCCTCTAGGACGTTTGGGCACATCCGGTGCTACACAGCGCCGGTGGCCGCAGAGCCCTTCCTGAGTGGGACGAGCTCCAACTACGTGGAGGAGATGTACTACGCCTGGCTGGAGAACCCCAAGAGCGTTCACAAGGTAAGGCTCTCAGGAGCGCCGTCCTCTGTGTGTGGCCCCAGGCAGGCGGCCGCCAGGCCAACACGCACCACTCCCTGGAACGGCGGCCACTAACCCACCAGGACCTGAAGAAGCGCTTGCACCACTTCCAGGACCTCAGCAAGGCTGCTGGAGGGTGGGGATGCGAAGAAAGGAAGCCCCAGCATGGACCAGCCTGGGGACCCTCCTCCAGCCAGCGTCCGAGACCTCGTGTGATACTGGTGTCACTCAGTGCCCACCGCAGTCTCCTGTTGTTCTGTACTCGAGAGAAAACTGCACGGAGGCTCCCTTCTGCCGTCTTCACCTGGAAGGCGCTGCCGGCTGAGCGCCTCTCGTCTGACGTGCTTAGTGCAGGACACCCTGGTGGCAGGCCTCAGCATTTGGCCAGTGGATAGTTGTGGGTTTGGATGACTACTGTTGGTTTCCATGCCAGGCAGCTGGCCCAGTGTGGGAGCTGGCGGGGGTACCCGAGCCGCCCAGGCTCCTCGCCCCTGCTGGCAAGGCGTGGGACATGGCAGGGGTCGGCACAGAGATGCGTCGTCACTGTTGGTTTGATCTTTTCCTTCCTTGCGAATTGTGGGTTCTCCATTGGGCCCCGAGGATAAGCTTTACCCTGAGGTGTTGGTGACATTTAAGATACGATGCTCCCGCGTGACTGCTGGAGACACAGCGGGTCTCGTCCGCAGCGCCACCTCTTGGCCCGAACCTCATTGCTCAGCAGAGGGGGCATGGAGCCCATGGCCACCTGAGCAAGGGGACCTCTGGAGTCTTTCCTGGGCTGTAAATGGGACTGCAGAGCAGGACGTGCCCGTGCAAACGGCCCTTTTGTGCTGTGCAGGCTGCAGGTGTCTGGTGACAGTGGTTGCAAGCTTGTCTCTGGAGTAACTCAGCCCAGGGGTCTTGGGAGCAGACTCTTAGCTGGTGCTCAGGCTTGTGCTTTCCTTCCTCCACACCTGCCCTGTGTGTGGAGCCAAGCAGGTCTTCGGAAGTTACAGCTGGTTTCAGAGAGGAAAACATCTGGGTGGACACGAGGGAACAATCTGCTTTCAGGACGGTGGAGACGGTCCCGTGGTTCTGTGGGTGGAACCTGGAAAGGGCCAGACCAGCTCCGCGGCTCCTGCAGAGCCTTTGGGAGGTTTTCATGGGGACTTGACCCTACAGCAGTGATGTGTAAGGGCGTGATTCTCCTTGAAAAGCCTTTTTTCCATTCCTGAGGTACCTTGTTATTGGCGTTAGTAATGTTTGTGTTGATATCATTACGATTATTATTATTTTAAAAACTCATTCTTCAGAGCAGTTTTAGGTCCACAGCAAAATCGAGAGGAAGGCACAGAGTTCCCACAGCCCCTCCCACATGCAGCCCCCCATCACCACCCCCACCAGAGTCATGACTTTTGCTACGGTTGATGAACCTGCACAGACACGTCATTGTCACCCAGAGTCCATAGTCTGTAGCGGGGTTCATGCTTGGTGTTGTGTGTGCCCTGGTTTGGGTCAAATGTATAGTGACAAGTGCTCCGCACTGGACCACGACACAGAGAAGTTTCACTGCCCTAAAAATCCTCTGTGCTCTGCCTATTTTTTGAAAAGTATTTTTACTACGTGGCATCGGGGCAGGCCCTGAGGGCTCCTTGGGCTGGGGGGGCGGGGGGCAGTCACGGTGGCCATCGTCCCCAGGGTGGGACAGCACAGTGGGAGGTCTGCAGGGGGAGAATCCAGGGTGGAGGTCAGGTCCCTGGGCTCTGAGGGTCAGCGTGGGCACCTCGTCATGAGATTCTAAGGTGGGAGTGGGTGGAGGATCTCAGAAAGGGACTTTGCAGTTCAGTGAGGGCACGCGTATTCGCGTCTTCCAGCCACGTTTTATGCAATGGCTTCTGTTGCTGGGGTTCTCCAGGGCACACAGACCTTCTTGAGGGGGAGGGCCAGGGTGGCGTAAAGCAGTGCGTGGGCAGCAGTCACCCACCCACCCCAACCCCCCCCCATCAGCACAGTGGGGCTGAGTGCCTCGCCTTGGGCCTGCCAGGGCTCATGTTCCAAGGGACATGACACAGACCTTTGTTCAGATTTTCAGAGGCATCTGGGACCAGGGAGGAAGGCCTTAGGAATGGCTGGCTTGACTAAGAAGGCCGCATTTGGCTGTAGAACATGTAGTTCAGGTCAAGGTACTGAATTAGATCTGGAGAGTCAGGTTGAGTGTCCTTCTGACGTCCCGTGTGTGCGTCGAGATGGGCTGGGCTCCCTGTGCTGACTGGTCGCTGTCTCCCTCCGTCCCCAGAGCACCTGGGGAACAGCCAGCACGAACTTCTCCGAGTCCGGCAGAAACAGAACAAACTTAGCGTCTCCCCCTCCCGCCCTTCTTCTCTCTGCTTTCCTATCGTTAGTTTTTAAACTTTTTGTGATGTTTCCAAATTTATGGTAGAGAGAAGTGCAAAGCGAGCATCCGTGAGGAGAGCCATCGCCCGCCATGGGCAGCTCTGTGCAGTTTGCAGGCTCTAAAGAGCTGCTCTCCACACTCGCTTTTCCGGTTGTTGGTCTGTGTAGAAGGAGCTCATGAAGGCAGGTCATAGACCTGTGTCTTCTTGCCGTGAACGTCCGGGCACAGCTCCAGCTAGTAGAGCGTTTTCTTAACGAGAAATTAACAAAATGAACAGGCCGTCCTCTACTGTAATCGGTACTTGTGATTATCTTCTTTTTTTTTTGGTAGAGATAACCCTTTATTTCCTTGTTTCACAAATAAAGCTGACTGTGCTGGTTGCTTTTTGGGGATTAGTCAAACCTTTGTGATTATCTTAAAGCTGCCTTTTCACATTTGGTTGTACGGTTTATAGCTGATTGTTATATCCCGGTTTTTAAAGAAAACTTTTATTTCATTTTTTAAGGAGGGCACAGCTCACAGTGGCCCATGTGGCGACCGAACCGACAACATTGGTGTTATTAGCACCACGCTCTAACCAGCTGAGCTAACCAGCCACCCGAAAAGTTTGATTTGTAAACGTTGAATTGTGGACATTATATTTGTGGTCAAGTACTGCGGCTGTTGAGAGCTGCAGCCCCTGCCTGCTGCCCGGTCCTTCCCCACCCCCTACCACGCGTCCTCCAGGCTTAAACACCTTGTCAAGCCAGCGACTCCCTGACCTGGCAGGAATCTGCAGCCAGGGCAGCCCCCCCCCCCCCCATTAGGGTCTCGGCCATGTTGGGGACAAGTCACATGCAGCATCTTTATTTCTGTCCGACAACCGCGTAGAGTCCGAGCCACAGTACCCTTGGCGTTGAGGACAAACACGGCTGGAGGACTGTGTAGAGGACCAGGTGCCCCCACAGGCCTGGCCGCGAGCTGGGAGGGCCCTCTGTCCTGCACTGCCCTCTGCCACTTCTGGAAGCCTCTTGCTCTCCTTGTTCGCTGCATCCATCTCTTGTCAGGGTGTAGCAGCCGCTGCCGTCTAGCCTGCCACTCGGGCAGACGTCCTGGACTCAGTCCTGCCTCCTGGAGCTCGGCCACGCTGTCCTCCCCCTGGCAGCTCTGCTGCTGGCCATGCTCCTGAAACACAAGCTGTCATTTCCTGTGAGTGAACATGACAAGTGGGGGACAGCAGGCACAGCTCGTCCCCAGCACAGGATGCGTGACGTGCCTTTCCCTCTGTAGCTGACACTGCCGCGGCTTCACCGAGGGTCACTCCAGCTGTGCTCTGGCCTCGGGTGGGACACACGTGTACCTGGTGGGATCTCAGTGGGATGACACTGAGCTTCCTTCGTCGGGAGGAGCCTCAGCTGCAGAGACCTCCTGACAGGGCCTTCCCCAACTGTCAGCGCAGTGTTTTTCCCGGAAAGGGTGTGTGTTTGCACACTTAGGGACGCATGAAGCCGAGCCCTCACCTGTGTGGACAGTCTGCACTCAGGATGGCTTTGGTGGACTGTCGAGTGGCTGCCAGGAGGTGGCTGCAGGCAGGGCCAGGGACCACAGGCTCAACAACAGCTAAATGCAGAGAGCCTGACGGGCGTCGGGCGGGATGGATGGACCAGCTGCAGTGAGAGCCACTCCACAGGCCCCTCACGTGTGGCGCCTGGTGCCACAGGCCACTGGGCCGTGCTGCCTTCCGTGCCTTCTGGGGGGAGGGGCAGAGAGGCTCAGGCCTTAGATGCCACAGGGCTCAGCTGTGCTGTGGGAGGTGTGGGAGGGGCCTGGGATGATGGGGCCGCCACCTCCCGGCAGAGACCAGGGAGTGTCCTGCACTCAGTAGGTCCCATGGGGCGGAGCCGAGGCAGCGTCCCTTTGCTGACATCACTGTTCATTGAAACTCGGCTTGCACACAGTACCAAGAAGCTACTGGGTGTTTGGTGATGCCCTCCCAGCGTACTGCTTGTGGGTTGGAAGGACGGCACCGCTCTAATCAGCACAGACCGATTGGTTTCCGTGACAGGGGAATACCCAGGCAGGACACCCGCTTTTAACTGCTTCCAGAATGAACAGTGCCAGGGTGACAGTCAGGCAGACCAATCCAGTGCCTCGTGGATGCGGTGGTGGGCTCTGAGCTGGGTCTGGGTGCACCCGTGTGGTGGCGGGGGGGTCTGAAAGGCAGCACGTGCATTCTGTGGGGGTGGGCATCTACCACAGGCCCCCTGGTAGGACGGTCAGGGCAGTGACACAGTGTTTTTAGGAAAGGTGCAGGGCACAGAGGGCACATCAGGGAGTAGGGACCGCGCGGGGCAGCCTTCCCTGCTGGCCGGAGCCGGGCCGTGTCACAGGGACTGGCACTTAGGACCTCGTGCACAACTTGCCAGCACTTTCTAAGCTGCAAGAGCCCCTGTGCAAGTGCTGGCCAGACAGGCACCTGCGGCCAGCGCGTCACTGGGGACCATCCTTGGCTCAGGGAGCCATGCCTGTGCACTGAATACACGGCCTCACCTGGCCAAACCCTTGTTTCAGATGGCTTGCATTGGCTTTCCTTGGCGACACGTTGCCAAGTTCTGTGTTTTTAGCAGCTAGAAAGCATCGTTAGTGTCAGAACTTAGTGTGGCTGTGACGGTGCTGGGCTCTGGAGTGGACCGGCAGTCATTAGTTTGTCACTGTGTGATGCTCTTTGAACCTGGGGTTTGGTCCATTCTTGGATGGCCATCGGGTGATCAGGGTGTGCGTGAGCAGGACTCTGCTTCTTGCTGGGGTGAGGACAGCAGGGCAGCCTCAGGAGTGGCATTGGGAGGGACTTTGGACAAGAGGAAATGGTCCAGCCAGTCAGAACCCAGAGTTGTGGAATTTGGCAGCTGGACTGCACGGTAGTAACCCAGGTGAAGCTCTGATCGTCCCCTTCGTGGGAAAGACGAGTGCTGGACAGGTGCTTCTGAAAGTGTGAAGAGCTGTGCTGGTGCAGTGTCCTCCTGCCTCTGCAGGCGAGGGACCAGGCACATAGCGCACGTGACTTCCTGGTCTCACCCAGCCTGCAGGGGCGGCTCAGTGGTGCATGTCAGATGGCACTCGTGCTGGCCTTAGGGCAGGTGAGGGGCGCCAGGAGGAGTGTTTGCCACCCTCCGAAACTGGAGTCCTCCGTGAACGGTCTTTGATGGGAACCCACAACCAGGAGACTTGGCACTGAGACTCTTGTGATCTGGTGACAATAAATAGGCAAAGTCCATTTGTTTCACACTGAACCGCTCACACCTACATTCCCTGGTTAGCAATACCACACCTACCAAGGTCAGCACTTCTCTGAGGTGGGGTCCAGTCTCTGGACTCTGGGCACTCCGGGTTCATACAGCTGATACCATGCCAGACAGCCCGCTGGCACCACCGCCCCTGGCACAACCACCCTTGGCACCCCACCTGGCACAACCACCCCTGGCATCCCGCCTGGCACCACTGCCCCTAGCACCACATGGTCCCAGCCCCCTCCCAGCCTTGTCTGCCAGCTCACCCACGTGCCCTCCATGTGGCCTCACACCCACCACTCCTCACTTCTCAGCACTGGCACCTGCTGTGAAATCACACATCCCCTGGTCTGTCCTGTTGTTCCCGAGAGCCACAAGCTTGTCGAGGACCTTTTCTGTCCCCAGACTGCAGAGCACACCGCGCAGAGGCAGCCCCAGTAGTATTGTGGAAGGAAGCCTTTGAGTCCCTGTCACCTCTTCATGCAATGCATTCTGCGCACGTCTGGGGACACGACTCACGTGTGCTGAGAGCATCCTGGCACCTGTGTCCCTGCCGGGAGGGGGAGCTGACCTACTCGGGCCGAGGTCCCAACTCCTCCCGCTCTGGCGGGCAGAGGACGGAGTGTCTGCGTGTCAGACTGTCGAAGGCCAAGGGGGACAGTTTCCTTACTGAGTTAGTCGTGCGACATGGCAGTTGGGCAGTTCAATGTGCCTGTGTCCCACTTGCACTCTTGGAGGAGGAATGCCACCAGCCCGGCCCTGTGTGACGCAGAAGGCACCCACCCCGCACAAAAGCCCAGGTCTGGCCTTGATATAACCGTTTAAAGTTGCAGTGCATGGGTTTTGCCAGGTGTGTACAGTCCAGAGCTTTCTGTCACTGAAATGTGGAAACCTTTCAGGTCAGGGGGCTTGCTGTCATTAGTGTGGTCTCCTCGTCTGAGGGCTGGGCTGGGCCAGGCAGGGCCACACCTGCTAGCCCAGGACATGCAAGGGAGGGCCACGTGAGGGTGTGTGCGCTGGGGATGAACTGCAGGAAAGGCAGGGGCGAGTTCTGTCCCAGTGGGTCCCAGCTCCCTGGAGTACCCGTATGAACCAGTGTTCCGTTTGCCTCCAGCTCAAGCAGGAGGGCCCCTGTGCAGTTGTCCTCGGCCAATTAAAAATCACCGGGAGTTTTATCCCAAGCACCAGAGAAGCTCAGAGAGAGGAGGCCCGGTGGCACCTCTTGCCCTCCCAGGGCCTGGGCTGAAAGGGCCCTGTGCCCTCAGGCATCAGCCCTGGAAATTCTTTCCATGTCATTGTTCCCTAGCTTTGGTGAGAGGCGCTGTTTCTGTGAGGGTCACTGCCAGATTCGCTCTCCCTGGTCAGGGTCCCTGCCTGGTGGCGCTGTGTGTCCATCCTGCAGCTCCTGGGAGGGTGAGGTTGGCACTCCCGGGCTCAGAGCCATGAGGGAGGCACCTGCTGCTCTTGTTACTCAGAGCTGGTTTCTCTGGAGAGAGGACAGGTTGTGATTTTTGCTTTGCCTTTTGGCTCTGGGTCCATAAGCAGCTGGTGCCATCAGGACGCAAGGCCACTGTCCGGCAGGGACCCTGACCCGAGCTCTCGCTGTTGGGCAACTGCCCCTGTGTTTCTGGACCTGTCCTCAGCGTTGGCCATGGGCTCGAAGAAAGTCTACGTCGTGGGCACTGCCGCCATGGCTACTTGGTTTTAAGGTCATGCCCAACCCCAGGGTGTGTGTCCAGAGCAGGACTTGGTGTGGACATGGGAGGGTGGGGACGCCAGCGCTGGAGCTAGTTTGGGGTAGAGAAGAAAGCTGACTAGGTTTGACGTGGCAGGGGCAGCTTGCTGTCGGTCCTTGCTGTGTGAGGCTGGGCTACTCCTGCCCCACCAGCCGCCATACTGGAGGGGCTCCCTGCAGGCCGGGCTCTCAATTAGTGGATGCCGGGGCAGAAGCCAGGAAGCGTGCTTGGGCTGCTGGAAAAGCTGCAGGAAGTGTGTCAGCGTTGATGTCGCTGGCATGAACCAGGTGTATGCTAAGCAGGGGCCTAACCTCACCCGGGAGGGTACACTGAGGTAGCCTGTCCTTCCTGTCACGAGTCGTCAGTTTCTCTCCCTGGTGGCCTTGTGTGCAGTGGAGCAGGGCTCAGCCAGTGTTGGTGGAAAGTGGCTTGAGGGGAGGCTGAGAGAATGAATGCCTCGAGGTTCTAAGTCCTGGTGCAGAGGGGCGCCCGGGGCGTGAGGTCCTTAACAGTTGGCGTCGGGGCAGGTCCAGGGAGAGCCCATCTCAGTTGGCACACTGACAATCCACCAGAAGGGCGACAACAGGAGACCTTGAGGAGTGTGATTTGTTAAAACACCTTAATAAATCGGTATGAAGCTGTAAGTCACCTAGAAAGTGTGTTCCTCTGCTGTTTAGTGCATTTCTGTGTTGTGTGGTCCCCACTCTCACCCGGGCTTGGGTTTGTTAATGCAGTTCCTGGATGCAGGGGGACGCGTTCTTGCTGGAGGATGCTTTAAACATTCCGCAGAGCTCCCCTAGAAACAGTTTCAGCGAGAGGCCACACTGCCCTTTGTGAGGTGGACGGCCCGGTCACAGCGAGGTTTCTAGTTTGTGGTTGGGAGCAGCAGGCATTGGTCTCCTGGGGACGCCCGGTGTACATGTGTCCTGTCCCAACACAGGAGACCCACTGAGCCCCTGCCAAGCTGCAGGGGAGCACATCTGGACAGCATGTTGGTGGCGCGCAATCTGGTGATGTTTCTCTCCAGACTCTCCAACTAGTCTGATCAGAGTGTACTGACGGGGCAATCGTAGACTCTAGAAAATCAGTGGCAGAGAAGAAAGGCTGTGTTTTCATGTTCCCAAACTTCCTGATTTTTAACAGGTTGGGTGTTTTGTTTTGTTTTAGTGGAATTTTATTAAGTCTTAGTTTCTCTGATCTCCAATATATTTTTTCAAAAACTCATACCTTTGTATGAGATGAATAAATTATTGTAATGCACAGTATCTACACAGATTATCAATTGAATTGTTCAACTGTGAAATAACTGAACATAGAAGCAGAAGTCAACGGGTCGGTTCCGTGAGCACTGAGAGGTGCTGACCAGGCTGTTACTGCCGGCAGGCTGCGTGCTGAGCGCTCAAGTACGCGGTTCAGGCTTTTCAGCAGACCTGTGGGGAGTACGGGTTTTTGTTCTCACCTTACAGATGAAAAAACTGAGCCCAGAAAGGTAGGGAACTCACCAAGATGTCAGAGCTCAGATTCAAAGTTCCTCTGCCCGCACTCCCTGAGCCCTTAGCTCCCGAAGGGAGAGCCCTGGGCTGCCTCTTATGCAAAGTCCTGCTTTTGTGTCTGGGGAGTAAGGCATGAGCAAGGCGGCCTGGCCCCCACCCCCCCCAGGGCTGTGCCGAGCCTCAGGTCTGGAGAGAGCCCTCGGCAGGCAGGCGGTGTGTCAGGGCTTTGAAGACCGAGGGCGCTGCAGATGACAGCCTGGGTGGGAAGGCCTCTGGGCTGCCTCGGGCCTTGGGGGTTTTGATGGAAGGGCAGCCACAGGGCATCTGGCTTGGGCTCGTCCCGAGGGCCTGAGGGCAGCAGGGCCAGCCTCCGTGAGACCTGCCCTTGGGGGGTTGAGGCAGCTCACCAGAGCAGGGGGAGGCCACCAACCAGCCTGCCGGGAGACGAGTGTAACCAGGACGTGGCTTGCCTGCCAAGAACAGTTCTTTTTTGGCTGAGAATGAGTGCGATGCCCTTGGTGAGCAGTGGAGTGACACGTGTGTTCCTTTTCTTCAGTCATGGGACATCTTTTTCCGGAACACCAATGCTGGGGCGCCCCCAGGCACCGCCTACCAGAGCCCGCTCCCCCTGAGCCCGGGCGCCCTGTTTTCCACGGCCCGCGCGCAGCCCCTGGTGGAGGCACAGACCAATGTGGACAAGCTGGTGGAGGACCACCTGGCGGTGCAGTCGCTCATCAGGGCCTACCAGGTACGGCGGGCGCTGCCGGGGCCTGGGCCTGCAGAGAGCCTACCAGGTACGGCGGGGCTGCGGGGGGCCTGGGCCTGCAGAGAGCCTACCAGGTACGGCGGGCGCTGCCGGGGCCTGGGCCTGCAGAGAGCCTACCAGGTACGGCGGGCGCTGCCGGGGCCTGGGCCTGCAGAGGGCCTACCAGGTACCGTGGGGCTGCTGGGGGGCTGGGCCTGCAGAACGGGATGTGCTGAAAGGAAAGCAGCCAGGACCACCTCTCCCCCTGAGCAAACCCTCTGGCCTTAGCACCAGCCCTGGAAACAGCTCCCCGTTTCTTTCCATAAGACGGCGGGGAAGATTTCGCACAGGGAGACACTGTCAGTGCCTGGTAGCAGGGAGTGCCAGTGTCTGGAGGCATGTGCCACTCCGGGAGGTGCTGTCCCTGTGTCAGTGGCTAGCGCCCAATAGGACAGGAGGAAATGAACCTGTGGAGTTGGGGGACAGCAGAGCCCCCAGACCAAGGAGAGACCGGTGAGGGAGGGTCATCATCGCTCCTGTTCACAGTCAGCCCCACTGTGGGGGAGGGGGCAGACCTGGTCCCCGGGCCTTTGTCGGAGCTTAGGAGCCTGTCCCAGGAGAGCCGCCTGGCATGGGGGGAGCCTGGGCCTCAGACCTCAGCACCTGGTCGCTAGTGGCTCCAAAGAGGAGGAATCCCCCTGGGGAGGGGACTCCGGGCCCAGTCTCTGCAGCACGTCGGGCGTCCTCTGACCTCAGTGCAGGTGCCACATTGTCAGGACAGCACGGCCTCGCTCTAACGTGCCGCCCACAGTGGGCACTTCTGTGGGCACACCACGGCCACTCCCTCTTACATGCCAGCAGGAGATGGGAAAGTATCCAGGACTTCAGGAAACACACTCAGAAAGGGTCTCTTCCTCCTTTTGTTTTTCAGACAGTTCAGGTCAGATGCCAGAGTCCCTGTCATAGCTCCCCTTTGTCTGACACCTGCCCTAAGCCTGCGGCCTCTGCAGGGGCGGGGCGGGCGGGTCCCGGGTCACCTCACACTGCTCTGTGCCTGCCCTGCACTAGCCGCCCCTTCTTCCTTGGGGCCTCGTCCTGTTCTAAGCTGAGTAGGCAGCACAGGGGTGACAGTGCTCGGCAGAGCCCATTCCTGTTTATCCGGGGACACTGTAAGGACCCCAGCCCATGGGTCTCTTTAGATAACCAAGTGTCTCCCAAGCTGAGGAGTTTGTCCCTTTTTATGAAAGTGTGTTTGTGCCCAATCGTGCTTTTCAAGCCGACGATTGGAGGTTAACATTGTCTCTGGGCTCATTGGTGCTGTCGGGAGGTTTGACCACGTGTAACTTTGTCCCACAGCTGGCGAGCCCTGCTTAATGACTGCTTGTGTTATTGCTTCCAGGTCAGGGGTCACCACATTGCAAAACTTGATCCTCTCGGAATTAGTTGTGTAAATTTTGATGATGCTCCAGTAACTGTTTCTTCAAACGTGGGTGAGAATTAATCTGTAAACACTAATTTTAATGTAATTTTACTTTTTTTTACCCCTTCCCTCTTTTTTTTCTCCTGTCCTTTTGTGTGTGTCCTTCCCTCTCCATCGCTGGCCCTTTCGTAGATACGAGGGCACCATGTAGCACAGCTGGACCCCCTGGGAATTTTGGATGCTGATCTGGACTCGTCCGTGCCCGCTGACATTATCTCATCCACAGACAAACTTGGTGAGGGCCTGGGAGCGGTCAGCGCCGCGCTGCTTAGCTCCTCTCTGTGTCCCAGCTTGTGGTAGCCAGGACGTCCACAGGCGGAAGGGAAAGACTCTTAAGTTTCCTTCGATCTGATCACTTGAAATTGATTGGTAATGCAGCCAGCCTTAGTGTGTTTTGGGCAAGTTATTCTCATCCCAGCTTTTCAGCCAGATGGTATGAGCTCTACTGTCTCAGTCTCCAAATTGGAAAGTGAAATTTGGGGCAGAAAAGGTTGTGACACAGGAAAAGATGACCCCCCTGGGCAGGTGGGTCAGAAGATAATCCCGGGACTCGCTCGTTTGCTTTCGGGTCCCAGAGCTCAGTACAGTGCTGCTCTGCCCGCTGCCACATCTGTCCGCTCTGACACACGGCGAGTTCCAGAGCGAGCTGTGCACTGGGTGTCTCAATTCTTAAATGCCGGTGATCACACTCAGGAAACTTTGGAAGGCGTCCCCGGTGCGTAGGGGCACGTGTGGCGTGCGGCGGCCGTCCCGCTCACGCGCACCCCTCCGCTGTCACGTGCAGGGCGTGGCTGGGCTCACACCGCAGCCGCTTCCTCCAGTTAATCTGCTCTAGTCACCGTGCTGCTAACCTGTACCACAGAATGATGACGTGGCTAACTCTGAAATGGGCCGCTTTCCCGAGACACTGCATGCGAATGAAAGCCCTGATTACCGCCCTGCCTAACTCTGCTCCTTGTGAGGGGACGGGGCTCGCCTCCTCTGCGTGACGGTCTCATGCTCTGCAGGGCC
Organism: Rhinolophus sinicus; assembly: GCF_057876585.1. Classification (NCBI taxonomy): domain Eukaryota; kingdom Metazoa; phylum Chordata; class Mammalia; order Chiroptera; family Rhinolophidae; genus Rhinolophus; species Rhinolophus sinicus. The sequence goes on from NC_142504.1 coordinate 686,972, forward strand.
CAGGTGCGCCTGTGGGCTCGGCCACGTGACGGCCTGGGAAGCCAGGCACAAGGCAGGTACAGCTGGTCTCAGACAGCACAGGCTCTAGCATCGGCGTTCACGGTCTGCGCTGCCCTGTCTGCTCTTCGGTGGACGGTGGGCGTGTGGTCTCCCCCACTCTCCTTGTGCTGTAGTCGTCTCAGGAGGAAAGCTTAGAGAAGCCCCCAGAACGTGACTGGACCGGCCAGTTCAGGTTGTAGGCGGGGCGTGTGTTGAGTCCTGCTGCTTTAGTCAGTGGTGCCAGCTCTGCTCCCAGGGGCAGCCTTCTCTCTGCGGCGTCTGGATTTGGAGGCTCCTCACACGTAGCCTTGCGACATCCGGCCTGACACAGCCTGTGCTCGTCACTCCTGTATCCTCGCGCACCGTGAGTCCTCCCCGAGAGGGGCCTGGCCCACACCCCGCAGGGGTCCCTTGTCGGTGCTTCGGGGGGCCTGGGCCGTGTCTGACATGGCCGAGCATCCAACCAGAACAAGAAGGGACAGTATCTGTAGGTGGGGGCCTGCTCCCCCAGTGGCATCCCTGGGTGCCAGCTTCTTGGTATCTACGTGCACGTTTTTTGGTGGTTGTCGTCCCATTAGAACAGCCTGGGGAGCTCGGAGCTGTCCTCTGTCCCACTTGAGACAGGTCAGGTCAGGGCAGAGCTGCAGCTGAAGGGCATAGACGATGAGTCTGTGAAGGGGAGAAGTCAGTTCGGCAGACACTGCCCAGTTCCTCAGCACACAGCTCTCGTCAGAGGCAGAGGCAGGGCCTGTGTCGTCCCTTCTAGTTCTTTCTAGGCTGTCTCGACTTGCGTTGCATCCGCCTCGGGAATGGCGTCCCAAGTGTCTGTGCTTCTCACAGGGAGGGTGAGCATTATAAACCTGGGGACACAGCAGTGGCCCCAGAGTGTACTGTGCTCCTTGGAGGAAGAATCCCTCCTCTGGCCAGGAGCCCTTCAGAAGCACTTGGAGAAAGTGGGGGGGCAGCCCTCCCTTTGTCGGAGAAAAGTGCGTTTTCACCTTGGGAATTTTAAATTGTGTGACGTAAAAGTCATGATAAATTCTTCCTTCAGGTGGAAAAACTGGAAATAGTGTAAGCCCAGTACGTTTGCGTGCCTAGGGAAATTAACCTTGATTTGTCTCACTGCTGACATATGTGGGAGCTGACCCTTGGGCAGCTCCCCGAGCGCTTTCACACCCCGTGTCATCCAAACTGCAGCCTGGCTCTGCCAGGACTGGCTGTGTACCTCCATGTCCTCAGCTGTCCACCAGGTGGTGTCGGAATTAAATACATCCTCAGAATGGGGCCTGGAGCTCACTCGCCCCGGGAGGGCTGAGCTAGTGTGATTATTCAGCCTTCTGACATGGTGGCTGCTGGACACCTGTAGATAGCCAGAAACAGAGGAGCGATGGAGTATTAGCCCAGATCACACAGGAGTTGGTGGCCAGGACCCCGTGTCACAGTGTGCGAGTGGCCGCAAGCTGTCCCGTCACCCCGCCACCTTCCCAAGCTTGCCTTCCCTTCAGGGTTCCCTGGGGCTGCCCACCCCTCTCTGTGGGTGCAGCTCCATTTCTCATTCTCTATGGGGCACTGAGGCTCAAGTGACATTCACGCCCGCCATCGCGAGCACTTTCGTTGGAGGGCTGCGTTGGTGGGGGTAGGAGCCGGTCTGCGGTGCTAGCAAGCTGTTGTCCACTCAGAACTCCTTAAAGAAAGTGGAATGGGTGAAATCGTTTCTGCTGCATTCTTGACTTTTCCTGACCAATTTTGAGAAGGCTGGGAAGTGCTGGCCTAAGGTCCCTATGCTGACGTCTCAAATTATCCCCGCAGCTTCGGGGACGCACCGGGAGACTTGGGGACCTGGCACAGGCGGGACTTCTGTGAATGCAGCAGCCAGATTGTAGAGGTGGTGGGCTTGGTGGTACCTTTAGTTAGAATTTTATAATTAGTTAGAACAGTTTCCCAGCTGGGTGTGGGTTGTGTGCCATAATCGTGCGGGTAATTGCTAGGCATGGGTGTCTTTTCCCAAGATGTGTTATGTTGGGGACCAGGTTCCAGGGGCCAGGTTGTCCCATCCATCCCACTTCCTGGAGGAGAGTTGGCAGCTCCAGTGTGAGACCCCAGGGCACACATTGCACTGGCCCCCTGGTGGCCCTAAAGAAGGGTCAGGGTGGGGCTCTTGATGCAAAGGTCCAGACAGTGCTTCCTGTGGCCGTCTTAGCTGAATCCAGCTGACTGCAGGTGGACCATGGTCTGGCTCCGGCCTAGGGTCCTATGCCAGCCTCCAGCTGGCTTTGTGGGGGTGGGGTGAGGGGCATCTGGCTTCTGGTCTGAGCTGAGCTGCCCTTGACTGGTCTGGGACCTGGCGAAAGCTCCGTTTAACTCCTGCCCTCAGTTTCCTTTTCTCTTTCAAGTGCAACATTTGCGTTAGGTTCCAACTTAAAGATGCCATCGTCTGTGGCTTCTCGCAATGACAGAATGATTGAGATTTACACATAATTAAAGGAGGACTGGAAACAAATTCTATGAGAGGGAGGAAAGCATAAAGTGTCATCTCCTGTTTACAGTGTTTGCAAATATCAGTCTTGGGAAATGAACTTGAGTTAAATAGTTAAATGCCGATTTAAAAGCCCGAATTTTAACAACATTTTCACTCCTTAAGTGAGTTGGCTCAGCACAGCGGGGGTGAAGTCTCCCACCCCCTCCTGAAGCCCCTCATGGCTGGAAAAGCCAGCTCAAAATAGAGCTGCTTCCTGGTCAGCTTTCCGGTCTTGGTCTCCGCTGGCCTGCTGCGCACAAAGCAGTTAGGTAGCCGTTACTGGCTGCTGAAGGTCCCTAAGGGACTCGAGGGCCGAGCTAAGGCAGGGTGGGCATGCCTCCTCCAGGCTGTCCTCCCTCCTGGATGCCCAGGAGCTGACCAACTGACGAGTCTCGCCCAGGCCTGGGGTCACGTGCCTGCCCCTCGCGTACTCTGCTTCCCTGGAGGCACTGCGGCCAAACCCCAGCCCGTCTGTGTCTAGCAGACAGAATTTTCTTACGTGTGTTCAGATGCTCCGGTGCTGGGACCCTGTGTGCTCTGTGAATGGCACCCAGAACGTCTTCTTTTACTCTCTTTCGGTCTGTGTCTTTCATTCACATTTTTAAAATACTGAAAAGTACAGATGTCCCCTCTTACCTGCGGACATACACTCCAAGATGCCCAGGGGGTGCCTGAAGCTGTGGGTCGTACAGACCCTCTGTGTATTGTTGTTTCTGTGCCCACATACCTGTGATAAGTGTAGTTTATGGACTAGCCAGACAGCAGTAACTAACAAGAAACAATTGCAGCCATGTGCTCTAGCGGAAGTTACGTGAACATGGTCCCTCTCTGATCACCGAGCGCCTACCCGGTGACAAGCGGGCCTGAATTCGCTGAACAAAGGGACAATTCACGTCCCAGCAAGACAGACTAGGATGGCTCAGGAGAAGGTGTTGTCCTTTCCTGCCAGGCGTGGTGGCCGGCACTGAAGTGCCAGCTGAGGGAGGGCTCTTGGGTTGTGTTCTGGGCAGCTGAGCGCCTGCCTGCACCTCCGTTCTCTGAGTGGGGACATGGGGAATGGGGGCCTGCCTGCCTCTCGAATCCGGCAGAATCTTGAGCTTTAGGGTCTAGACTACCGGATACCCAGTTCTGAGGAGTGGTGCCTGAAAAATGAGGCTTTCTCATTGTCTCATTCTCTTCCCCAGTGTTTTCATCCCGAAGTGTCCAGGTGCGCTGGGTCTGGAGTCCCCGGGACAGCAGGACAGCCATGGTTCAGCTCCTTTTTTGGGATGGGGGAGGCACACTCACGCCGCTGCCCAGTGGCCGCCGAGCGAGCATCCAGGGCCTTTCCCCGCCCCCTAGCTGTTTACCACGTAGCTCTCCAACCATGTCCTACCATCCCCACCCTGCCTTCCCTCGGTGTGTGTCTTTGTGACCTTGTTTGTGCTCCCGTGACGTGCAGGGCTGGGGTGTTGGGCGCCCTCACTAACTCACCTGTCTTTTTCCTCCCGCGCTCACCCATCTCCCCGCTCTCAGACCTTGCCGTTTTCCAGGACCGACTGCGAATGCTAACAGTAGGAGGTATGGACACCCTGAGCCTCTCTTTCCTGCAGCTGAGGAGTCACTGGAACAGGATGTGCGACTTTTCCTAGCATGCAATGTGGGGAAAGTTGACACAACTCTATCAAGTGTTCTGAAGTTTGTTGATTGTTTGGAAATATGATTTTCCCGCCATTCAGTTATTAACCATCAGGTAGAGCTGCTTCTCATGCATTTTTGTTTCCGTCCATTTTGTGTTCTGAGAGCATCGTCACCTCCCGTGTGTCACCATGGCATCGCTGAGCTTCGTCGGTGGCGTGGGCTCAGGCTCGCGGCCACACCGCTCTGCACGCTGCACCCCGTCCATGAGGGGCCTTTAGCTGGGCTCTGGATTCCCTCAGGTTGTGCTTCCCACGTTCCTCTGACAAGATTTCCCTTTTGGTCTCCCTGTGTTTGAGGGACAGCTGAAGTATCAGTAAAAACGTAATGAAGTAAGGAGCCCTGAGGACCCTGGGCTCTGGGCAGAGCCCCTCTGAGGAATCCAGAGTGGGGTGCTGGGGTCATCTGCCTGCTGTCTCTCACCTGTGGCCAGTCTTCCTGCCATGCCAGGCCTCTCTCAGAAGTTCTCTTTTCCTCCACCTTACTTCTAGTAAGTGTGAAACTCTGGTTTTCATTAAACTTACTATTTTGAGATAACTGTAGATTCATGGGCCGTTTTCAGAAATAACAGATCCGTGTGCCTTTCGGCTAGTTCCCCAGTGGTCACAGCTCGTCAGCTGCAGTACGTCATAGCAGGTGCTGATACCAACGTGTGTCCCTTCCAGCTGCTCTTCTGGAGCAGCAGCACTTTCCCTCGGCCCCGCCCCTGCAGTCCCTGGCAGCCACTCTGCTCCGTTTCTGTAACTCATGTCCAGGATGTTGGACAAGTGGAATTGCGATGCCTAATGTTGGTCATTGGCGTTTTCCAATTGGCATGATTTCCGCGTTTCATCTGGGTTGTTTCCTACAGTTTATTCCTTTATTTCCAGCAGCATCCCTGGCCCTGGGTGGCTCACAGTGGTTTTAACCTTTCGCTTGTTGACGGACCTTTGGGTTCTTTCCTTCTTTGGCTAATGGGGTTTTGTGGAGCAAGGTTTAAATTCTGATGAATCCTTTTATGAACTGAGCTTTTGGTGTCAAGTCTAAGAGCTCTTTCCTTAGCTCTTGATCCCAAAGATTTTCTCTTACATGTTTTTTCTAAAGGTTTTATAGTTCTCAATTTTACATTTAAGTGTGTGCTCCACTTTGAGTTAGTTTCTGCATATGATACGAAGTTTAAGTGAAGGGGTTTGTTTGGGTTTGGGGTGGGGTTGCCTGTGGAGGTCTGATGGCTCTGGCACCATTAACTGAAGAGTTTGTCCTTCCTTCGTTGAATTGCTTGTGCACATTTGTCAAAAAGCAGCTACCAGGGCCTGTTTCTGGGTTCTCTGTTCTCTCCCTCAGTCTGTGGGACTCCCCCACCAATGTTGCCCTATGTTGACAACTGTAACTGCTGTACTTACCTTCCTTTTTCGGAATTGTCTTGGCTGTTCTTGGGCTTTTCTCTTCCCATAGAAATTGTGGACTAAGCTGTCTCCGTTACAGAAGACCTTCCTGGGGTTTTGGAAGGAGCTGTGTTGAGCCTACAGATCAGTGTGGGGAGACGCGCCACCTGTACCTTGTTGCCTGCAGACCGTGGCGGGCGCGTGTCTACCATTATTCAGAGTCCTGGCTTCTTTCACCAGCTCGCTGTCGTTTGCAGCATACAGAGGCCGTACATGTTTTGTTAGACTCACACCTAAGTACTTTTTTTAATGTCCACGTATTCATCACTTACATCGAGAAATACAAGTGATACTTGTGTTTGTGAAATGCTGTGACCTGGCTAAGTTATTCTAGAGATTCCTTGGGATTTTTTTATGTAGACAGTCATACCATCTGAAAACAGGAACAATGATTTCTTCCTTTCCAGTCTGTGCCGTTTCTTTTCTTGCCAACTTCACCTGGCTGCACTTCCAGGACTGTGCTGAGTCAGTGAGGACAGATGTCCCTCCTTGTCCTGGGCTTAGGGACAGCGGCCATTAAGTGTAGGAACAGCTGTGGGTTTTTTGTAGATGCTGTTTGTCAAGTTGAGGAAGATCGCCTCTGTTCCTATTTTTCTGGGAGTTTTTAATTATGAGCGGGTGTTAAATTTTGTCAGATACTTTTTCTGCATCTGTTGATGTGATCATGTGACTTTTGTTCTTTAACCTGATAGTATGGTGGGTCACACTGATTGATTTTCAAATATTGAACCAAGCTTGTGTTACTGGAATGAATTTCACTTCATCATGGTATGTAATTCTTTTCATATATTGCTGCAGCTGTATATGTATTTTTTGCATCTGTATTTGTGAGGGATATGGGTCTGTAATTTTCTTAACTGTTTGTCTCAATATCATAGTAATTCTAGCTTCATAAAATGAGTTGAGAAGTTTTCTTCCTACTTTGTGTTCTAGAAAAGATTGTGTAGAATTGGTGTTAATTCTTCTTTAAACATTTGGTAGAATTCTCCAGCAAAACCATCTGGGTTTGGAGGTTTCTTTTTCAGAAGGTTTTTATTTATGAATTCCATTTCCTTAATAGTCATAGATCTATTCAAATTATGTGTGTCCTGTTCAGTGAGTAATGGCAGTTTGTGTTGTTCTCGGAATGGTTCGTCTGAGTTGTCAAATGCACGTATGTACAGTTGTCCACAGTATTCATACCCTTATTGTCCTTTTGGTGTCTGCAGTCTCTGTGTTGATACCCGTTTCATTCCTGATACTGGTAATTTGTGTCTTCTCTTTTTCTTTGTTAGTCTTGTTAGAGGTTTGTCAATGCTATTGATCTTTTCAAAGAACTTGCTCCATGTTTCATTGATTTTTCTCTCATTTTCCTGTTTTCAATTCATTGATTTCTGCTCTTGTCTTTACTATTTTCCTTACTTCTGATTTCTTTGCAGTTTTTTTTTTGTTTTTTTTTAACTCCTTTTTCTGGGTTCTTGTGGTGGGAGCTTGGATGACTGACTAGAAACTTCTCTAATGTATGTATTTATTGCTATAAATTTCCCTCTCACACTGCTTTAGCTGTCCCACAAACTTTGACGTGCTGTATTTCCATTTTTATTCAGTTCTATGTATGTTTTGATATCCCTTGAGACTTCGTCTCTTTGACTCATGGATTATTTAGAAGTGTCTTATTTACTTTCCAAGAATTTGGAGATTTTTCTTATATCTTTCTGTGATTAATTTCTGGTTTGATTCCATTGTGGTCAGAGAATGTATGATATCAATTCTGCTAAATTTGTTGAGGGCTTATTTTTTTGTATGGCCCAGTGTATTGATTGTCTTGGCATATTTTCCACGGACACTGTTTTTAGGTAAAAGTGTTCTATAAACGTCCATTAGGTCTTGTTGGTTGATGGTTGCTGAGTCCTTCTTTATTTTCAGTCAGTTTTTGAGAGAACGGTGTTGAAATCTCCAACTATAACTGTGGATTTGTATATTTATCCTCTTAGTCTTACCAAGTTTTGGCTCACATATTTTGTGGTTCTGTTGTTTGGTGCATATACATTTAAGATTGCTGTGTCTTCTGGGTGGGTTGACCTATTATGTAACGTCGCTCTCTGACTCTGGTAATTTGCTTTGCTCGGATGTCTACTTTATCTGACAGTAATATTAGGTAGCCACTCCTGGTTTTGTTTGATTGTGTTTATAATATATCTTTTCCATCCCTTTACTTTCAGTCTGCCTATATCATTATATTTGAAGTGAGTTTCTTATAGATAACCACATAGTTGGGTTCTGTTTTTTTTTGCTTTTCTCCTTCTGTTCTTCCGCCTCACCCTCCCTCCCAACCCAGTTCAAGCCGTTGTTTCTCAGGCTTGAGGACACAGCTCCCATGCTGGTATTATGAGCCTTGCGCTCCCCCTCTGCCCCCCGGCTGAGGCAGTTGGTCACCAGTCATTGGTCGGCCACTCACAGCAGCTCACGGCAGCTCTCCCCAGCTGCTGGCCGTTCATGATGGCCACCAGCTGCTCCTGGCAGCACACGGTAGCCCACGGCAACACACAGCAGCCGACGGCAGCACACAGCCACTCACGATGGCTGCCAGCCACTCACGCTGACCACCAGCTGCTCCTGGCAGACCACGGCAGTACACAGCATTCACGCGGACCTCCGGCTGCCCACCGCAGCCCAGCTCTAGGGAGAGCCATTGCTCACAATCTTAGCTGTAGAGGGCGCAGCTCACTGGCCCGTGTGGGAATCGAATCGGTGACCTCGGCATTAGGAGCCGGGCACTCCAGCCACCTGAATCACCAGGCCAGCCCAGGGTCCTGTTTTTTTAATCCACTCTGCCAATCTGTCTTCTGATTGGTATACTTAGATAGTTTATATTTAATGTAATTATTGATATGTTAGGGCTTAAGTCTGCCATTTTATTCTGTATTTTGTGTTTGTCCTCTTTTTCATTTCTCTGCTTTTACCTGACTTCCTGTGAGTTTTTAAGCCCATATTTTTAAATTCTATTTTTACATATAGTATTTTTTATCATATATTTTTTTGTTTTTAGCCTTTTTAGTAGTTGTCTAGGTGTGACATTTATATGTACACATATCTGTCCCAGTCTCCTGGTATCATTTACCAGTTCAAGTAAAGTGTGGAAATACACCTCCCTTTACATCCTTTCACCCTCTGCATTTAAAATATAGTTGTTGTAAATGTTTCCTCCACGTAACGTTAGAACCATATCAGCTAGAATTATAAATTTGCTACAACCATCAAACATAATTTAAGACCACAGGGGAGAAGGAAAGTCTCTTTTCTTTACCCATATTTTTGCTTTCCATGTTCTTTCCTCCTTCCTGGTGTCTGAGATTCCTGCTGATATCATTTCCCTTCTATTGGAGAACTTCCTTTAGCCATTCGTTTAAAGTGACAAATTCTCTTAGTTCCCTTCATCTGAGATTGTCTTCATTTTCCCTCCATTTCTAAAAGATATTGTCACCAGATACAGGGTTCTGGGAAGACAGTTCTTTTCTTTCAGCTTTGAAAAGTGTGGTGCCACTCCTTTCTGGCTCCATGGTTTCTGATGAGAAATCCACTGTCATTTGTGGTGTTTTTCCCTCCAGGTAAGGTGTTATTTTACTCTGTCTGCTTTCAAGACTTTTTCTTTAATTTTCAGAAGTTGAATTATGATGTGTTTTGGCATGGATTTCTTTGAGTTTATCCTATGAGTTCGTGAATCTTGAATCTGTGGCTTTCAGTCTTCTGCCATATTTGGGAAGTTTTCAGCCATTATTTGCCAAATCCTTTTTCAGCTGCCCTCTTTCTCCTCTCCTTCTGGGGCTCATCAACACGAATGTGAGAGCTTCTGTTACAGTGTCACACGTCCACAAGGCTTTCTTCATTCTTTCTCCAGTCCATTTTTCTGCTCTTCAGATTGGTTAATTTCTGTTGTTCTGTCCTCAGGTTTACTGATTCTCTGCCCCTGATTCTGCCACCGATCCCACCTCCTGAGTTTTAATTGGGGTTATTATATTTCACAGTTTCAGAATTTCCCATTTGGTCCTTCTTTGTATCTCTAGTTTTGGGCAGACGTTCTGTTTCTTTGCTGAGTCTTAGTTATTTTTTTCATTTGTCTCTGTTGTGTTCTACTTGCTACTGAAATCCAGTGATGATGGCGCCTTGAGAATCTTAGTCAGATAATTCTAACATCTGTGTCCTGTTGGTGTCTGTTGATTATCTTTTCTCATTCAACCTGAGATATTCCTGGTTCTTGTGAGTGATTATTTTTTGAAACCAGGACATTTTGCATATTAGGAGACTTGGAATCTTACTTAAATCTCTGTTATAGCTGTCTCCTCTGAGCTGTCACCATTCTGGTGGGAAGGGCCCCCCTAGTTACTCCCAGGTGGTGATGGATATCCCGGTCCCCCAAGGTCTCTGTGGACACTGGGTCGGGGAGTGGGCTGGTGCATTACCTCCCAGAGGGGATGAAAATTTGGGCCCCCTTTTGGGCCTTCTTCAGAATCTTGGGTGGATTGGAGACAGGAGTGTGTTGTAGTGTGGTAAGGGTGTGGATGAGGCTGCAGTGTGTTCTGTGTATTTGGGTGGAATCGAGCAGTTACTGTCTGTCCTGCTAGCTGCCCCTCTGCTGGTCCTTCAGTAGAGCAGATTTTGTTGGGGCTTTTTGTCTGTACCTTAGGAGTCCTGGGCTGCAGGTTCTAGGCCCCAAGTCTGGGACGTGGGAGCCCAGGAGGAAACCCAGGACTCCTCTGACTGGTCAGCCTTCTTCTCCACCTTTTGGAGTCTCATATACGATGTCTAAGGTTTCAGTTGTGCTTAGTGGGGAATAGGGAGCAGTACGTGTTGTCCCCCTTCCCAGAAGCCGGCCGCTGTGGACTGAATTTCTCAGATTACTGAAGAATTCAGAAGCGGGGCCTGCGGTGTTGAGGTTCAGCCGCCCTGAATGATCAGTTCGGGGGGTGGAAGTGAAGAGCCGCAGGCATGGTGAGGCCTAGGGCTCTTCCTGCTGAAAGGCTGCGGCAAGCCAGCTTCTCCACACATGTCACTGGTCACCGCCATGATCCAGGTGTCCCCACAGAGTGGACACGGTGGACACCCATCCTGAGGCCCTGCGGAGCGTTCTAGGAGAAGTGCCCCCATCCGGTTCTGGTTTTCCCCTATAAACACTGCGAGCTGGGCTGCGAGTGACCAGAGACGTGCATGTCACCTGGCCCACATGACAGGCTGTCCTCCTGGCAGCGGTGCAGAGCCTCACCAGCCACCACTCCCACCCCACCCCCCGCAAGAAAAAGCCAGTTGCTTTCGTTTTTCTTAAACCAAAAGGATTTGAGAATTTGCCTTTAAGACTAAAGAAATGGGTCCCGAAGAATCAGCCAGATAAAGGCTGTAGTCCAGGGCCTGAGCCAGCATGTGGGGCACAGTGGGCGATTCCTGGCCACCATGTCTCCCCGAGACTCAGATACGCAGCTGTGTTTGCTCGTGACCGCTGGCACCCAGGCCAGGAAATGGCGTCTGTCCAGGGTGGTAGGAGCCGACTCTGCGGTGTCACTTGGCAGTTTTCCTCCAAATCTATTCCCCATTGAAGCTTATTGTTGTGACATGAAACCAGCACGTAATGCCCTAGAAAGAGCCCTTCCATCACATTCCTCTCAGCTTGAAAGACAGTTTCAGACGTGGAGGCGCCCTGCGCGGAGTCAGTGCTCCAGGACGGAGCAGTGATGAGTCGGCTAGTTAACTAGTGAGGGGTTAGTCGGTCAGATGGTGATTGGTCAGCTAGTGAGTGATCAGTTAAACGGTTGACTAGGGTTTCCGGGGGGAATTCCCGCCCGTTCTCAGGATATTTTTTTTTGTTTTCCCGTTCCCGAATCCCGAGATATAAACTGTTTTCTGTTCTCCACGATGAATCGTTTCCACAAAGTGATGGCCAATACTACCCACCACCTGGGTTCAAGGAGCCGATTTTCCCAATTTCCCGACCAACTTTTCTCAGGATTTGGGAACAGGAAAGCGAAAAGAATTTCTGAGAACGGGTGGGAATTCTCGCCCGGAAACCCTAGACTGTGACTAGTCGGCTAATGAACGATCAGTTAACTATTAAGGGATTAGTCTGTCAGATGCTGATTAGTCGACCAGTGAGCAGTCAGTCAGACAGTGATTGGTCCCCTAGTGAGCGATTAGTTGGTAACTCATGTGTGAGTACTGGGCTGGGGAGAGTGAGACTTAGATCTGGGACTGCCAAGGACAGTCTGGAGAGGAGGTCTAAAAGGTGTGAATGGGCCCTCCCCGGAGAAAGGACCGTCTCCTAGGGACCGCTGTGTGACCCTCGCTCTGCTGCCTGGCAGCCCTCCCGCAGACCAATCAGCTTCTTGGTGACTGTCCCTTCTCAGTCTCCCAGCTTCCTCTCGGTCACTGCATACGACTGCTATTGCCACCTAAGTTACATATGACCTATTCTATACGAATTCTTCATTTTCTGCTTAAATTCCCTCCTTAACTATTTTTCATTTGTGCTTTCTGACTGATTTATCCAGTGTCTTCAAACCAAAATTAGTTGGTGTCTTTGGGACCTTGAAATACCTTTTCCTCTAAATTATGAATGGTTGGTACACTATATGAACCTTGTTCTCACTTACCTATGACACCCAATAATATTCTCAGCTTCTGTTTGTTGCTAAATTTTGTGTTTCTGGCTTTAAAATAGTATTTATTTTTGTGTATCTCAGAGGTTTTTATGATTTTTCTCTTCTCTTTTCTCTCCCCTGGGGAGTCCCTTCCCCTTTTCATGAACTGTGGCCCCTGTGTGGCTGTGCCCGTGTCTCCTCGCCCCGCAGGGTTCTACGGCCTGGACGAGTCTGACCTGGACAAGGTTTTCCACCTGCCAACCACCACGTTCATCGGCGGGCAGGAGTCGGCGCTGCCTCTGCGGGAAATCATCCGGAGGCTGGAGGTGAGGGCACAGCGCTGCCAGGAAGCCTGTTGGCACGAGGCCTCCCCATGAGGCCGCTTTTCTTTGGTCCTACGTTTTTTAAATGTAAGGGAAACGCAGCTTTTTATGCTATTTTGTAGATAAAAATCCATGTTTTTTATTTTTATAGTCAGACATAGAAAGGAGAAAAAAATTATGTGTGGTCCAATGCCAGTGGGGGTTTATTCAGATGTGGGAGGTCCCCAGCGTATATGCCTGAGCTCAGACTGCCCGGTGGCACCGCTGGTTCCCCGGCCAGACACAGGCTGCTTACCCCACCCCATTCCCTCATTTTCCCATTTCTGCTTTCCCTCCTCCTCTCTCGACTTGGTGGGCAATAAGCCTGCGGGACACACTGTACACACACGCACACACACAAACTCTCACACACTCACAGGCACACTTCTCACACACACACCCCTCAATCTACCCCGTCACAGTGGGCTCCAGTGTGTGTGCGAAGGAGGCCCTGTTCCCCCCCCGCCGTGTGGCCATGTGGGCGGTCAGCACAGCTGGGTGGACACCCGTGACTGTGTGTGGAACAGATGGCCTACTGTCAGCACATTGGGGTGGAGTTCATGTTCATCAACGACCTGGAGCAGTGCCAGTGGATCCGGCAGAAGTTTGAGACACCCGGGATCATGCAGTTCACCAATGAGGAGAAGCGGACCCTGCTGGCCAGGCTCGTGCGGTCCACCAGGTGTGGGCTGTGTTCAGGGGCCTGTCGATGGAGCGGGGAGGGGGCGGCCCAGCCCCTCAGGAGCGGTGTTGGCCCTGTGACATGCTCTCAGGGCAGCCTGGTTCCCGTGCAGGTTCGAGGAGTTCCTGCAGCGGAAGTGGTCGTCTGAGAAGCGCTTTGGCCTGGAAGGCTGCGAAGTGCTGATCCCCGCGCTCAAGACCATCATCGACAAGTCTAGTGAGAACGGCGTGGACTACGTGATCATGGGCATGCCGCACAGGTGCCTGCTGCAGCCGGGCGCTTGCCTGGTCCGCAGTCACCCCCCGCTCCCGAGGGACCATTGCCCCAGTGTCCCCTTCACTGCAGTCACTGTCATGCCCAAGGCCACAGGTGGTTTCAGACAGGCATCTTAGCCTTGTGTTGAACCCGAATGCCCTTGTTGGGGTCCCAGCAGAGGGAGGCTAACCCAGAGGGATGGCTGCTCAGTGACGTGAGCAGAGACGTTTCCACCTTCCTGCTGCCTCACCTTCGCCTTGGTGCCGGGCAAGCGGAGGCTGGGTATCGCACAGTGGCTTTGGTCTCAGCTCCTCTCAGGCAGCAAAGCCAGCTGCTTCCTGTCCCTCAGGGTGTGGGGCGGGGATTGCCTGGGACACCGCTCCAGCCCGGCTCACCCCCGTGTGTCCCAGGGGCCGGCTGAACGTGCTTGCCAACGTCATCAGGAAGGAGCTGGAGCAGATTTTCTGTCAGTTCGATTCCAAGCTGGAGGCAGCTGATGAGGTGAGGCGCCTGATTTCCTTTAGAAGCTTCTAACGAAGCCCCAGTCCATATGAGAACGCTGGCTCCACTGGCTTCTTGGGAAAGACAGCAGGGCTGAGGTCTTTGTACCATTCACAAAGCAGGTGGCCAGCGGCCGACTTCTTCGAGAAAAGAGGGCCGGCCACAAGGTCAGACGGCCAGCCTTGTGTTCTGAGTGGGAGCCGTCCTGGGCAGAGCTTTCCCACCCTTCCGGGGATGGGGTACTGGGAGAAGAAGTGACCCACAGGACTGGCGTGTGCTGCCCAGGTTCGAGCCTCGCTATTTGTCCTGCAGGGCTCTGGGGACGTGAAGTACCACCTGGGCATGTACCACCGGCGGATCAACCGTGTGACCGACAGGAATATCACCCTGTCACTGGTGGCGAACCCTTCCCACCTCGAGGCCGCCGACCCTGTGGTGATGGGCAAGACGAAAGCCGAGCAGTTTTACTGCGGGGACACCGAGGGGAAGAAGGTAAGGCCATAGGGGCTGCCGGCCGGTCCAGGGTGGTGCGCAGCCCCGGGCTCGTCTCAGACGTCACGCTTCTGGATGTGGCAGTTTTGTGCCTGGACCTGGAAAGAGTAGCAGTTGTGGCATCCTGCCTATGGGCCTGCATTCCCCCGAGTGGTGACAGCAGAGCTTGGCCGCACCTGTCTGCTTCCCTGTCTTGTAGAATGTCCCCGTGGACAGAGGCGTTTGCACTGAGCAGGAGGGCAAGGCTGCACAGTGTGGGTGTCTGAGGGACAGGTGTGCAGAGGTGGCCATGCCGATGCTGGGTGGCGCCCTGTGCAGACGGCTTTTCCAGGTGTGTGTGTGGACGCTGGACGCTGCTGGGCCAGCCTGTCGTGCACAGAAGTCCCGATGGATTGTGGTTATCTGTCCTGGTTTGATCTCAAGGCAGAAGTCTGCTTGTGACAAATCGTGTAGTTCTTGCTGCCTCACCACCTCAGCCTCTCAGGCAGCAAAAACAAGTGTTTACGAGTGACGGGCGTACGTCTGGGGAGGGTGCACCGCACCGCTTCAGGCGTCTCGCTCTTTCTAGAAAGTGGGACCCCTGTGAAGAGGCAGGACAGCGCATGGTGTGGGTAAGCTGGGGAGGGGCCGCAGCAGGGGTGGGGGTGGGGGTGCTGTGCTGTGTGCTGAGTTCGGAAGCGGAATCAAAGGCAGCACCTGTGACCCACCCAGTGAAGAACCAGCGGGTGGGGAGGTGGGAAGGAAGGAAGGAACGTTCTCTGGAGATGGCAGATATGGGTGAAGATGGAGGTGGGGCCGGGCGCTGCCCCACAGGTACCCTGGAGGGTCAGACGTTTCAGAGGTGGAACCGATGTTAGCCTCTGGTTCTAGTTTGAAACACCGAGAGTCTATTAGTCTTGTGCGTGGAGGATGAGGAGAGAGGCTGCCGTCAGAGGTGATGGAGTCTGGACCGGTGTAGCCTTGGGAATAGGAAGTGGTGCACGCATGGATGGACACCCACCCTAGACTTGTGTGGCTTGTTGGGAGGATGTCGGGCTTGGGGGCCTGGACGGGGCCACAGAAACTATAAGGAGGCAGAAGGCACCTCCGTTCACCCCCTGGGGCCACCGATGACACAGGGCGGGAGGGGTGGGGGACTGGAGTTGATGACCAGTGCCTCCAGCATTTCTGCTGTCCTTGATGGGACATTCAGGGCCAGGGAGGGGACAAGATTGCGAAAAGCTTTGTGTGATGTCGGAACTCATAAATAAGACAGAAGCCACTCAGGCAGCGCTCACTCATTCTGGGAATGCTGGAAACGTCCTGAAAAGGAGTAAGTCTTCAGATGATCGCACCAATGGTCCTGGGCGGGGGGTACAGACGGGGGCGGGGGGAGCTGCTTAGCCCTGTGTGGTCGCAGGCACAGGGTGTGTTTTAGGGCGCGGGCCCTGTTGGGGCAGCGGGCCAGTGTCTCAATGTGGGCGGAGGCAGCGGCGCAGGCGGGCACTGGCTCAGAACTGGAGGCGTCGCAGTATGCTCTGGGCAGAGATTTGGAAATACCCGTGCGCGTGGCCCTGGAAGTGCCGCTGTCACCGTCAGCAGCGACACGCAGACACTGCTCTTCAGTACCATCCGTCCCCTGCCCTGGGGCAGGCGCCAGGCTCCTGAGGGAAATGACATTGGGGGGCTGGGCTCCGTGACCCATCCGGGCAGTGTGAGCATTGAAGGACGACCCACATGTGGGGGTCCAAGTAAATAAAAGGTGGGCAGGGGGCTCTTGCAAAAC
Organism: Rhinolophus sinicus; assembly: GCF_057876585.1. Taxonomy (NCBI): domain Eukaryota; kingdom Metazoa; phylum Chordata; class Mammalia; order Chiroptera; family Rhinolophidae; genus Rhinolophus; species Rhinolophus sinicus. The sequence goes on from NC_142504.1 coordinate 703,292, forward strand.
ACCAGTGAGTAGACGTAGGCGTGGCACCTGGCGGCCCCAGGCGCCGCTTAGGGGCAGGAGACAGAGGTTGGCCTCACAGTCCCACCACTTTCTCGTTACCGAGGAGAAATGGTGACTTTAAGGGAGAGAAAGAGAGATGGCTGCCTGTCCAGGTGATCAGAGCAGACCTCCCCGGCATGGGCATCTCCTGGCGTGACATGCACCCTTCCTGAGCCTGGTCACAAAGGACCGTCAGGACGTGAGGGCCTCACGGGCCCCTCCGGGATGTGGAGATGGGCGAGGTGTCGGAGGAGCCAAAGGGGCTGTGGGCTGGGCCAGCACTGCCTTCCCAGGGCCCTACGTAGCGTCGGGCTGGGAGGGCCCTCCTGCCACTTGCTTTCGAAGTTTGAAATTATCTCAAAAAATGTTTTTTGAAAAGCAGGTTGTGACTTAATCTCCAGTGTGCTGTGTGGCGGTGGTGGTCTGGGCCGTTAGATTTGGGACTTCCTTGTGTGTCTGCAGGTCATGTCCATCCTCCTGCATGGGGACGCAGCGTTTGCTGGCCAGGGCATCGTGTACGAGACCTTCCACCTGAGTGACCTGCCGTCCTACACGACTCACGGCACCGTGCATGTCGTCGTCAACAACCAGGTAACCTGGTCGCTGGTCGGCGTCTGGTCACACTCCCTCCTGAGGGCTCTGCTCCCCAGCCTTACTTAGAATGACAGCTCATGGTTCCTGAGAATAAAATACGCTATTACAAAAAATGTGCATGACAGAAAACTTTCTGAAAGTGGGGAGATTTTAATTACCCTTTTTAAGATAGTGATATTTTAAAGTACTTTTTCTAGGCCTGCAAGCATATAGATGGCTATTCGTTTTTAAGAGACGGGTTCTGTATACCCAGTTTTATATCCATTTCTTATTTACCACATTATTTTCTCATGTCATTGTACACTCAAAGTAATTTTAATGGAAATATCCATTAATAGGTTGTTCATAAAATACACATTGCCATGTTGTTAGACTTTTAGGTCTCATTTTTCACTTTTAAATAATGCTGAGATGAACATTCTTGTACATAAATATCTTTGTCCAGCTCTGTTCCTTGTCACTGTTATGTATCTGTTATTTCCTCTGCCAGCCATATCAAGGGTGCATTTCACCAACTGGTGTGAATTTGTGTCTAATAAATGTGGTTTACACTGCATCTCCCTGGATGCCAAAGACAGTGGGTGTCTTTCCTGGCATACCAGCCGTCTGAGTATCATTGGTGAAGAGTTTGGTCAGTGTTTTGCCTAAGGGAGGCGGTATTTGTTGTATTATTAGCATTTGAGAGTTCTTTATCGCTTCTGGGTGTAAGTCCCTTGTCAGAGATGGGTTGGTTGTGCAAAGATTTCCTCCTGGTGTGTGGCTTATCTTCATTCTCTTACCAGTCTCTTCACAGAACAAAAGTTTTTATGTTGATGAAGTCCAATTTATGAATTTTTTATTTTATGGATCGTGTTTTTGGTGTCAGATCTAAGAAAACTTTGCCTTTCCAAGGTCACAAAGATTTTCCCCCCATCTTCTAGAAGTTTCATTATTTTGTGTTTCATATTTAAGTCTGTGCTATATTTGGATAGTTGGAGTTTTGAGGTTCTTTTTCTCGCTTATAGATATCCATTTGTTCCAGTACAATTTGTTGAAAGGATTTTTTTTGTTGTTGAAAATTAATTGACCATGTATATGTGGGTCTGTTCTGATTCTCTGTTCTGTTCCGTTGATGTAATTGTCTGCACACTGTCTTGATTACTGTTGCTTTATTGTCAGTCTTAAAATCAAGTTGGGTGAGTTCTCCAGCTTTGTTACTTTTCAAAATTGTTTTGGCTCTTCTAGATTATTTGCTTTCCATATAAACTTCAGAATCAGCTTGTCCATTTCAACAAAAAAATTCTGCTAGTGTTTGGATTAAAAGTATGCAGAATGAATATATCGGTTTGGGAAGAATCACAGTCTTAACAATATTGAACCTTCTAATTTGAGAACACTGTAAATCTCTCCATTTACGTAGATTTTCTTTGTTTCTCTCACAGGTATTTTGTAGTTTTCAGCATACAGATCCTGAACATGTTTTGTTAGATTTATACCTAAATATTTTATTAATTTGGAGCTATTATAAATGGTACTTTTTATAAATGGTGTTATTTATAATTTCCAGTTGCTGCTAGGATATAGAAGTAGAATTTAGTTTTATGTTTTGTACAGTTTATTTGCGTATCCCACAACCTTAACTAAACTCACAGTTAGTAGTATTTTGCAAATTCTTTGGAATTTTCTATGTAGACAATCATGTGGTCTACATATGATGTAGAGACAGTTTTATTTCTTCTTTTCCAGTCCATAAATATATATGCCTTATATTTCTTTTTCATACTTTATTGCACTGGCTGGGACCTCAACACAGTGTTGAAGTGGGTAAGAGTGCAGGTCCCTTGTCCCACCCAGTTTTAGGAAGGAAGCAGTCTTCAGTCCGATGTGAGAAGTATGATGCTAGCTGTAGGTTTTCTGTAGATGTCCTTAACAGGCTTCTGTTCCTAATTTGTGGACAGTGTTTATCATGAGTGAAATTTGCTTTTTGTCACATACTTTTACACATCTATTGAGATTATTGTATGATTTGCTAATGGTGAATTCCATTCATTGATTTTTTTTTTGTTTTTTATTAAAGTTTATTGGGGTGACAATTGTTAGTAAAGTTACATAGATTTCAGGTGTACAATTCTGTAATACATCATCTGTTTATCACATTGTGTGTTCACCACCCAGAGACAGTTCCTTTCATTGATTTTTGAATGTGGAATTCTTGGGCCTGTGTTCATGAGGGATGTTGGTCTGTAGTTTTCTTGTAATGTCTCTTCGGTTTTATTTTCAGGCTAATGCTGGCCTCATAAGTTGGAAAGTATTCCTTCTTTTGTTTTCTGGAAAAGTTTCTGTAGAATTGATATTTGCTCTGTAAGCGTTTAGTAGAATTTGCCAATAAAAGACTTTTGGGCCTAGAGTTTTCTTTAGGAGAAAGTTATTTTTTTCCTTTGTCTTTAGTTTTCAGAAGTTGAACTGTGTATCTTTTGGCATGGATTTCTTTAGATTTATCCTGTTTGGGGTTTGCTTAGCTTTTTCTTTTTCTTTCTTTCTTTTTTTTTTTTTTTTTAATTCCTGTGTTTTCCTCTTAAGTTTTATCGTTTCAGTTCTTAACATCTGTGATCTGTCATCTATTTAGAGTTAACTTTTGTGTGTGACACAAGGAAGGGGCCCAGCTTCTTTCTTCTGGGTATGGATTCCAGTTGTTCCTACATCATTTTTGGGAAAACCTATCTTTCCCCACTGAATTCACTTGAGATCATTCAGTTTCTTGAATATGTAGGTTCGTATCTTGACAAATTTGGCGAATTTTCAAACATTCTTTCCTTCGTTTTTTTCTTTTCTTTAACCACCTTCACCCTTTTGTGCACCCCACCCAACCCCTCTGACAACCACTAATCTGTTCTCTGTAGCTGAGTTCAGGTTTTATTTTGTTTTGCTTAGATTCCACATGTAAATGAGATCATCCAGTGTTTGTCTTTCTCAGTCTGACTTAGCTCCCTTAGCATAATGCCCTCTATGCCTATCCACATTGTCACAAATGGTAAGATTTCATTCTTTTTTTATGGTTGAGTAGTCTTCCATTGTATATATGTACCACCTCTTCTTTATCCAGTCGTCTATTGATGGGCACTTAGGTTGCTTCCATATCTTGGCTGTTGTAAATAGCGCTGCAGTAAACAGGGGTGCATATATCTTTTCAAATTAGTGTTTTCAGTTTCTTCAGATAAATACCCAGAAGTGGGATTGCTGGATCCTATGGTAGTTCTATTTTTCGTTTTTTGAGGAACCTCCACATTGTTTTCCGTAGTGGCTGCACCAGTCTGCATTCCCACCAACAGTGCACGAGGGTTCCCTTTTCTCCACAGCCTCCCCAACACTTGTTGTTTGTTGTTTTATTGATGATAGCGTTTCTGACAGGTGTGAGGTGGTATCTCATTGTGGTTTCTATTTGCATTTCTCTGATGATTAGCGGTGTTGAGCATTTTTTCATGTCTGTTGTCCTCTCTGGAGAAATGTCTATTCGTGTCCTCTGCCCATTTTTAAATCAGATTGTTTTTTACCTATTGAATTGTGTGAGTTCTTTACATATTTTGGGTATTAATCCCTTATAAATGATTTGCAAATATCTTCTACTCAGCTGGCTGTCTTGTCATTTTGCTAATGGTTTCCTTTGCTGTGCAAAAGCTTCTTAATTTGATGGAGTCCCACTTGTTTATTTTTACCTTTTGTTACCTTTGCTTTTGGTGTCAAGAAGCCAAAAAGCAAAGGAGTTTTACGGTTTTAGGTCTCATGTCCAAGTCTTTAATGCTTTTTGAGTTTGTGTTTGGTGTAAGATCGGGGTCCTGTTTCATTCCTTTGCATGAGGCTGTCCAGTTCTCCCAGCACCATTTATGGACATTATTCCTTTCCCCATTGTGTGTTCTTGGCTTGTTTGTTGTAAATTAATTGACCATGTAAGTGAGGGTTTATTTCTGGGCTCACCTGTGATCTGACCAGTGTGTTTGTCAGGACCACTCTGTTTTGGTTACCATAGCTTTGGAGTCGATAAAGAATCCTCAGACTTCTGTAAGAACTGCAGTTTGGGAATGTCTCTACTCTCTCAACTGCTTCTGCCACCACTGGTCATGACGCAGTGAGGAGCCCGTGGGTCTGTAGCAGGAAAGGAAGCAGCTGCTTTGCTTGTTCCTGTCTCTAAGAACATACCTAGGATTCATCTCTGTAAGGTTCTCTCCTAAGGAAGCCATCAGAGGCTAAAGATTTTTGTATGTGTGTCAAAACCATAGTTGTATTGCTGCGAAATTAGGAAATAAGCTATATGTCCAATATTAGAGGAGTCTATGCATAAATTTTGGCCCAGCCGTAGGAAGCACCATTATATAATGGTTAAAATATTTACTCTCCTGGGGAAATAGTCCCCAGTATGGTGACTGGGAATCCAGGGCACTCACATGCTGCTGGAGGAGTGTCTGGCACAGGCACTTGGGAGAACAGTTTGATGGTATTCAGAGAAGTCTGCGACGCTTGTGCCCACCCTGTGGCTTAGTTTTCCCTTTGTAGGAGTACAGCCGTCCCCTTTACCCATGGTTTTGCTTTCCTCAGTTTCAGTTACCCGTGGTCAATCACGGTTCAAAAATCCTAAGTGGAAAATTCCAGAAATAAACAATTGGTAGGTTTTAAATTGTGCGCTGTTTGAGTAGTGTGATGAACTTGCACACGTCGCTCTCCAGCCGTCCTGCCCAGAATGTGAAACAGCCCTTTGTGATAGACAGTCACTCAGGAGCCTTCTAGGTTATCAGGTCAGTTTGCAGACCACATTCATGTAACTTGTATTACAGCATATTGTTAACAGTTGTTCTATGTTATTGTTATTGTTAATCTCTTACGGTGCTTAATTTATAAATTAGGCTTTATAATAGGTATGTATGTACAGGAAAAACGTAGTATAGATGGGGTTCAGTACTGTTCAAAGTTTGAGGCATCTTTGGGGGTCTTAGACCATAGTCCCTGCAGATAAGGGGTGCACCTGTATACTGCAAATAAACCCAATGTTTGCTGGAGAAAACCTGTGTCAGAAGGTGTACGGTGACAGTGCATTAACCACCAGCGGGAAACAGCTAAATGTGCCCACGGGAGCATGAGTAACTGCGGCGGTGCGTGCTGTTAGTACTTCAGCTGCACTGCTGAGCTCCACCTCAGGAAGCAGAGGTCGTGCTTCCACCTGCCCGAACCAGAAAAACCAATGTTGAACAGCAAGCAAGCTGCAAAGGATTTGCATAGCATATAGGGTAATACCACACATAAGGTACGTAGAGTGTATATCTCCATGGTTTAAAAGACGTGGAAATACTCTTCAAAAGTGTCACTGCCATGAAAAATCGAGAAAGGCAGGGGACGCTTCCACATTAAAGAAGACTAGAGAGAGGTGACAGCTGATGCCAGGGGATAGGCTGGATTGAATGCTGGACCGAAGGAAGAAAGACTGGACAGCATTAGGACATCACTGGGACAGTTGATGGAATATACACAGACTGTGTGTCAGATGACAGGGTTCTATAATAGTAATCGCTCGGGCTGAGCACTGCTCTCTGACTTGTCTTGGGAAATAGGGACGGTCTGCAACTTACCCTCAGGAAAAGTGTGTGTGTAGGTGTGTAGTGAAAAGAGCATGAATAGTAAAAGGGACAAAGTGGAAACAGCTGGTGAGTCTGAGGAAAGATTCTGAGGGGGGGTTTGTATTCTTTAAACTTCCATAAGTCTGAAATTATAGCAAAATGTTAAAGTCACCAACAAGCCTGAGAAGATACTACATATTGTTTAGAGACATACGAAATACACATAACAACACGGGGAAATGATGCCCTCCCTTCAGGGCCAGCTGGCACAGAAATGCGTTACTTCATTCTAAGGAATATGAAAGGTTCTGAAAGTAGGATTTGTTCCTGTTGGGTTATGAGTTCCTGGGTGGTCATTATACTTTTATACTTTCTGTGTGTGTGAAGTATTGCATAACAATGGTGTTTAGATGCGTGTTACAAAATTATAACTATATAATTAATTTTTAGTACATATAAGTGGTGAGGAGTATTATGCTCATAATGTTACATGGACAAGGTGCAGAATTATAGATAATAGGATCTGACATTTTAAATATATATTGCATGTAAAGAAAATCCTCTAGAAAGGAAACCATCAAAATATTTACACTGCAGCTGGTGGGAGTATAGGTAACTGTTTAATTTTTTTATACTATCTGTTTTCAGAACTCTATGTTGAACATGTATGAATTTTGTTATCAGAATAGGAAAAACTAAACAATTAAAAAAAACCACCCTAAATAGCCATTTGGGGACTTGCTCAGAGTAGGCCAAGTACCCTGCCAGTCCTTAGCCCCGCCTTCATCCCTGGCCACGCCCAGTCCCACCCTTGTCTCTGCTCTGGTCACTCCCCTGTCCTGCCTGCCCCTTCCCTGCACAGACCCCACCTGCCCTTGGCTCCGCCCTGACTTCTGGCCCCCACTTGCCCTCCAATCCCATGCCCAGCAGCGTGCCCCGTAGCCCCTGGCCAGTCTGTGTGTCCCTTGCAGATCGGCTTCACCACAGACCCGCGCATGGCCCGCTCCTCGCCCTACCCCACCGACGTGGCCCGTGTCGTGAATGCCCCCATTTTTCACGTGAACTCTGACGACCCCGAGGCCGTCATGTACGTGTGCAAGGTGGCTGCTGAATGGAGGAATACCTTCCACAAGGACGTGGTGGTGGACCTGGTGAGTGCCTCTGGTCCCCGTCGTGGAGAGAGGACTCAGGGTGGTCTGGCCTGGGGTCACCTGCAGCCCCTCCCAAGAGCTTCTGGGTCTCCGGCCTGGAAATGAGCTGAGCTATGGAAGAAGGTAGTTTGGGTCCCGTCCCGTCATATTGCCAGGTCACTCTCGTTTTAGCTCATGTGACAGTCAAAGCAATTGGAGAGTGTGAAGGAGAGAGAGGACCCTAATTCTATAGGAGGTAGACGCAGGCATCCCGTGGCCCCTGACACTGGCGTCCCGGGCTGTCCCCAGGTATGTTACCGGCGCAACGGCCACAACGAGATGGACGAGCCCATGTTCACGCAGCCGCTCATGTACAAGCAGATCCGCAAGCAGAAGCCGGTGCTGCAGAAGTACGCGGAGCTGCTGGTGTCGCAGGGCGTCGTCAACCAGCCGGAGTACGAGGTGCGTGCGCCCGCCCGCCCCGCCGGCTCTGCGAAGTGGGGCGCAGGAGCGGGCACTGGGCCGGTGTTCGCGCTGGCAGAGCTGCTCCTAGTCCAAGTGCGACCGTGAGACGCACTTAACAAGTCACAGCATTTCGCTGCGTAACATCTCGGAGCGTGCAGGCGCCTGAGGAGTGTCACGGCAGAGGTGGGACCCGAGCACGGTGGCCGTGGCCCACGCTTTCTAGCTGACGGCCCGGTCAGTGTCCGGGGTGAGGGCCGGCTGCAGGTCCAGCGAGGTAGGGGGCTTGGTGTGTCTGGTCAGTTCTGCTTGGTGACGAGTGGATGGCCGGTGCAGAGCGCTGCGTGGCAGGTGTGGGGGCGCGGCAATGCTGGAGGGGGCGCTGCGGCTCCGTCCTGGAAGAAAGTAGGCAGAGCAGATAGCGGCAGATGTGGAGAAGGGACTACGGGGCGGACCGCCTCGGATCGGTCGCAGGGGCTGTGCGTGGCGCGGCGGGGTCCTGTGCAGAGCGCCCTGATGGCTGTGCTGTGCCCGCCCACCAGGAGGAGATCTCCAAGTACGACAAGATCTGCGAGGAGGCCTTCGCCAGATCCAAGGACGAGAAGATCCTGCACATCAAGCACTGGCTGGACTCCCCCTGGCCTGGTGAGTGGGGGGCGGCACCGGCGGATCCCTCCCCCCACGCCTTCAGCCCTGTGGGCCCAGGAATCAGACCCCTGACTGCCGCTCTCACGGGAGTGTGACGCAGGCCCGCGGGGCGTTCCTGGAGCAGTGTGGCAGTGTGTCAGCTTGTCCGTCTGGTCCTAGGCTTCTTCACCTTGGATGGGCAGCCCAGGAGCATGTCCTGCCCCTCCACGGGCCTGACAGAGGATGTCCTGATGCATATTGGGAACGTAGCCAGCTCCGTGCCTGTGGAGAACTTCACCATTCATGGAGGTGAGGAGGCCACCCTAACCTTTGGAAGCACTCTCCAGCAGGGGCCCTGTCCCCACCCACCACGTCCCGCAGTGTCCAAGATGGGGTGGTTGAATTGGGGAAGCTCTCCCCTCCCCTCACCCCTGCCCAGTGTGGTGCTCACTGGCGGCAGGATGGGTCGTCAGTCACAGCTGCCCTCTTCCCCACCCTCCCCGCAAGGCTTGCTCTTGTCACGAGAGGCAGGGCAGCGGTGAGCACCCTGTGTGTCTCTGCAGGGCTTAGCCGCATCTTGAAAACTCGTGGGGAGATGGTGAAGAACAGGACCGTGGACTGGGCCCTGGCGGAGTACATGGCTTTCGGCTCGCTCCTGAAGGAGGGCATCCATATCCGGCTAAGCGGCCAGGACGTGGAGCGGGGCACTTTCAGGTAGGGTGCGCAGGGCCCTCCAGAGCACAGGAGACGGGCGCGGGGCTCTGGTCCTTCTCTCCCAGGGCACCTCTGTCAGGTGGCCGTCTCAGGCCCCAAACACACTGCCCTGCTCTGACCTGGATGCTTCTGCCACGAGCGGGGCTTTGTGGCTCTGCGGCCACTGCCGCGTGGGGGTCTGCCCCTGCCTGCTCACCGGTGCTGTCCTGCCGCAGCCACCGCCACCATGTGCTGCACGACCAGAACGTGGACAAGAAAACCTGCATCCCCATGAACCACCTGTGGCCCAACCAGGCCCCCTACACCGTGTGCAACAGCTCGCTGTCTGAGTACGGGGTCCTGGGTGAGCAACCAGCCCCGCGATGCCCGCGCCCCCACCCCCGCCCCCGCCCCGCCGCCCCTCCTGACTGCCCCATCCTGCAGGCTTTGAGCTGGGCTTCGCCATGGCCAGCCCCAACGCCCTGGTGCTCTGGGAGGCTCAGTTTGGCGACTTCCACAACACGGCCCAGTGCATCATCGACCAGTTCATCAGCCCCGGACAAGCCAAGTGGGTGCGGCAGAACGGCATCGTGCTGCTGCTGCCCCACGGCATGGAGGGCATGGTGAGCTGAGCCCCCAACACCGGAAGGCAGGCGGGCAGCCCAGGCCACCCACAGCACAGCGCAGCGTGCTCTGAGAACAGGGCCGCGCGGGACCCAGGAACCCAGGACGGCGCTGGGCCCTGCCCTAGCCTGGAGAGGCCCCTCCTGCATGTGGGGGAGGGTACAACTGCCAGCAGGAAAACAACTACAGTGGCTTTTGCTTAATAAGAGCAGCTGTCGACACTTGCGAAGCTCCCCAACTGTCACTTGTGTGTCTGGTTCCAGGGCCCAGAGCATTCCTCCGCCCGGCCGGAGCGTTTCCTGCAGATGTGCAATGACGACCCAGACGTCCTGCCGGTGAGCAAGTGCAGGCCTCTGCCCCTCGCAGGAACACACAGGGCAGGGTGATGGGTCGTCCTGAGGCCTAGAGGAGCGTGTGCCTGCCTGTCCCCTACCTGCCCACTCCTACCTCCTGGAAGCACTTAGAATAACTGTTTTGATTCAGGCAAACGTTTCAGAGGAAAGAACTCGGAGGGGGGTGGGTTTGTCTTAGTAAGACTTGAAGAGCTGAAAGAGAACAATAGGGAGTCAGCTGTGAGGCAGATCAGCACTGGCTGCCGTGGGCCCTGCCTGCCCTAGGGCAGCGCCTGCACCTGCCCCTCGTGTGCTCTGCAGGGCCGCTCGCCGCAGCGCCTGACGCCCGCTGGCCTTTCCCCTTCTCGCTGCAGGACCTCAATGAAGCCAACTTCGATATAAACCAGCTGTACGACTGTAACTGGGTCGTTGTCAACTGCTCCACGCCTGGCAACTTCTTCCATGTGCTGCGTCGCCAGATTCTCCTGCCCTTCCGGAAGCCGGTCAGTGGGGGTATCCCTGCTCAGAGACACTTGGCCGGAGGAGCTCAGGGCCCCAGCACAGTGGGAGGACGGACATATGAGCGGGTGGTCGTAGGTGATGCACTGAGCTTGGGAGAGAGGTGTGCCTAACAGGGGCCAAGGGAGCAGAGGGCCCCCAGGAAGTGGGTTCCTGAGCAGGGTGTTGAAGGATGAGTAGGAGAGTGTGTGAAGAGTCGGGTGGGAGCGCCCCCTGCAGCTTCGGGTCAAAGTGCAAGTGCACATGGGCCCACAGGACAATTGCCAAGAGGCTCCGGGGCTCTTCCCAGGGTCCAGGGTAGGGGTATCCTGGGCTCAGAGCAGGCTGGGACGGGCCCTGGAGGAGTGGATGCCTGGCTAGGCAAGGCACAGGTGGACCAGGGGAAACAGCACCGCCCATTACCCCCTCTTTGCACCTCTGACCTGTGGCTCTTCCTGACCGCAGAGCTGGGAGGGCAGCACCAGGTGGCCCGTCCTGGGGCGAGGCCTGGGCAGCGCCTTGCTGGGGCCCCTCCTGGAATCATTAGCACCTGGTCCACCTGAGCCTGTGGTTCTGTGTTTCAGTTAATCATCTTCACCCCCAAGTCCCTGCTGCGGCACCCTGAGGCCAGGACCAGCTTCGACGAGATGCTTCCAGGTGGGTGAGGGTCGGGCATTTTGGGGGTCTAGGCTGCTGCTCGGTTGGGCTTTGGGGCTCATACTCGTCCCCTGCCACATTTTTGGTCATTGGGTAAAGACTGGAATACAGGAGTGCGGACATCGGAGCTTGCGTGCGAGTTGGTGACAAGATATGTCTCATGTCTGTGGGTCTGTGCCTGGGGGTGCCCCCAGGACTGCTGTAGGGGCAGCGAAATGAATCTGAGCTTAGAGTTTCCCCTACCGCGTAGGCGCTGCTGGCGGCAGCTCACCACTAGGGCCAGGAAAGGCGCTGGGTGAGTAGGGCCTGGGAGTACCGTGCTGCTCGCCAGGGTGAGGCGAGGCCCACGACACCGAGATGGCCACTTGGTCAGTGGACAGCAGGCAGCTAACACAGTGGGAGCAGCCCGCACATCCCCCGGCTCGTGGGGCGAGGGGAGCCCACTTCCTTCCTCCAGCCATGGAGCCCCCTTTAGTCTTTGGTCAAGGTGAACTCTTGTTGTTTTGTCCACTTTTTTATTATTATGGTGAAATACACATAACATAAAATTTACCATCTTAACCATGTTTAGGGGTACATGTCAGTGGCATTGGTGCAAGCATATAATTCTGCAGCCATCTTCTCCAGAACTTTCATTGTCCCTGACCCCTGGCACCACATCTGCTGTCTGTCTCTGAACTGACTGCTGCAGGAGCCTCCTGTACAAGGACACACAGGATTTGTCCGTCTGTGACGGGCTTATGTCACTCAGCACACTGTCCCGCGGTCCGTGCTTGCGTAGCCTGGGTCAGAGTCTCCTTCCTTTCTAAGGCGGAATAATAATCCGTGGTGTGTTTATCCATCTGTCAGTGGGCACTTGGGTTGTTCCACGTGTTGGCTACTGTGAGTCATGCTGCTGTGTACACGGGTGTGCAAATATCTCTTGGAGACCCTGCTTTCAGTTCTTTTGCGTAAATACCAGGAAGTGGGATTGCTGGGTCATAAGGTCATTCTATTTTTAATTTTTTGAGGAACTTCCATACTGTTTCCCACAGCGGCTGCACTAGTTTACATTCCCAGCCGTACACACAGTTCCCATTTCTCCGCATCCTAGCCAACACACGTTGTTTTCTGTTTGTTTTTTGTTTTGTTTTTTCCCCCCCTTCTTCCACCTACCCTCTCCCCACTCCGGTTCAAGCCGTTGTTTCTCAGTGTAGTTGTGTAGGACACAGCTCCCTGGCCCGTGCTGGTGTTATGAGCCTTGTGCTCGCTCCCCCCGGCTGAGGAAGTTGGTCACCAGTCGTCAGTTGGCCGCTCATGGCAGCTCTCGCCAGCTGGTGGCTGCCGGCCGCTCACTGTGGCTGCCGGCCTTTCACGGCAGTACACAGCAGCCCACGGCAGCTCACGCCAACCTCTGGCTATTCACGCCAGCCCAGCTCCAGGGAGAGCCATTGTTCACAATCTTAGCTGTAGAGGGCGCAGCTCACTGGCCCGAGTGGGAATCGAACCAGCGACCTCGGCATTAGGAGTACAGCGCCTGGTGTGCTGGCCCTATTTTTTTTTTTTTTTTTTAAATATTAGTACTCCTAATGGTCATGAAGTAGTGTCTCACTGTGGTTTTGAGTTGCATTTCCCTGGTGATTAGTGTCATTAAGCACCTTTTTGTGTGCTTGTTGACTATTTGTATACAAAGTCAAGTTGTTGTCCTTTCAGTCTTAGTTGTGGAGGGCGCAGCTCAGTTTCAGGTCCAGTTGCCATTGTTAGTTGCAGGGGGCGCAGTCCACCATCCCTTGCAGGAGTCGAGGCGTCGAACTGGCAACCTTGTGGTTGAAAGTCCGCACTCCAACCAACTGAGCCATCTGGCACTGGCCCATGTGAGAACCGAACCGGCAGTCTTTGGCGTTAGGAGCACGGAGCTCCAACCACCTGAGCCACCAGGCCAGCCCCTTTGCCCGTTTTTTAATCGCATTTTGTTGTGTTGCATTTTCGGAGTTCTCTCTAAGTGCTGAATAATAATGCTTTATCAGATACATGACTTGCAACTTTTCCCTCATTCTATGTGTTGTCTGGATAGACAAAATTTTTAAATTTTCATAAAGTCAAATTTGTAGTCTTATATTTTCTTTTGATATCTTTGCCTCGTGTCATATCCAAGAAGGCATTGCCAAATCCAGTGTCTTGAAACTTTTGCCCCATGTTTTCTTCTAAGAGTTTTATAATTTTAACTCACATGTTTAAATCTTTAATCCATTTGGAGTTAATTTTTGTATGTGGTGTAAGGGTCCAGCTTAATTTGCATGCAGATAATCCAGTTTTCCCAGCACCATTTGTTGAAAAGACTGCCCTTTTCCCATTGAATGGTCTTGTCAGAAATCATTTGACCATGTGTGTGAGTGTTTATTCCTGGGCCCTAGTCTATTCCTATATGTCACATACGTCTCTTTTTATGCCACAGCCACACTGTTTTGAGGACTGTAGCTTTGTAGTAGTAGTTTTTTAAATCAGGCAGTGTGAATCCTCCAGTTTTGTTTTTCTTTTTCAAGATACTTTTGGCTATTTGCGGTTCTTTGAGAGTCCATGAATTTTGCAATGGATTTTTCTATTTGTGCAAAAAAAGGAGATTTTGATGGGGATTGCACTGAGTCTATAGATCATTTTGGGCAGAATTAACATCACAGTATTAAATCGTCCAGTCTGTGAACACAGGTGCTTTTCCATTTATTAGTGTCATCTTTAATTTGAGCAATATTTTATAGTTTTCAGTGTACAACTCTTTCACCTTCTTGACTAAGTTTATTCCTAAATGCTTTGTTCTTTTTGATGCTATTATAAATGGGATACTTTTCTTAATTTCCTTTTTGGATTGTTCATTGTTAGTATGTAGAAGTGCAACTGAGTTCTGAGCATTTATTTTCTATCCTGCAACTCTGCTGAATTTGTTTATTTGTTCTAACGTGGTTTGTTTGTTTGTTTGTTTTGTAGAATCTTTAGGGTTTCCTGCATATATCATATCAGAATTTTACTTCTTCCTTTTCAATTTGAGTGCCTTTTATTTCCTTCCGTGCCTGAGTGCGCGGGCGAGGACTCCAGTGCTGGGTTGAACAGCAGCCGTGAGAGTGGGCGTCCTTGTCTTGTTCCTGATCTCAGAGGAAAGGCGTCCAGTCTTTCACCACTGAGTCTGATGCTCACTGTGTGTTTTTCACATCTGGCCTTTCCCGTATGGAGGTAGTTTCCTTCTAATCCTAGTGTGTCACGTGTTGTGTGCATATCACTAAGAGAGCCCCTCATTTTGGATGCAGCTTCCTGAAGGTGGCCTTACTCCCGCAGGCACGGCTCTGACCATGAGCTTCTGGACATTTGCTGTGGCTGTGGGAGTTTTGGTGTCTGTGAACTCCTGAGTTGTCTGAGCAGTGGTCACGGCATGCTTTCCTAGCTGCCCCGAAGTCTAAGACGGGCTGTTCTCAGCATGAAGTAGTGTCACTTCCCATTCTTGGCTGGCTGTCCCCATAGGGCCTGTTACGTATGACGTCCTACCCAGGGTTCTCAGTCTGGACAATTCAAGGGCATCAGAGGCTGCTGGGAGGGGGGTCACCTTGGACCCGTAGACTGGTGTGCTCTGGCATCGGCCTGTGGCACAGCCCTGCCCTGTGGGTGCTCGCTCGAGCACAGCAGCAGTGGGAGGCCCTAGGAATGCTCAGCCAAGCCCGTGGGGATTCTCACAGGGACCCACTTCCAGCGGGTGATCCCAGAAGATGGCCCTGCAGCCCAGAACCCAGAAAACGTCAAGAGACTTCTCTTCTGTACCGGCAAGGTGTACTATGACCTCACCCGAGAGCGCAAAGCGCGGGACATGGTAGAGCAGGTGGCCATCACCAGAATCGAGCAGGTGAGCCTGGTGGCGCGGCCCCTGGGCTCTCCCCTGGGATGCTGGCCACCCTGAGCACCGTCTCCTGACGGGGCCCCGCCCTCTCCCCAGCTGTCGCCGTTCCCCTTCGACCTGCTGCTGCAAGAGGTGCAGAAGTACCCCAATGCCGAGCTGGCCTGGTGCCAGGAGGAGCACAAGAACCAAGGCTATTACGACTACGTGAAGCCCCGGCTGCGGACAACCATCAACCGCGCCAAGCCCGTGTGGTAGGTTGCGGCCCACAGGCGGTGGGCGGCCTGCGGGGCCCCTCGCTGGCCTTGGCTGACCACTCCCTGTCACCCCTCAGGTATGCTGGCCGGGACCCTGCAGCAGCCCCAGCCACTGGTAACAAGAAGACCCACCTGACGGAGCTGCAGCGTCTGCTGGACATGGCCTTTGACCTGGAAGCCTTCAAGAACTTCTCATAGATGCTGCCGGCCACTTGGGCCGCTGCCCTCCATGTCCACTGCCCTCGCTTCTCTACTAAAGAATAGTGCCTCAGCGCTGCGCTCACCCCTGCCTGCCCGCCACACACACCGTCCTCACTCACTTGGGATTAGGCTGTGACCCCTCACGTGCTTGGCTGCCCCCCAGGCAGAAGCTCCCAGGCTCTGACTTCCATCTGGCGGAGGTGCGTGGGGGGTGGGGCCCACAGGTTTCCTGGGAGGGTCAGCTCTGCCTCAGCCCACCTTCACCCGAAGGACCCACACCTGATGGGCTTATCGTCCAGCAAGGGGTCCTGCACCCCTCGGTCACCAGGGCAGAGCCTCAGTCACTGGGGAGGAGCCAGCGCCATCAGAGGCTTGTGGGGTGGGAGGGGCTGGCAGGGCTTCACTCCTCCACGCACCGCCAGCGGCACCGCCGAGGGGTGGCTGGCGGGACACAGCCTGACCCTGCCAGCGCTCAAAGAGGGCAGGTCCGCTCTCTGCAGTGTCCACTTCTGCCTCTCAGGAGGGTCCCAGGCCATGCGTGGAGGCCACGGGCTGTGTGGTCAGGAAGCAGCACTCGGCCCCATGGCCAGGACACAGCAGTTGGTCTGGGCCCTGCTTCCCGGTCACCTCCACCTTGGCCTGCCTGCCAGCCCACTTTCCTGTGTCCCTTTCACACAGTGGACACTGGAGCACTGGTCTCTGCTGTGCCACAGCCGGCCAGGACAGGAGAAGAGGGGCAGGCTGAGGAGCAGCCCTCCCCTCATCGGTCACAGGGACCTACCCAATCTATTTATTTTGGTTAAAAGAAAAGTGAAAACGATTTTGCATTGCATTCAGCTTGCCCCATAAACTGAGTTATCCATGGGCCTGTGTACGTGCCATCTTTCTGTTCCCTTCTCCCGGGAAGCAGCCCCTCGCTGCTCTGCCGGCCTGTCCTGCTGACCTCCTGCCATCGATGCAGGCTGTGTGTCCGGTATACCTTCTCAGCCTCCCTGCTCCAGTGAGAAGGACTCGTCTGTGCTTGACTTGGTGTGCCTGGTGGGTCCCCCAGGACATCTGCCGTTAGTGAGCCAGCCATGCCAGCAGCGCCCCACAGCCCTAGTGTCCCCTCTCAACCAGAGTCCCACTGTTTGAGCCCACAACGTCCCAGCCTTAGCCTTCTGCGGGAGGGGTCCCAGCACAGAGGGAGAGCTCAGGGAAAGAGCTAGGTGTGGACATGGGTTACCCTCCTGGAGCAGGGCCCCTGGTGGTCACTCCATTCTCTAGGCCACACCTAGGTCCCTTGTCCTGTGTGCTCCCTGTGGCTTGTCCGAGGGTCCTCCAGTTCTGAGGGGACAGCAGCCGTGCAGGCGGAGCCTCCCTGGTGAGGCCCAGGACCACACACCCTCCCTGAGTCATGTGACAGCTGTGCTTTCGGGCTAAGAGGCCAAGGTGAGGCAGACTCCTGGCGCTGTGACTGCTTCCAGTGTGTGGGGACAGGGCGGAGCCAGGCATCCCCCAGGGTAGGGGCCACAGACGCGCTGGGTCTTGCGAAGGCCTCTACCACTCAGAGCTCTGGGTCTGCCAGCCGGCCCACATGCCAGGAGAAGGAAGGGGCTCATGGGCCCTGGACGGGCAAGGGCAGCCAGGCGCCCCAGGTTAGCCATGTTCTGCTTACGTTCTCAGCAGTCTGGTTCCTGAAATGGAAAAGCGCCTGTGCCAAGGAGGAGGCTTCCTAGTCTAGGAGCTCCACGTGCTTAGATGTATTCCAGGGGCCCAGAGCCGTGTGCGTGTGTGGGTGTGTGCACACAAGTGTGCATGGGACAGCTGACGAGGTTCCTGGGCTCTTCTGGATATGAAGGCCCTCGTGACACCACACCAGCCATGAAAGCCTGGGGAGAGGTTCAATCTGCTGCTCCCAAGGGGCCAAGCCTGAGGACCTTGCAGCCCCCAGGAGTGACAGGTCTGCCCCAGGAAGGTGCTGGCCGAGGAGCCTGGGACACGGCACAGGTGACCGAGGCCTCATCCACAGGGCACAGGGTCAAGTGTCTGCCCACTGCGATTCCACCTTAGAGGGAATTGGAGTCAGTGTCAGATCATTTATGCCCTAAATTAGGGGAGTGAGCTCCCTGTCCCTGTCATATTCAATTGGGACTGGACTGAAGAGAAACGAAAACCCTCAGAGCTAGTCCAACGTCTCAGATTTCCCACCACGGCTGCCCTCGGACCCACAGCTTGCAACCCGAAATGAGGCACTGAGTGGAGCTCCTGTCCCCGCAGGTTCTCCCCTCCCCCACACTGACACCACCTGCATCCCTTCCCTGCCTCCCTCCTCCATCAGGGCCTTGTTTGTAATTGAGCTATGATTGACATGTGTTAGTTTCCGGTGCACAACAATAATTCAGTGTTGTATAGATTGTGAAATGATCACCACAGTGAGTAGTTAACATTTGTCACCTCATACTGTTACAAGGTTTTCCTGATAAAAGCTTTTAAGATCCACTCTCTCAGCAACTTTGAAATAACAAGACAGCCTTAACTACAGTGGCCATGCTGTGCACCACACCCCAGGACTCACTCAAGTTACCAATGGAGTTGGTTCCCTTATGCCCCTCCCCCCTGGCCTTCACTGGCTCTCCTTTCCCTTCCCCCACCCCCCACAAGCCTCCACCCCTGCTTGCCTGGGTCACGCAGAGGCTGGGACAGCTAGCCTGCTCTGGCACCCTCCTCTCCCCACCCCACACCTGCTGGAGTGGGCTGAGCTGTTGGAGGCCTGCCCTCCACTCTGCTCTGACCCAGGGACCGCCCTGGCAGAGAAGTCTGCAGAGTACCCCAGGCCCAGGAGACTCAGTGGCTGGCCTGTCACCCTGGTCGCCTAAGGGAGCTCCAGGCCCTCTCCATTCATGACTTGGGGCTGTGATTTCTTGGCGGTCCTCCACTCCCCTAGCCTGAAGTGTAGCCTTAAGAACAACGTCGGGCGGCGGTTGGCTCAATTGGTCAGAACGTGATGCTGATAACACCAGGGTTGCCGGGTTCGGTCCCCACATGGGCCACTGTGGGCTGCGCCTCCTTAAACAAACAAAAAGCCTTCAGAAGACTCGAGGAGGAAACTTCTATTTAACAATTTTTGGTTTCGGTATTATTTTTCCTTCCTGGTTCTTCTAAGATGTTTTTTTCTTTTTTTTTAATTGGGGAAGGGGAACAGGACTTTTATTGGGGAACAATGGTCAAATTGTTGTCCTTTCAATCTTAGTTGTGGGGGGTTCTGTTCAGCTTCAAGTTGTTGTTCTTTCAGTCTTAGTTGTGGAGGGCGCAGCTCAGCTCCAGGTCCAGTTGCCGTTGCTAGTTGCAGGGGGCGCAGCCCACCATCCCTTGCGGAAGTCGAACCGGCAACCTTGTGGTTGAGAGGACAGGCTCCAACCAACTGAGCCATCCGGGAGGCAACTCAGCTCAAGGTGCCGTGTTCAATCTTAGTTGCAGGGGGCAGAGCCCACCATCCCTTGCGGGACTCGAGGAATTGAACTGGCAACCTTGTGGTTGAGAGCCCACTGGCCCATGTGGGAATCGAACCGGCAGCCTTCGGAGTTAGGAGCACGGAGCTCTAACCGCCTGAGCCACCAGGCCGGCCCGATGTTTTTTTCTTATTTTAAATCATTTCCTTTCTGTTCAGAGAAGTGCTTTCAACTGTTTCTTAGTGTAGGTCTGCTGGTGACAAACACTCTTAGCTTTCCTACATCTGAGAATGTTTTCACTGCATCTTAACTCCTCGGGGACACTTGCTGGACGCCAGATTCTGGGCTGACAGCTGTTTTCTTTCAGCACTTGAAAAACGTTGCACCCTTCCTTCTGGCTTTGATTTCTGATGAGAAATCCGCTCATATGAATTGTCCTGCTACTTTGAACAATTTTTATTTGCTTTAGTTGTTAGAAGTTTACGATGTGCCTTGGCATTGATTTCTTTGGGTTTATCACTGGGATTTGCTCACCTTGAATCTGTAGGTTTATGCCTTCTGTCATATTTGGGACAGTTTCAGCCATTATTTGAGTACTTTTTCAACTGCCCTCTTTCTCCTCTCCACTCAGGAGTGGATGAACATGGATGTGATGTGGCTTCTGTTATAGGCCAACAGGTCCTTGATGCACTGTTTCTTTTTTTTCTGTCAGTTTTCTCTGTTGCTCAGGGTGATGCCTGTTGCCCTTTCCTCCAGCCCCCTGATCCTCTGTCTTGTCCATTCTGCCATCCAGCCTACCCAGTAAGCTTTTAAATTTCCGTTATTACATCTTTTCACTTCTAAATTTTCCATTTGCTGCTTCTTTACATCTTCTATTTATTGAGGCTTTCTATTTTTAAAACTTGTTTCAAGAGTGTTCATAATTGCTTATTGAAGCATTTTCACAATGGCTGCTTTAAAATCTTTGTCAGGTAATTCTAACATCTCCATCATCTTGGTGTCAGCATCTGTTGATTGTCTTCTTAAATTTAGTTTGATGTCTTCCAGTCTTCGTATGACACGAGATTTTTTATTGAAAACTGGACTTTTTAAGAATTTTGAAACGCTAGAGCTCATTGAAAGCTCTTCTTTTAAATGGCTTCTTACACCACTTCAGCAGGAGATGGGAGAGCACCTTCTCATTACTGCCAGGTAGGTGTCCCCCACTGGGCCTCCAGTGACACGCTGTGGGCAGGTCTCCTTGTCACTGCTGGGAGTAGGGTGTAGCTGCTGCCCCCACGGGGCCTCCACTTGCATCCCTCTGGATGGGAGGGGTATGAGGATCCTGCCGTTGTACCCGTGTGGTTGCCCCACTGGTATTTCTTTTACCACTGAGGGTTGTCACAGTCGTCCTCTGACACCACCCCAGTGTGGGGAGCTGGCGGCCACAGTAAAGCCAGCTGAGGGTGGAGGCTCCCCACTCAGGCTTTGCTTGGGAGGAGAGAGGCGGCACCACAGTGTTTCCTGTGGTGTTGGCCAGGGTAGGGTTGTTACTGTCTAAAAGTTTCCTGTCCCACTAGGCTGCCCCTTTCTTGCTCCCCTGGCCAGAGAGCTGACTTCCTTGGTCTGCACCTGTAGGCATTTCTGGGTTGCCAGCTCGTTCAGCACCCATTCTGGGGTATAAGAGGGAAAAGAGACCTCAGGGAAGTTACTGCTGCGTTGTGCCTTGGGTCCCGAGGTCCCTCGTCAGTCTGCCTTTTTTTCTTTCCTCTTTTCAGGGACTTATGTTTTATTTATATATAATTTATAGGGTTTTAGTTATACTTAGCAGGAAGAATAGGGAAAAGTACATCTGTTCCATCTTCCTGGAAGCAGAAATCTTCAATAATTTTTAAGAGTACAAAGTCCTAAGACCAAAAATGTGCGAACCACTGACCCAAAGGAGATAAGGGAAGATGCCACGTGGAAACCTGGGAACGGAGTAACCCAGGGGAAAGTACAAGAAGTGGAAATGCACGGAGATGAAGAGGTGCAGAGTCGACGAGTCATGCAGTGTGGCTAGAGCATAGTGAGCCAGGACAGTGACAGAGTGAGGGATTGCTGGCCCAGAGCGCAGCCCTGGTGAGGATCTGGCTATCATCAACAGGAAGTCACTACCCGGTCTGAGCAGAGGAGTGACACGCGCCGACATGCCCTACAGGCTCCCTCTGGCTGTTTGGCCTGTGGTACAGGCAGAGACTGGGAAACAGCACCAGGCTCTAGCCTCGTCCAAGTGAGGACACGTCTCACCACTTCTAATCAACGTGGTACCAGAGGCGCTTGCCAGGCAATTAGGCAAGAAAATGTGACAAAAGACATGCAAGTTGGAAAGAGAGAAGTAAAACTATCTCCATTTGCAGATGACACGAGCTTATATAGAGAGAATTCTAAGGAATCCATTTGAAAAACTATTAGTAAATGAAGTCAGCTAGATTGCAGGATACAAGATCAACATACAAGAATCTATTCAGTGTGGAGAATATAGTCAATGTAAAGACTATGTAGGGTGTCAGATGAGCACTGTACTTATTGGGGTATCACTTCATAGATTACATAAATGTTTGACCACTGTGCTATACACCTGAAACTAATATAAAATAATACTGAATGTCAACTATATATGTATATATTCATAGCATATATATATATATATATATGCACACACACATACATACAGAGGGTGCCCAAAAAATGTATATACATTTTAAGGAAGGAAAAAACTTAAAATCATGCTGATGGGGTGGCTCAGGTGGTTGGAGCACTGTGCTCCTAATGCCAAGGTCGCCGGTTCGATTCCCACATGGGCCAGTGAGCTGTGCCCTCTACAGCTAAGATTATGAACAATGGCTCTCCCTGGAACTGTGCTGCCATGAGCCCTGGGCTGCCGTGAGAGGCCGACCAACGACTGGTAACCGACTGCCTCAGTCGGGGGGGAAGCACAAGGCTCATAACACCGGCACGGGCCAGGGAGCTGTGTCCTACACAATTAGACTGAGAAACAACGGCTTGAACTGGAGGGGTGGGCAGGAGAAGGGGAAAATAAGTAAATAAAATTATGCTGATGGTAACCACTTTGAGCACCTCTTGTAATTGCAGAAGTCAAACGTGACTTGTATTCATCTTTTGTTATCGGTATGTATTATTACAATTTTAATAGTTTTTTCCTTATAATGTGTATACATTTTTTGACATCCTCTGTATATATATATATATATATATATATATATATATATATATATATATACACACACACACACACACACACACTTATACATAAACACATAGATACATACACGGTGCCAAAAAATGTATACATATTTTAAGAAAGGAAAAAAGTTTCCTTTGGACACAGCATGTAAAGTAGAACCTAGGGAATATAGTCATTGGTATTATTGTAACAACTACGTAGTGTCAGATGGGTAGTAGACTAGTTGGGATGATCGCTTTGTGAGGTGTATAAATGTCTAATCATTATGTTGTTTTGTACACCTGAAACTAATAAAGAGGGTGGCCGGTGGGCTCAGTGGTTAGAGCGCGGTGCTCTTAACAACAAGGTCGCCAGTTCGGTTCTCACATGGGCCAGTGAGCTGCGCCCTCCACAACTAGATTAAAAACAACGACTTGACATAGAGCTGATGGGTCCTGGAAAAAAACACTGTTCCCCAATATTCCCCAATAAAAAACATTTAAAAAAAATAATCTATTGTCCTTATATATAGTAGCAATGAAAAAACAAAATGAAATCAAGAAAGATTCCATCTACAGTAGCATCAAAAGTAATAAAATGCTTACGAATAAGGTTAACAAAAGAAGTGCAAAACTTATACACTGAAAACTATAAACTATTGTTGAAAAAATTAAAGAACAGCTAAATAAATGGGAAGACATCCCATGTTCTTCAGCAGAAGACTTAATATCATCAAGATGGCGTCACTTTCCAAATTAATCTCCAGATTCAACATAATCCCTATCAAAATCCCAGGGTTTTTTGTTTTGTTTTGTTTGTAGAAATGACAAGCTGATTCTAAAGGTCATATGGAAATTCAAGGGACTCAAACTATCTGAAACAATCTTGAAAAAGGAAAACAGAGTAAGAGGACACACACTTCCCAGTTTCAAAACTTACTACAAAGTTACAGTGACTGGCATAGGACAGACATGTAGATCAAGGAGTAAAACTGAGTCCAGAAATAAACCATGTTATATTATGATGAAGTGATTTTCGACAAAGCTGTATAGTCTTTTCTTCAAATGATGCTGGGACAACTGGATATGCATATGAAAAATAAAATTGAACCCATAGCTTACACTGTATGTACAAAAATTAACTCATTGAATCAAATACCTAAATCTAAGAGCTAAAATTACAAAACTGTTAGAAGAAAACACAGGGATAAATCTTTGTGACCCTTGATTAGGCAACAGTTTCTTATATATGACATGAAAAGCATAAGTAACAAATGGAAGGAAATATAGATGAATAGGACTTCATAAAAGTTAAAGATTTTGTGAGTCAGAGACACCATTAAGAAAGTGAGGGCGGCCGGATGGCTCAGTTGGTTAGAGCACGAGCTCTCAACAACAAGGTCGCCAGTTTGATTCCCACATGGGATGGTGAGCTGCGCTCCCTGCAACTAAGATTGAAAATGGCGACTGGACTTGGAGCTGAGTTGTGCCCTCCACAACTAGATTGAAGGACAACTTGACTTGGAGCTGATGGGCCCTGGAAAAAAACACTGTTCCTCAATATCCCCCAATAAAAATTTTTTAAAATTTTTTTAATTAAAAAAAGTGAAAAGACAACCCACAGAATTAGAGGAAATATTTACAAATCATATATTTGATAAGAGACTTGTGTGTGGAATATGTAAAGAATTCCTACAACTCAATAATAAAAACAACTAATTCCATTAAAATACACAAGCAGCTGACAGACACATGAAAAGACCCTCAACAGCATTAGCGCCAGGAGTGAAGTGCAAGTCAGCACCACCATGGGACAGACCACACTCACTACACGACTGTAATGAAAAAGACACAGGATGTGGAGACGTCAGAAGCCTCTTGCACTGTTGGTGGAAGTGTGAAATGCTGCAGCCACTGTGGGAAAGGGGGTGGAGGTGCCTCAAAGTTTAATATCGAGTTATCTTGTGACCCAGCAAGTCCACTGTTAGGTACAGACCCAGAGGCATGAAAACATGTCGCACAGAAACTTGTACGTGAACATTCACCGCAGCCAAGAAGTGGAAATAACCCAAATGTCCATCACCTAGTGGTGGTTAAAACGTGTGTTCTGCCTGCAGTGAAATATTACTCAGCCGTGGAAAAGGAATGAAGCACTGACACTTGCTGCAACATGGAGGAACCTTGAAAAGATGAGTGAAAGCAACTAGATACAAAAGGCCATATACTGTCTGATTTCAGACACAGGAAATGTCCAAAGTAGGCAAATGCATGGAGACAGAAAGGAGATTAGTGGTTCCGGGGGCTGGGGTGGGGGCCGGGGAGTGACTGCTGATGCCTGTGTCATTTCTAGGGGTGATGAAAATGTTCTCAAGATGGTTGTGGTGGTGGTTACACAGCTCTGAATACACACACCACCACTGAACTGTACACCTCATACAGGTGAATTGTGTGGAACGTCAATTGTATCTCAATTAAGATGTTACTGAGAACAAAGAGAGCCAGCAGGGCTGGCTGTGCGGAGAAGAATCTGCAGGAGCTGCCCTCCTGTGGGGTGGGAGGCTCCATTTTGGACATGTGGAGACTGGCATCAGAAAGAGAAGTGGACCCGTCAGGTCAGCCAGGTTCAGGGGGTGAGGGAGGCGTGAGAGTCCTT
Source organism: Rhinolophus sinicus (assembly GCF_057876585.1). Taxonomy (NCBI): domain Eukaryota; kingdom Metazoa; phylum Chordata; class Mammalia; order Chiroptera; family Rhinolophidae; genus Rhinolophus; species Rhinolophus sinicus. The sequence goes on from NC_142504.1 coordinate 728,132, forward strand.
TTCACATAGACAGAGCTAAGAGCCACACGAGCCACTGCAGAGACAGTGTGGGAGACAGGACGGCCCCCAGGACTGAGCCTGGGGTGGCAGCTTCTCTGGGCAGGGAAGGGGAGGACAGCCCCCTGAGAAGGCGCCCTTGGTGAGTACAGGCTGAGCAGGGTATGTGGGGAGGAGGCGGAGGGACAGCAAGTCCAGAGAACGGGGAGGTGGCTCCAGGGAGATGAGACGTCCCAGAAGGGTGGTCTGGTCACCACTTTCAGGTGGAGACGCAGATGGACCTGATGCAGACAGGAGACAGTGGCCGCAGCGAGAACCAGAGGGAACAAGTGCAGGAGTATGTGAGTGTCCCAGGGCGGCCTCAACAGAGGACCACGGACTGCGCGGCTTCAAACAATTGAAACCTGCTCTCTCAGTCTGGAGGCCAGATGTCGAACATCGAGGCGTGGGCAGGGCCACGCTCCCTCTGGAGGCGTCAGGGCAGGACCCTTCCTTACTCGTCCAGCTTCCTGGCCTGGGGCCTGCATCACTCCAGTCTCTGCCTCCTGATCACATCGCTGCCTGTGTGTCTTTCTCAAAGTCCCCAGGCCTCTCCCTGATGCTTTCAGGACCCACCAGGATAGTACAGAATAAGCTTCTCCCCTCACTGTTCTTAGCCACACCTTTGGCCATACAGGTGACATTCGCAGGCTCTGGGGACTAGGACACAGACATGTCTTTGGGGGCCATCATTGGCCTGGTGCATGGAGCAAAGACTGGAGACAGGAAGTGGGGCCGGGCGGGCGGAGGCAGGGCAGGCTGTGACTGGGCACAGGTGCAGCTTGGCAGGGGGGCGTGGGTCATGGCATCTGTGGAAGTCCTCCCCTATTACTTCCATTTTCTCAGCATGCCTGGCACACAGCAGGCCCACCACATGTGTTCCATGAACTAATGGTTCTCAAAAGAAACAGAGCACAGGGTTCATTCAGACAGCCTGGAAGGGAGAAATTTCAGCCATATCAAAAATTAATTGTGGGGCATTTGTGGACAGATGAATGGATAAAATATGGTGTGTACATACAACGGAATATTATTTAGCCTTAAAAAGGAAGGAAATCTAACACTTGCTACAACATGGATGAACCTTGAGAACATAAGCCAGACACAAACAGACAAATACTGAACGATTCCACTTACATGAGCGAGGTCCCTGGAATTGTCAGATTCATAGAGACAGAAAGCAGATGGTGGTGCCAAGGGCTGGGGGAGGGGAGGGGCGGTCAGTGTTTGATGGGGACAGGGTATTGGCTTTGCAGGAATACTGGAATTCTGTGGGTGGATGTGCTGATGGCTGCACCAATGTGGGTATGCTTAATGCCACTGAAATGTGCTTAAAAATGGTTGAGGTGGTAAATTTTATGTGTATTTTAACACAAAAAATGGTGGGTAATCACAAGAGAATGTGGTCTTCTAAATGTATGGAGCACTGAATATGACTGATAGCTGTGTCAGTCACAAAGCATCCTGTGAAAGGCATACGCAGTGAACGCCCTAACCAGATAGCTCCAGACGCAGGGTGGAGTGTGACCACCTGGACGCTTTATCAGACTGCTCGCTCCCAGCCTCGAGCATAGTAAGATCAGAGCTCTCTGATGTCTCCTCCTCAGGCCTCAGCTGACGAGCTGTGAGCCGCACCTGCACTCATCCCACATGGAGCGCTTGAAGCCTCGCCTCCTGACCCTCTCACCGCCGGCCTGACGCCCGACGCTATGGGAACTCGCGAGTCCCCCATCACCGAAGGGACTCGCACTGGACACCTGACTCTCTCTTATCCTTCTTTCCTAAGCCCCTGTTCCCCTGCCTCACCCTATCGCTTGCAAACCTGTGACTCTCCTATGTGAAACCGCTCTGCCTCCACTATTGGAGACTATGCTCTGGCCCCAACCTCGGTTAATGCCCCAGTCAGTAGGACTAGATCCATGGCTTTTTTCTAATATAGTCTGACGTTGTGGAAAGACACAAAGGTGTGTGAGTCTGCTACTGTGATAGCCGCATCACACTCACGACACTAAAGGAGGGTAGGAAAAAGTGGAGAATAACTTAAAAGGTAACAACAGCATTTGGAAGGTGCGAACTGATCAAAGAGAGAGGCTGCTTCAACTGCGGGAAGTCGAGAACGTTTCTATGGAGGCGGCTCTGGGAAGCCGAGCAGCGAGCAAAGCGACTTGTTAGGTTCCTGTGGTTTTCCCTACAAGACCACTCCCAGAAGTGGCCCGACGTCACCCGGTCACCCCCACCTGCCCTCCCCACCTCGCCCCAGGCCCCTCCCATCTTCCCGCCCCGCCTGTCAAGTCCCGCCCCTCTCCCCGCCTCTCCCGACAGGCCCCGCCCCCCGTCGTCCCGGTCCTGCCCCACCTGGTCCCTCCTCCAGCTCCGGTCCAAGCAGGCCCCGCCTCCTCCGCCCTGGCCCCCCCTCCAACCCCGCCCCAGGGGAGAGCGAGAAGGAAGCGCGGGTGGCTCTGTGGACACTGCGTTCCGAAAGGTGTGGAGGGGGCGGGGGCTCAAGTCGCCCCCGGCCCGCCCGGCCGCCCGCTGTCCCGTCGCCGGCGCGGATGCCGCCCTGGCCCACGGCCGCCCCGCGGAGCGCCGGCTCGGGGCTCCACTGCTCTGGCCTGGGGGCGGGGCCGCGCGGCGTCATGCATATGCATGAGCGGCGCGGCGGCTCCATTGTGCCCTGGGAGCGGCGGCGGCGCGATGGCGCGGGCGGCGGCGGCCCCGCGGTGGCAGGCGGCGCGCAGGGCAGGCTGAGCGCATGGAGCGGTGCGGGCCGGGGGCCGCGGCGGCGAGGGGCCGGGCGGGGCCGCGCGGAGGTGAGCGGGCCGCGGGCAGGTGCGGGCGGCGGCGCGGCAGGTGCGGCAGGTGCTGGGCGGCAGGTGCGGCGCCTCGGAGGCCGCCGGAGCCGGCCGGCCGCGCGTGCGTCGTGGTCCCGGGCGGCCGGCTCGTGCGCGCGGGCGACCCTCACCTGAGCCTTTGTTGTGGCGGCCGGAAGCCGGCCCGGCGCCCAGGGGTGTGCGGGAGGCTGCCCGGCCTCGCTGACCTGGCCCAGCGGCCGCCACTCCGCGCTGTGGCCGGCGGGCTCACCTCGGGCCGTGCGCGCCCACCGGCGCGGGGACGTGGGCCCGCTGAGGTCCTCTCCGGCCCGGCGACGCTGACCTTGCAGCCACAGCCGTGGATCGCGAGGTTCACCCCTTTCCAAAGGGGACACACTGCAGCTCAGGCAGGAGGGTGTCCTGCCCCAGCCCGTGACTTGCTCCCCTTGCCCTAGCGCCCCGTCTACCCCCGACCTGCACCCGCACCGTGCCCCACGCCCTCATCCCCGTAGTTGCAGAACACCAGTGTGATGTCCGTGAGTCTGTTATCTCAGAAGATTTCACAGGGACGTTCACAGAGCGCGTAACTCAGTGCATAAGACAGGATGGGTCGGCTAGGAGAACGCGCGCACCGGACTCTGGCCTGCCAGACCGGAGCGCCTCCCCGGAAGAAGCGTGAGAGAGGTAACGGGACAAGTGAGGGAATCTTAACCTCCGCCAGTGGGTCCTTGTGGTGGGGACTCGTCACACTCAGGGAATGGCTACGCGCTGGATAGGACTCAGGAAAGAGGAAGGTGAGATGGCGGACTACAGGTTCAGAGCCACTCCTGAGGGACCAGCAAGACTTCCTGGGGAGGACTCCAGGTCACTGGCTCAATCACGGGCAGCCAGGCCTCCCCGTGGAGTGTCCACTAGCACCTGTGACCAAGACAGGAGCCAGGGCTGGTGATATAAAGGTGGTCACATGTCCTCCCCTCTCCTCAGCCCTAGGCTGGCCACCACGTACCCATTTTACGTATAAACTGAGGCTCAGAGTAGCAAACTCTAGCCAGCCTCTGAAACGTCCCACACTCAGGGCACTCATAAACGCTCGGTCCTGGGCATTCTAGATGAGCTCTAGCAATGCTGTGGCTTTGCAGGTAGTGGGGACAGGACTTGCAGCCACCTTCGTGTCCTTCCCAGTTGACTCGCGTCCCTCTGGAGTAGCCTGCTTGTGCTGGAGGCAGTGAATCCCTGCCCTGTGAGGAGGAGACACACTGCCGTCGTGAGGTCAGGTCATGCTGCTCCTGGGTGACCAGGCAGGGGGACGGAGTGGAGGTGATAAAGGGTGGACCCACATTAGGGGCCGTCTTTGGTTGGCATGCAAGAGACTGGAGTGCAGCTGCTCTGAGGTTCTGGGGAAGAGAGGTCTAGGTAGTGAGTTGTCTGTAGCTTTTTCTGCAGGAAGGTGTGATCTGATTCCCAGAAAGCCCTGTGGCCTCGTAGACTGACCTAATGCCAGGGCGGTTCTGCCAAAGGGTCCTGGCTTCCAGCTGGAATTGGTACAGGCAGGCACGGGCCTGCACACTCCTTCGCAGGGGTTCCTTCAGGGACTGGTTTGCAGCTCTGCCTCCAGGAAGGAGAAGGGAGGAAGATCAGTGCTCGAAGCCCACCTCTCCCTTCCTGAGGGGACCTGCAGGGGTACCTGGGGAGTGCAGGTCTTCTCAGGGAGGAGAGCAGACCTAGTTCAGGAGCTGTGCAGACAGGAAATCACCACCCCCGCGGAGTAAGCTCTGGGGGAACTGGAAATGTCTGTGGTCTGGTCCACAGCAGAGAGGCCTGGGGGCGGAATTCCCCAGACTCACGTGGTGTAGGGGCCACCTGCACCTGCCCTGTCTCCTCCTACCAGCCCTCCCTGGGGTTCTGGTGCTGGCCCGGAATGGAAGACCTCTGCCCTGGGAGTCAGCCTCCTGCTCGTCCCTGCCTAGCCAAACCAACCACCTCCGAGGTGGGAAAGGAGTGCCATGGGCATCTCTGGAGAGAGCAGGCTGATGGTGCTGGTGGTTTTTTAACTCAGTTTTTATTTGTGAGAATTCTAGATTCATGGGCAGTTAAAAGAAATAACACCCGGTGTGTCCTTTACCTGGCTCTCCCGCGGTAACATCTTGCAAAACTGTAGTACAGTGTCACAGCAGGATGCCTGGGAATGAGGCGACAGACAGATAATTCCTTTCCTGCCCGTTCCCCGCCAACCCCTGTCAACCACTGTCTGTTCTCCATTTCTGTAATTTCTTCAATTTAGGAATGTTACATAAAGGGAACCGTACAGTGTGTAGCCTTTGGGTACTGGCTTTTTCCACGTAGCATGTTTCTCTGGAGAGTCTCTCAAGCTGACGCCTGCACCAGCTCACTCTTTTTATGCCTTAGGCCACGTGTGTGCTCCACACTTGGGTGACCTTGACCCCTGGAGGACATGTGGGTTTCCATTCTTCAGCAGTTAGGAGTACAACATTCACGTAGAAATGAACATGTTTACAGTCCTTGAAGATGAATGTTCAAGAGTGAGTTGCTGGGCAAGAGGCAGCTGCAGGCTCAGTTTTAGAAGCAGCGGCTGACTTTTCCAGAGGGGTTGCACCATCTCACTCCCACCCACAGTGCAGGAGGGATCCAGTGTCACTGCTTCGTACCTTGGCCACTCTGGTAGGTGTGCAGTGACATCGCACATAGTTTTGATGTCCATTTCCCCATGGCCCGTGATGCTGAGTGGCATCTCCTGGGCTCGTCTGCCACCTGCACGACCTCCTTGGTGAAATATCTCTTCATGTCCTTTGCCCATTTCCTAACTGGACGTTTTTTTAGTATACATTCCAGATACCAGTCTTGTCAGGAACGTGGTTTGCAAATATTTCTCCCAGCCTATAGCTTGTTTTCTCATCTTCTTAGTAGTGTCTTTCACAGAGCAAAAGTTTTCCGGTTTTCCTTTTATGGATTGTGCTTTTGCTGTCCTATCCAAGAACCCTTTCCTTAGCCCTAGCTCCTTAAGAAATCCGCATCTCCCTGAAGGTTTTCTCATGTTGTGCTGTGCATTCCTTCTGTGACACATTGCAAGCTGATTTCTGGGAGGCTGAGGTTTAGGCCTTGCCTGTGGCTGACTGTCCGGCTGCTCCAGCACCACATGTGGGAATGTCGTCCTTCCCCCAGTGCGGTTTGTACACCTTTGTCAGGAATCAGCTGGGTCTGTTTGGCGTTTCTGTGTTCTGTCCGTCGCCAACACAGCAGTCTGAATTAGCCGCCGACACCCTAAGTCCTGAAAACCCTGCGTGCTGCTCCAGCCGCCCCCCACAGGCCTGCGGAGTTTCTGGCTGTTGACAGTTCTCCACCCACCCCCAGTGTCACCGGCCCAGCGTCGGGCAGCGGGTACTGGGGTCGCCAGCCTTCCCCTGTCTGGCTGGACGATCTTGGCTCCCCGTCCTGCCTCTGCTGGTCCAGGTGCCCCTGAGCCTTCTGGACCAGCACCTGCGCTGTTTCTGGCCTCTGCTTCCTGAGTGGGACTCGCACTGGAGTGGGGAAGACGGCTCCTGGGGCCTGACTCCTCTGGGATGCGGTAGGGCCAGCGTGAGGGGGGCAAGCAGTCCACGGCCTCCTCCGTCACTCCTAATTGGTCACCTTCCCCCCTCCTGCTCTGGGGGGATGAGCCAGCGAGGGCCACACGCTCCCAAGGCAGAGCCCCACCACCACCACCACTGTAGCCCTTACCCGCGTATTTCCAGGACTCTGCAGAGGACAGGATGGGAACCCTGCCTCCCTCTGCTGCCTGTCAGCACTCAGGAATGTGAGCCTTGGGGTTGGGTGGGTGCTGGGGCCATCTTCTTGCTCTTGGGCCTGAGGGAGGCACCAGGAGTGCTGGCGCACATCCCAGGAGTCCTGTCTGTGGGTGAGGCCTTGCAGCCCTAGAAGGTAAAAGGCATGACCCTCAACCCCAAGAGGGACCCCCAGGGGACCTCCTGAGAACCACAGCCAGCACGCCTCTGGTTAGGCCAGGCAGAAGTAGGCGTGGAAGGTGGCCTTGGGAGCCAGCAAGGGCCCCAAGCCTGTCAGTGAAGGGCTGGCTTGTGGGGGTGTCGGGGTTGTTGGCAGCCTGGAAGGCCAGCCAGCCTACCCAGGAGGAGGAAGTGCCCACACTGGCACATGGGACCCACTAGCATGCGCCAGCCACTGCTGCCGTGTCCCCGCTGGCCCCTGGCCACGTCCCTGGGTGCTCGCTGACCCCCCACCCATGGTGCTGTGTGCGTATCCCTGTCCTGCCTGGCCTGGAAGCCACCACCTGCTGGCCCCACCCCGCGCTCCAGGCCCATGCTCCTCGCCAGCCTTCACAGGGCTCTGGATGTCCCTGGCTTTTGTGATTGTCCAGGTCTCCGTGTGGGAAGTGTTTGGGATTCCAAAGCCTGTTTCCAGAGCCGTTCTAGGGGCTCCGGGGCAGGGCCTGACAAGAAAGCGTTAATGCTGGCTCTAGGCTGGGTCTGGGGGGTGGGTAGACTGGGGTGAGGCAATGGAAGGCTGCCCTGAGCCCCCTACCCCCCCCCCCCGGGACCCCAGTCTCAGCTGCCCCACCCTCCATCAGTAGAAGCAGAGGAGGGCAGGGCGGGTGTGGGGGCACAGACAGGGTTCCCATTGCACCTCCACTAACGTCATCCTTCCACCATCCTGGCAGCCAGAGCAGCTGAGGCCCACGGCAACTCCCGGGAGGGACACTTCCTGCCACCCACAGACCTGGCCTTCTGGCTGCTCCCAAACCAATGAACCCCATGAACCCCATGAAACCTGCCCTGCCCCCTGCGCCACACGGGTGAGTGGGGCTCCTGCTGCCCTCCCTGTCGGGCCACAGGGATGTGGGTGGGGTGACAGAGCGGACCCCTCTGCTCCCAGCCTTCACGCCTTCCCAGGCCTCGTGATCAGGCCCCCTGCCACCTCTCTCCTTGCAGTGATGGTCCCTTTGCTTATGAGGCCGTGCCTTGGCAACAGACTGCCACTCAGCCCGCAGGATCGCTGTCCGTGGTCACGACCGTGTGGGGAGTGGGCAACGCGGCCCAGAGCCAGGTGAGCTCACACCTGGGCCCCGCCCCGGAAAGCTGCCAGAGCCCAGCTCAGGCCTCAGAGGGAAAGCAGCCACAGCTTCCTGGTGTCCAGGTCCCTGGAGAGTAGTTCTCCCTCCACACAAGGCTGGGATTCATTCCTGTATTCACCTGGCCTCCACTCCCACCTGCGAGCCGCTCCCCTGCCAGGCCCCTCCCTCTCCCCATGCTCCTCCCCTGTGCCTGCTATCTCACCTGCCAGGCCTCTCCTTTCCAGCACTTAAGAGCCACCTTGTGAAACAAGTTTGCATGGTTCCCTTTGGTGATTCTTGCGTCCTCGCAGGTTTTGGGGAACCCCATGGGCCCTGCAGGGAGCCCCCCCGGCAGCTCAACAATGCCTGGCATGGCGGGCGGCAGCTCGGCCCTGAGCTCCCCTCAGTGCCTGGGACAGCCAGCATTTGGTGAAGGCGGCGCCAGCAAGGGCTACGTGCAGCAGGGGGTGTATAGCCGTGGGGGCTTCGCCACCGGGTAAGCGGGACCCCTCGCCTGGCAGGTGTGCTGGGGTGCTCGGGGCGGGCACCTGGGAGCTATGACAGTGATCTGGACGGGCTGGCTCCCACAGCCCACACAGGGGTCGGGAAGGACAGCCTCGGGGAGCACCTCAGAGCAGGGCCACCTTGCCTCTTGCAGGTATGGCGGCCCCGGGGGGCCGGGGGGCCTGGGCCTCCCCTCACACACCGCACGACCCTCCACGGACTTCACTCAAGCGGCGGCTGCTGCTGCCGTGGCTGCTGCCGCTGCCACCGCCACAGCCACTGCCACGGCCACCGTGGCCGCCCTGCAGGAGAAGCAGGGCCAGGAGCTGGGCCAGTACGGAGCGGTGAGGCCACGGGCACTGCTCTGGAAGGCGGCCAGCCACACTCAGGCTGCGGGAGGCAGAGGGGGCGTGGGCGGGCAGGAGCCAGGTGCTGAAGGGCGGGCCTCGAGGGCCCCTCTCTTTTCTTCCCAGATGGGGGCCGCACAGTCTTTTAACAGCCAGTTCCTGCAGCACGGAGGCCCTCGGGGGCCCAGCGTCCCTAGCAGCATGAACCCTGCCAGCGTGGGAGGGCTGATGGGCCCTTCTGGCATGAGCTCCGCAGGCATGAGCCCCGCTCGGGCAGCCGGCATGGCACCCTTCTATGCAGGGCAGCGCCTGTCCCAGCACGGGTACCCTGGCCCCCCCCAGGCCCAGCCGCTGCCCCGACAGGGGGTCAAGAGAGCCTACTCCAGTGAGGTGAGTGTCGGGGCCTCGCCCTGAGCGCCACCCAGAGCCACTGGGAGGTCCAAGTCTGCATGTGCGAGGACAGGCCGGCCGATGGGGGCACTGCTGGCCTGATGCCTGTCCCTCCACGGGCATTCGCCTCTTTCATATTTCAGGTGTACCCAGGGCAGCAGTACCTGCCAGGAGGCCAGTACGCACCTGGCCCCGGGCAGTCCCCTGCCCCCTCCTCCTACCCTGGTCACAGGCTGCCCCTGTCCACCTCTGGTCCCCCGGGACTGCACTACAAGGTAAGGTAGGGCCAGCTCCTCCAGGGCCTGCGGCCGCCCCATCAGACACTGGGACACAGACGACCTTGAGGCATTCGGGGCCTGCTGGGGATGCCCGTATACGCTCACTGACCAAGCAGCCAGGAGCTTCACGGGGGTCCTGAGTAGTGCAGGGCGGCTCTGGGAGGGGCCCTTGTTCTGAAGGGACCCTCGGTGAGAGTGCAGCCCTCGGTAGCTTCCCTGTCAGCTGTTCTAACGTGGGGTCACCTTGTTCCGTAGTGATGATTCTTAAAGTATGAAATCACTACGTGCTCCCTGTACATTATTTTGGAAAACAGAAGCATCGAAAGAAGAAAATAAAGGCCAGGGCACATGTGTGTGGTGGGCCCCCTGCCCCTTGCCCTCTTCTAGGGTCAAGTCCAGGGCCCGGCCGGAGCCTCAGGCACACGCGGCTTTCTCTCCTGCAGCCCGCCGAGCAGTTCACCGGGCAGGGTGCCGGCTTCAGCGGGGGGAGCCTCAGCTACAGCCAGCCTGGCCTGAGTGGGGTACGGGCAGCTGGGCACAGGGTGGGAGGCTCCCAGGGTGGGTGTGTGGAGAGGGCGCCCAGGTAAGAGGAAGTTTGGGCACCCAGTTGGGCACCCCTCGGCTGCCCCTGCCCACTGTTGTTCTGACCGTTCCCAGCGGGTGCTCAGAAACACTCTAGCCCCATCATTCCTCCTTGACTGTTTGTTCGAACCCACAGCCCACCCGCTCCATCCCTGGCTACCCCAGCTCCCCACTGCCAGGGAGCCCCACGCCACCCATGACCCCCGGCAGCGGCGTCCCCTACATGTCTACCAGCCAGGAGGTCAAGTCTCCCTTCCTGCCTGATCTCAAACCCAGCGTGAGCTCCTTACACCCATCACCCCCCGGTGAGTGTCACCTGCTCCTGGGGCCCAGAGTCCTGCAGGGAACATGGGGCGGGTCCTTTATCTGTGTGTCTGTCCATGGGCCTCTCTGCAGATGCTGCAGATGTGGGTCTTCTTTAGAAAAATGCCCACGCACACAAAACCGGGATTGGACTCATGAGCCCTGAAGCCCACTGCTGGCTCAGAACCCCGATAGTTGGGGTCCTAAAAGCCTAGCTGGAACACCAGGGTGATGGGAGGTAGCCTGTTGACACCCCCTCGGCTGCCCCACCGAAAGCACCAGAAGCACTTCTTTGTGGGTTGGGGCATGTTCTCGGGTCATAATTTAGGGGACCCTGAGCCAGGAGATTGTGTTACTGTCAGACGTGTTGGCTGAGCCCAAGGTCCCAGGTGCGGTGGTGCCCCGGACCCAACCTGGTGGCCGCAGCCCCCTTGCCACCGCCCGGCCTGGTGGCCCTTCCGAGCTGCCCTGCTTCGGGTGGTGCTGACGGGCGGCCTGCTCCCAGGCGGCAGCCCCTGTGACGAGCTGCGGCTGACCTTCCCCGTGCGGGATGGGGTGGTCCTGGAGCCCTTCCGCCTGCAGCACAACCTGGCCGTCAGCAACCATGCCTTCCAGCTACGCGACTCCGTCTACAAGACGCTGATGCTCAGGTGAGCGCGCCAGCCCGCTGGTCACACGCTGCCGCGCACAGCCCCTGAGGTCGGCCTGGCACTTAGCCTCTGGCCTCCCACTCAGGCCCGACCTGGAGCTGCAGTTCAAGTGCTACCACCACGAGGACCGGCAGATGAACACCAACTGGCCGGCCTCTGTGCAGGTCAGCGTCAATGCCACCCCGCTCACCATCGAGCGCGGGGACAACAAGACCTCCCACAAGCCCCTATACCTGAAGCACGTGTGCCAGCCGGGCCGCAACACGATCCAGATCACCGTCACCGCCTGCTGCTGCGTGAGTGGGCGGGGCTGGGCCAGGCACCCGAGAAACAGGCGTGGGCCTCGCTCCTGCAGGAGACTCCTGCTCGGTCCAGCCTCTGACCCTTTTGAGAAGAGGGACCCAGTTAAAGCCACCCTTGCTGCTTCCTGTTAGGTCTGGTCATTAGATTGACGCTCACGTTATCACAGAGAAGCCGAGTTGAGTCGCCTCTCCCCTGGAGGACGCTCATGGAGCCCCGAGTTCTCAGTTGGCCCGGTGCTTGTCGGGTCACCGGATTCCAGCCGGCACCGGGACCCAGAGAGCTGCGCTCAGATGGGCAGCCCGAGGCAGTTCCGGGGGCTTGGGGTCTGGGTCTCACCTGGTACCGGGCGTGCGCAGAGTAGACAGCAGTGGGTGGGCGGGGGCCTTGAGCAATTATGCTGTGACGGGCCTGGCCCTGCGCCCCACTGACCTACGCGTCCCTTGCAGTCCCACCTGTTTGTGCTGCAGCTGGTGCACCGGCCGGCAGTCCGCTCCGTGCTGCAGGGCCTCCTGAAGAAGCGTCTGCTGCCCGCCGAACACTGCGTCACCAAGAGTGAGTGGCCACCCCTCCCCAGGGCCGTGACCCATGTGGGATCACGCTGCCTCCCCTGGGACAGGCAGCAGCGGTCAGCTCTGGGTGGTCCCTCGGTGCTGTCACGACCCAGTGGGTGGCCCTGAATTCAAGTCCTTTCCCTGTCAACGCCAGTAAAACGGAACTTCAGCAGCGGCACCATCCCTGGGCCCAACGGAGAGGACGGGGTGGAGCAGACGGCCATCAAGGTGTCCCTCAAGTGCCCCGTCACCTTCCGCAGGATCCAGCTCCCTGCCCGCGGCCACGACTGTCGCCACATACAGGTGGGTGGCACCACAGGCTTTGCCAGAATGGCCGCCGTCTGTCTTTAGCAGCTGAGACTCTGAGTACCGCGTGGCAGGCAAGTGAGGGGGGACCTGGCTCCCCTGCTGTCCCCTCAGGCTGGGCTTCTGTTTCTTCTAAGCATGGCAGCCTCGCTGCACTCATGAGGCCGTGGCTTTGACGGGAGTTGAGAACGTGGGTGCTGTGTCCTACACCCCCACGAGCATCACATAGGTTCCGTTTCTGGACCAATGTGCACAAGTCACCCGGGTGGCCCCTAAGCGTGCACATGGCCCTGTGCCCTGCCCCTCCTGTCAGCACCACGTCGGGGGCTGGCTCCCTGTCCGCGCAGCTGCCCAGTCTTGCCTTGGCCCCACGGTGTTCCAGTCCCAGTGAGGGCTGCATAGCTGTCCTGTCTCGGTCAATTGGGACAATGGCATAGTGAGAACCTGCTGCCCCTGGCTTCTCAGACACGCAGGAAAGGAGCCCTGCGTCTGGAAGCACGGCTGGGTGGCAGGGTGTGGCCAGGTTGCCCCAGGCCAGTGTGAGAAATGATGTCCCCTCCACAGTGCTTCGACCTGGAGTCCTACCTGCAGCTCAACTGTGAGCGGGGGACCTGGAGGTGCCCCGTGTGCAAGTGAGTGTCTCAGGGACAGTCCCCACATGGGCGCTGGTGGTAGTGGCACAGCCTCAGAGGCTGTCAGCCAGAGGGGGCGGTCACAGCACACACTAGGACAGTGCAGCTCAGGGCCCAGACCTCACACAGCATCTCCACGCAGACTCCCCTCACACCAGTGATCTCACGCTGGGCGGCCTCGTGCAGTGACAGGGCTGGGAAGTGGCAGGCCTGTGCCCAGGGTGAGGTGGGGTCAGGCCTTGAGCTGCGCCCTTTGCTTTCCACAGCAGGACGGCGCTGCTTGAGGGCCTGGAGGTGGACCAGTACATGCTGGGCATCCTGGTCTACATCCAGAAGTAAGCCTTCCGTCCCGCTGCCAGCGGCTGTGCTCCGCAGTGGGCGGCGGGGATGGTGGGGAGGCACGCCGGCTGACCACCCTGGGGCGGCTTGGTGCCAGGCTGCTGACAGAATCCGCCTCCCACCCGGCCAGCATCCCACGGACACGTGGCATGTGCATTTGAGTGCAAGGTCTGCCCAGAAACTGCCCCGGGACCGGGAGGCAGCAGGATGGGCGGTGACAGCCCTATGCCCCTGCCCAGCTCCGACTGCGAGGAGATCACCATTGACCCCACGTGCAGCTGGAAGCCAGTGCCTGTGAAGCCCGACTTGCACGTCAAGGAGGAGGCGGATGGGCCAGCGCTGAAGCGCTGCCGCAGCGTGAGCCCCGCCCACGCGCTCGTGCCCAGCGTGATGGACATGATCGCAGCGCTGGGCCCGGGGTCCGCCCCCTTCACTCCCTTGCAGTCTGCCTCTGCCCCAGCCCCCAGCGACTACCCCAGCCAGGGTGAGTGCAGCGTCTATGAACTGGCCCAATCTGATCCCAGGTGGGTATAGCGGGTCCTACTTCTGTCCCCTCACAACTTGTGCGCGTTGTCAGCAGGCCAGTTCCCCCAGCAGCAATGAGAAAAAGGGCCCTTTTCCGAGTAGTGACTAACGTGAAATCCAGTGTTACCTGTGGGTGAGCGCAGCGGTCCCGCCAGTGCGCGGCCAGCCTGCTCTCCTCGGGGCCCCATCCAGGACCTGGCTCTCCTCTCTCAGGTTCCAGCTTCCTGGGACCCAGGACCTTCCCTGACGCCTTCCCACCCACCACAGCTAGCACCCCAACCCTTCCCGAGTTCACCCCCGGGCCACCCATCTCCTACCAGTCCGACATTCCCAGCAGCCTGCTGACGACAGAGAAATCTGCTTCCTGCCTCCCAGGCCAGGTCAGTGCCGGACTTAAGGGTGGGGGTGTGGGGGGGTGAGGGTGCGATTTTACCAGAACCTTCTCTCCTTAGATGGCACCAGCGGGTCACCTGGACCTGGCCCACAACCCAGGGCCACCCGGGCTGCACACCCCAAACCTTGGAGGCCCCCCAGGGCCCCAGCTGCACCATCCGAACCCTCCCCCAGCATCCCGGCAGCCCCTGGGCCCTGTGAGCTCAGGCCCGGTTGGCGAGCTGGCCTTCAATGCTGCCACAGGCGTGATGGGCCCCCACCTGTCTGGGGCAGGGGAGGCCCCAGAACCAGCCCTGGACGTGAGTACCAGGCCGCCTGCCTGGGAGCCTGGTGGGGGGGCTGCTTTTCTGTACTCTTTGGGTCCACATGTTTCATGAAAGGGAGAACACTGACACCTCAGTGACTTCCAGACCAAGGGAGAGCTCTGGGGACCTGGGTGCCATGGTGGCATGTGCACAGTCCCCAAGAAGAGTGGCCTCACAGCTGACGATACCAGCTTTAGGGTCTGATTTCACCTGTCCAACTCAGGTGTGAAGTCAGTGCGTAAAAGACAGGTGACGGCCCCCGACCATAATAAACGAAACTCACTGAAGTTCAACATGAACTTTTCTGCCTAAAGCAGAAAATCCTAGGGACTGGGGTCCCACCTTCTGCATTGCCCTGTTGACACGCTGGGGTCCTTACAGTCTTGTGCTTCCTATGGCCCAGGAGCCCACTTGAGGTGGGCACTGCATGTCCAATGTTGACCTTGGGCAACTTGGCATGAGTGATTCCTGGTCACAGAACTGCCTCTGCAGGGAGAGCTCCCCCTTGCAGACAGGGGCTCAGGCGCCAGGCCTGTGGGGAGAAGGGGCGCTCCACATCCCAACCCAACCCCGGATCTGGCTGGGACGTGGGGGCAGGGTGGCTCCGCAGGGGTGAGGCAGGTCCAAGGCCAGTTTGCTTCGTCGTCCTCAGCTGCTCCCAGAACTGACCAACCCTGATGAGCTGCTGTCCTACCTGGGCCCGCCTGACCTCCCCGCGAACAGCAACGATGACCTGCTGTCTCTCTTCGAGAACAACTGACCCTGCCCAGCCCCATGGCACACCTGGAGCTGCTTGTCCTACGCTGGCTGGGACCGGACCCGGGCAGCTGCCCTGCCCTCGCCCAGCTGGCGGCTGCAAGGGGTTTTCGGGAGACCACGTCCAGCCCATCCTAGTCCAGCCCAGCCTAGCCCGTCCGTGGAGCCGGCCCCGCCCCTCGTCCACACCCCGCCCCTTCTGGACCGGGCCACGCCTCCACCGCCATTGACCTTGCAGTTACCCCCACCTGAACCCTCACGTCCTGCCCCTCAGAGCCCGGCCCGCCCTAGAACCTCCGTGTGTCCAGATGACCCCAAAACCCATGCGGCCGCCCTGGGTCCCCCTTCCCCCTGGCTGCGGGCGATGCCTGAGGTACAGCACGCGGCTTGGAGCGGATGCCGTGGGCGGTGGTCCCGCGGGCGCCGGTCCCGCGGGCGCCCCCCACCCAGGTGCCCTTATAAACGTGCAGTCAGCCCTGCAGCGTTTTTAAAGCCACGTCCCGTGTTCCCACCTACCCACCCCGTGCCACCCCGGGTGGGCAACGCCCCGCCTGCCCCCCTCCATTAAAGGATTCCCCACGGTGGCCGCCCGGTCCTCCTTGAGCGCCGCCCTGCCCCCACGCCCGCACCAGGGCCAGCCCCGCTCTCGGTACATTGCCTCTCCCTGGAATTTTCCAAATTGGCTTCGGTTGGAGAACTGTTTTGTGAATTGGTGCTGCACTGGGAGATACCACGTCGTCGTCGTCTCGCGTGGGCGAGCCGACTAGGAGCCGGGGGAGGGGCCCTCCGCCCGCGCTGGCTGCCCCCATCTTCCTCTCCAGTATTCTGGTGGGGGAGGGAAGTGCCCGATCCGGGTAGCTCTGGGTTGCCCTTGGCATTTTGGGGTCCCAGTGTGACCCCTGATTGTCCCTGTGCAGCCCGTGTTTCCAGCCCCACATTCCCTGCGCTGCATGATCGGGGCACCTGAACTGCAGGCTGGGTTTGCCCGGAAGCCCGGCCCAGAGCTGAGCCGCTCCCGCCCAGCCCTCCACGTGTGGCCTCATTGCGTCAGTGCACTCCCAGCCTGTTGCATTGGGAGTGCTTCTGGGAGGAATAGAGAGATGGGAAGATGAGCCACGGCTGCAAGCTACTCAGTCCTGGGGCAAAAGGGACAGGACTGAGCGGTGACTGCCGTGGCAGCAAGCAGTGGGACAGGGACCACGGCCCTGACATCCCCGTGGACCCCGAGCAATCGGGACAGAGGAGCAAGGCCTGAAGCTCTTGCAGGAGACACCATCTTCTAAAGCTGGACACCAGACGTGCGTGTGGCTCACTGGGTTCCTGCTGTGCTTCCCGTGGGGATGGACAGGGTATTTGGGGAAGAGTGAAGGTGTTAGTGGCATTCGGATCCCTAGGGGAGTGGTGGCTTCATGGGTTTTCACCTTAGTGTGGGTCATGTCCTACTCGTGTGCACCACATACTATGCAATTAAAAACCAAAACGCCAGCTACACTTAACAGCTGATTGCACAGTTCCAGAGTGCAGGGGACATTCTCCTGGTTAGGCCACAAAACAAGTCCCAAGCAGCTAAAAAGACTGAAATCGTGAGAGCACAGTGGAGTGAAGCTAGATGTCAGTAATAGAAGAGCAAGGGAAATTCATGTGTGTGGCAATTAACACTCCAACAGGCAGAGGGTCGGAAGAAATCACAAGTGACATTACAGGGCACTAAGCTGAATGAAAAAACAACATACAAAACGTACAAGACGCAAGAAAGTGAGAGAGGGAGATTTATAACTGTAACTGAATAAGGGGGGCCTCAAATCAAATAACTCCCAGAAGAACTAGAGAAAGCAGCAGTGCAGGGAGAGACGAGGATGGAAGCAGAGACGAGAGGCAACAAGCACAAGTTTCTGTGAGAAACAACAATGAACAGACCTTTAGTTAGATTGACTAGGAAGACAAGTGACTCAAATCTGAAATAAAGGGGAGATTACTACCGACCTTACAGAATTGTGCCAATAAATCAGATAACCTAGATGAACAAATCCCTAGACACACAAGTTACCCAACCTGACCCAAGAAGAAATAGCGAATGAACCTCAGGAGTAAGGAGATGAAGTCAGTGACCAAACCTCAGCACAGAAAAGGCTAGGACTCGTGGCTCAGGTGAATTCCAACGAACACTGCGAGAATTCCAGTGACGCTTCTCACGCTTCCAGACACTGAAGGGGACATGTCCTGACTTCTGCTCTGGCAGTTCCTGGCGCTCACGGCCCCATTCCCCACCTGCTCCTGCTCTGGGCTCCCAACTCTGTCCTGTGACTCCCCCCCACTGCAGCCCTCCCCTCACCACCCGCCACACCTGGGTGGCTACTGAGACAGCACATCCTGCCTGCCACGGGGGCGAGGCAGGCTGGGCCTGTGACTCAGGTGGTCAGTGAGAGGAGGTGGTCAGGGCAGTCATTGGAGAGAGAAGTCTCGGGACAGGATCAAGGACTGGTTGACTGGCCCGGGATGCCTTTTTTTCCTTTTTTCAGTTTGCCTTTTATGTTGGGATTTCTTGGCCACTTGCCTGATCTATTGTGGTTTTTTTTAAGTCAGCGTCCAGTGAAATGCACAGATGTTAAGTTCAATGACTTCTCTGAGGTCATCCACCTTCGTCCCAACGAAGACACATTTCCATCACTCCTCCCCCCGCAGCCATCATGTTCCGGCCTCTGTCACTAGAGCCTAAGTTCCCGTCTTTGGACCTGTCCTTGGACCTGATGTAGTAGAATCATAGGTCTGCACCCCTTGGCTAACTGACCCTACTTAAAGGTCATGTTTTTATTGTCATTTAATTGTAAGCTGTCCGTGTATGTTCTCAGTTATGTCTGGGGTGGGGCAGAGGGGTGGGGTTAGTTGACAACCTCCCAGCTTCCAACACCCGACTCTTCTGGCTGGGGGGGACCCTGCTGAACCCCTTTGCAATGCTGTGTCAGCCACAACTCAGGCTGCAGGTGACAACAGCCCACTCAGAACCAACTTGGAAAGGAAGGGCCAGTGGGCCCTTGGGGACAGCTGGACCCAGCAGGCACTTCCAGCATGACCCTCCGTGTCTCTCAGAGCTTCATCTTCCAGACCAGCTTCTTCTGTAGGACGGAGACCTGAGTCCCCTCGTTCTCACTGACCCAGCACAGAAAGGCACTGACCATCCACTCGCTTTCTGAGCCCATCCTGGGGATGTAACTCGAAGTCACACAGGACCCTCATGCAGAAAGGTCTGCGTTGGGGGAACGCCCGGTGAAATTCTTTGTGAGTTTTGAATAAATCTTTGCATTTTTGTTCTGCCCTGGACTGTAGCCACTCCTGGCAGAATGAGATAAGGGGTCTAGGAGAGACCAGCCACTGGGTGCTGAGACTTCAAATGTGGCACAGGGCTGCGAGGTGGTCTTAGGGTTTGCAAACCCAAACACAACTAGAAAATACCCAGAGTGCTCCCAAGAAGAAAGAAAAGCTTGGCGTTCTTACAATGAGAAGGACACTCGAGAAGACTCAGTCCTGCATTTGTAGTCTCTGGACTGTCCCGGAGGGGGATCCTCTGGCCGTCAGGTGGTCTGGATACATGTATGTTCTGTTTGTCGTCAGGCCTTACGGGCCATCCTGGAGGTCTGAGGCACATCCAGGCACTGCACAGGACCAGCAGTTCACACGGTTAGGTTCCCATGCGAGTTGGAGCCAGAGCAGAACCGTTTCCTCAGGCCCCGCCTTCTTGATTTTAGGATTTAACGGCCTGAGTATGGTGACTCGTGTTATTCCTTCACTCCACTCCTCACTACCTGTCACTGTTCTTCTTAACACTTACGTTGACCCAAGTTTGCTGGGTGCCCTGGTGCCGGGCTGCGTCCTTTGGACACAGCCCATTCGGGTTTGATCTCTGCTTTCTGGCGCAAGTCTCCAGGCTGACCTTGCTTTTTCCCTGCCTCAGACTTGGGGCCAGCATTTTCCCAGGGATCTTGGTTTCCTTTCACAGGGAAACTACATACTTATTTATAAAGGTTTAAAGAAAAAAAAAAAAACTCAGGAGAGAGACTGCTCAGCAGTGAGGACCTGAGCGGGTCACGGGGCTTCCAGACCAGGGCCTGCTCCCAAAAGCACATCAAGAAGATAGCAGGCAGACTAGATGTTCGTGATACAACGAGGCAATAAGGTTGTACACACGATTTATACTTTAAGAAGAAATAAGGGGAAGCATGGAGAAGGACAGGACCTGGAAAAGCCATCCATATACAGCAAAGCTGGGCTGGCAGGCCATGCTGCCGGGCTCCTGGCAGTTCTGCGGGCACACTGCTATGTCAGCAGAGAGAAAAGCCAGTGGTGTGACTTCAGGTCCCATCTGTTTGTGCTGCGTGCAGCCCGGGGTTGTCTGGCGCCAGTGTCCTGGTCCGCCCTCCCTCTGGGAGCTCAGTGCACAGACTGAGGCCCCCATCTGCGTCAGCCCCTCTGGGACTCCCAGAGGAGCCCTCGAAATACGGCCACAGTGTCACAGGGTCTTGTCACATTTGCAAAGGAAGCTTGACCACATCAGCTAGGATCACTTCCTCTTTCCACTCTGACTTGCCCATCATCTCATACTGAGCAGCCTGGATTGCCATGCATTTGTGGGATCCAGCCCAGGGGAAACTGAGTCAGGGATCCATTCAGTTCGGGTGTTGTGTATCTGTGTACATGGCTCAGACACCTGGACGTGCCGTGCTAGTCTAGGAGTACGGTCAAAGGGCAAGTCCTCATAACAATGTGCCCTCGGGCCTGCACCACAAGCTTCCACAGTGGGGAACAAATTCTTGGCACCAGAGACCATCCTCAGAAGCCACAATTGTCATCAGAAGTGCAGAATTTTCCATAGAGGACTCAGTTCTCATTTCTATCTTGTTAGAAACACACGCTATGAAACAGTACATACAATCATGAATGCAGTATGTACTTATTTATTTAATGAGAATCTTGTGAAATAGAATTCATCAACATTCTTCTGTTCTTAGGACACAAATGGGGTAATCTGTGTGAAGTGGACATTATACATCCCTATTACAAATACTGAAAAAAATTTCCATCAGCCAGGCTAAAAAAAAAGACACAATTTTCTTGCCATTCTTCCATGGAAAGTAACATTATAAAATCTTAATCAGACGAAGAAGCAATCAAAGAGTATTCACCTCCAAACTGCAGAAAATTGATACTGTAGGTTTGAAAAAGAACCTAGCAGAACTTCAAGACTTGAAAACTATGTAGCTGAAAGTCAGATCAATGGACATGTCTGACAGCAGGGTTCTCTGTCTTCATTTAAAATGTGTATGCATCTAAGAACATAACCTCAAAATACGCAGAACGAAGTGGACGGATCTAAGAAGAGAAATAAACAATCTGACTGTTAAGGCCTGTTCCCTGTGTCTGGGGCTCCCAGGGATTGCTGCTTTGTCACCAAAGGCAGTGGCAGGGTGGGCCCCGATGCATGACCCACGGTGCAGCCTCCCAGGAGCCCGCACTCAGAGGGCCCGAGCATGGCTGAATGCTCAGCTATCCGTGCCTTGAAATGCTTGACAGTTTTTGAACAGGGGCCCCACATTTTATTTTGCTCTGGGCCCTGTGCATGACACAGCTGTCCCTGAATGACCTTAGTGTCCCCTTCCTTGTGCTGTCCACCAGCCTCAGGGGAAGAGGCCAAGATGGTCACCACAGGGAAAATTTTGCCAAAATCATGCCAGCAGCTTAGGGAACTGGGCTTTGTGGGAAATGCTGACATTCCTTCGGTGGGAGGACCCACGCCCACCACACAGCTGAGTGTGTGAGCCGGACGTGAGATCCAGCCAATGGACGCCACCTGGACACGCTTAAAAAAAAAATCAAGACACCATCAACAGAGTGAAAAGCACCCCCCAGAATGGGAGAACATGTTCGCAAATCTCATATCTGACAAAGGACTAATATCCAGAATATGTAAAGAATTCCTAAAACTCAACAACAAAAACCTAAACAACCCAATTTTGAAAACGGGTAAAAGACTTGAACAAATGGCCAACAAGCCATGCGAAAGTGCTCAGCGTCACGAATCACCAGGGAAACGCTAGTCCAAACCCTGGTGAGAGACCACCACACACTCACCGGGACAGACAGCAGGTGCCAGCGACATGCACAGGTGGTGGGGACCCCATAAGATGGTGCAGCCGCCGTGGGAGAAGCATCGCGGCTCCTCAAAAAGCTAACACAGTATTACTGTTTCCCCCAGTGCTTCCTCTTCTGGCTACAAATGCGAAAGGATTGAAAGCAGGGCCTGGGACAGCTATTTGCACACCTGTGTTCACAGCAGCAGGATGCTTCACAGTCGCCAAGAGGCGGACGCAGCCCGTGTCCATGGATGGATGGATGAACAAAAAGTTGTGCACACACATGGAATATCATTTCGCCATAAAAAGGAATAAAATTCTGCCACGGACTACAATGTGGATGGACCTTGAGGACAGTGTGCTGAGTGAAATGAGCCAGACACAAAAGGACAAGCACTGCGTGAGTCCATTTACCTTGTTTTATTGGGCTTTACTTTATTGTGTGTTTTACAAATTGAAGGTTTGTGGCAACCCTATGTCCAGCATACCTACGGGCATCATTTTTCTAACAGCATGTGCCCACTTCGTGTGTCTGTGTCACATGTTGGTAATCCTCACAATATTTCCAACTTCTTCATTATTACGACCTTTGTCATGGTGATCTGTGATCAGTGATCTCTGATGTTACTATTGTAGCTGGGTTTTTTTTTTGGGGGGGGCGCCATGAACCATGCCCATGTAAGATGGTGAATATAATCGATAGGGGTTGTGTGTGTCCTGACGGCTCCACTGACCAACCTCTGTCCCTCCCTTGGCCCCCAGTCCCTGAGACACTACAATGTTGAAATCAGGCCCCTTCATAACCTGACATTGGCCTCTAGGTGTTCAAGTGAAAGGAAGAGTCATAGGTCTCTCACTTTACATCAAAACCTAGAAACAAGGAAGCTGAGTGAGGAAGTGTAGGGACAGAGTCCCAGAGAGCAGTTTCCAGGCTCTCAGCCTCATGTGGAAAGGTGCTGGCTCGGGTAGTAGATGGCCATCAGCTGTGGCTAGTTGGCTGTCAGCTGTAACCAGGTAGCCCTTAGCCGCTGATATAACTGCTGTGGCTGAGCTGGCAAGCGCGGATTGCAGTTAGCAAGTGGGGTCGGTTGGCAGAGAAGTGGACGGCGGGTTGAGGATCGTGTGGCTCCTGCTTCCTGTGTCTCCAACCCAGCAGCCAGCGGGAATATAGTGGTATGACTCCCCTATCCATGGCTCCGTGGGTGTTCCTTTTTGGCCTCACCATGTCCTGTGTTCTTGTGTAGGGAGCGGGACTAGAGACCCCACATGACACCCTGCATGACAGGAAGGATGTTGAAAGCCAAGACAGGCTGAAATTGAGGCCTCTTGCACCGAACAGTTGCTGGGAAACCAGGAGAGCCACGTGGCTCACGTTATTACAATACTCACTTTATCACAGTGGTCTGGAGCCGAGCCCGCGATGCAGCGAGGTGTTCCTGTGTGAGGGGGCCCCAGAGCGGTCAGTCATAGAGACAGAAAGTGGATGATGCCGGGGCCGGACAGAGCTTCAGTCTGGGAAGGTGAGAAAGTTCTGTGGGTGGACAGAGAAGATGGCTGCACAGCAGCGTGAATGTGCCGATGACGTGGAACTGGGCACGCCACGGTTCCAGTTATGTATATGTTACCACAATTTTTAAAACTTTCAGGGCAAGGCGCCGTGGTGAGGAGCCTAGGACCCAGAGCCAGGTAGAAGGAGCGCCAACCCTGCGGCACCTGTGTGACCCGAAGGACGTTACTTAACCTCGGTGAGCTCCTTTCCTCTGTGGAAAATGAGGATAGGAGTTATCTACGGTGCTTCCCCAAAAATAAGCCTTAGCATGATTTTTCAGGATGACATCCCCTGAATATAAGCCCTATTGTGTCTTTTGGAGCAAACCTTAATATAAGACCGCGTCTTATTTTAGGGAAAACAGGTACTTCAAAGCACTGCTGTGAGAGTTAAATAATGACCTTGACCATAGTATCCAGTACTTTGTAGAATTCTGAGTTAGCTTCGGCCCCATCCCTTTTAGGGGTACCGTGCCCCTCCCCGTGTTAGGGAAATTTCCCACCATATGAGACAGGGAAGCAAAGCGTGAAAGCACCAGACCTCACCTTTCCCAGCTGCGCAGAGGCCCCCCGCCGCCTTCACACCCCACATTCCCCGAGGCCGGGGCCGCGGCTGCAGCAGGGCTTGGGAAGCCGGTAGCTTCCAGCCCCACCATCCCTTTCCTGCTGGGTTGCCCGCAGCTGGTGTATCAGCTGTGGCGTCCCCGCCCGAAGCGTCGGGGTCCCGCCTCCTCACCGACAGGACCGGCACGTGGGCCAGGGGTTTACCCGCCCGGATCCCTGCGCCCACGGTGGGGGCCGCGGGCGGGGCTCCGGGAAGCGCTGAGAACCCGCCACTGAGCCGGCGTCTCACTGCGCCTTCCGCGCTTCCTGCTTCTCGCCCCCTCCCCTAGTCTTTCCGAAGCCAGAGGAACCTGACCGTGAACTTGGGGGAAGCGAGGGGAGGGCAGGTGGCGGCCCCATCAGGAACCACCGCGAAGTGACCAGCCTGAGGACGGAAAGATCAAAGGCCCCGGGGCCCCTGTTGTGGCGATCTGGGCTCTTCTACGGCTTTTACGTAGAAAGACTAAGTCAGGGGTTATTTTGTTATATTTTAACGGCGGACGTGTCGTGTGTCAGAGCTACGTAGTTCTTTAGATTGCATGTCATATTAGTCTCTAGGAGGATAGCTGACTTGAATTCTTTTAATACATCTTAACATTTAAACTGCATTCATAAATATAATACACTTGGTTTCTTTTAAAGTACTTAATTGTCCAATTTAAAAAGAAAACTTTAAATTTTAAAATGTCATTAAATAATTATTAAATAATTCTGATAAACTCTTAAATATGTCGAATGTAAAGTTCTCTTAAATGTTAAAATTCAATACATAAACTTTGTAATATTTCAATTTGGAACCACCAGTCTATATCAATTTTTTTTTTTAAGATTTTATTGGGGAAGGGGAACAGGACTTTATTGGGGGACAGTGTGTACTTCCAGGCCTTTTTTTTTTTTTTTCCCCAAGTCAAGTTGTTGTCCTTTCAATCTTAGTTGTGGAGGGTGCCATTCAACTTCAAGTTGTCCTTTCAGTCTTAGTTGTGGAGGGGTGCAGCTCAGCTCCAGGTCCAGTTGCCGTTGCTAGTTGCAGGGGGCACAGCCCACCATCCCTTGTGGGAGTTGAACCGGCAGCCTTGTGGTTGAGAGGATGTGCTCCAACCAACTGAGCCATCCGGGAGCTCAGTGGCAGCTCAGCTCAAGGTGCCGTGTTCAACCTTTAGTTGCAGGGGGCGCAGCCCACCATCCCTTGCGGGAGTCAAACTGGCAACCTTGTGGTTGAGAGCCCACTGGCCCATGTGGGAATCGAACCGGCAGCCTTCGGAGTTAGGAGCACGGAGCTCTAACTACCTGAGCCACCGGGCCGGCCCTCTATCAATTTTTAACTCCACAATTGTAAGAGTAGTTAGTGGACAGGCCGGGGCATTACTAAGAATGGTGCGGGTTCTTTTGCAGTGAGGGAAGTGTTCTAAATCAGACTGTGGTGATATTTGCACAGTTCTGAGTTTACTAAAAATCACTGAACATATACTTAAAACAAGTGAATTTCATGATATGGAAACGATATCTCAATAAAGCTGTGAAAACAGAAAATGCATACAGAAGTCAGAAAGAGAAAAAGGCTACCGTATAGTTAACGTAACCGGGGTCCGTGATGCCAACCGGCCTGGCTCAGACCTGCGGGCAGCACAGGCTGGGTCTGCAGTGGCCTCGCCGCAGAGCCCTACTGGGTGCTGGATGTTCGTGTATAAACCAACTCCCTCTGAGCCACTGCTGGGAAGGTTCCTCTATGTGCCGCCCAGCACTCTGAGCCCTGCGCCAGGTGACTGCAGCTCAGTGGGGGTCAGATGCTAACAGCCATAAGTCAGCGGTCCCTGGGAGCTTCCGGTGTGAGCGCAGAAGTCTGACTGCCGAGGAGAAAAGAAGTGCAGGCAGGCAGTGCAGTCTGTCTTGAAAGTGAGTGAAGAGTGAGGAGAAGGGTGGCAATAGGGCATGCTTCAGGGACTGGTGCCTGGGAAGGATCCCAAGGCGTGAGGAGCAGAATGAAGAGCCGCTGAAATGAGCGGCAGGAGCAATGAGGCCAGGCCACCTGCTGGGCTGGAGAGGTGGGGCCAGGAAGTGAGGGTGCAGGCAGGTGTCAGCAGACACAGACGGGAGGACTTGTTCCTGGGCCCACTGACTGTCCAGAGGCCGGTGCCTGCTGACCGGCACGCCACAGGATCTGGGCAGTGTGTGTGAATTACAGCCTCTCCAGGGGAGACACATGCCAGCCTGGGTTTTGCTTGGCCCTTTCATCACCCACTAGTGGGGTTACTAACCTGATTTATGCATGCAGTCACACACTTTTACCGAGTTTTGATGCTGCAGGCTCATGACTCTGGGAAAGCTAAGGCACGCTTTCCACCAGGACCACAGGGGTGGGCTTTGTTGGTGGAGAAGTGGGGGGAGCACCGCACAGACAAAGGATGAGTCCTGGAAACACAGTGTGGGGGGGGGGCGGTGAGGAGAAACCCAGTGTGGCAGAAGTGAGACTGGGGAGCAAGCCACTGCTTACATTCTGGGGCCCAGCAGCCCTCGGAGGAGGCTGTAGAGCATGGGCGTTACAAAATCAGACGGCTTTGAGGATGCTCATTCTGGAATTACCAGGAAAATCAGGGACTCAGGAACCAGTTAGGAGGCTGCTGCCTGAGAAAGACCAAGCATGAGCTGTAGTAGCAGGGACTGCAGATAGGAGGTCTGGGGAGGGAGAGGGAAAGGGAAAGAGGGAGGGGAGGAAGAGGAGGGAGGGGACAGGAGTGGCAGGGGAGGGGGGAGGATAGGAGGAGGGCAGGGGAGGTAGCTTGGTCTAGAAATCACCTGAGAATCTGAGCCATGGAATGGATGGGGTTTGCCATGCCAGGTGTGTAAGAAACAAAATAAGATCAATTGAGCAAGTGATACAGGAGAAATCTGAGAAACAGTTCAAGGGGAAAAGGTCAGAGTTGGAGAAATAGGGGAGAAAAGTCAAGGCCATCAAGGAAGCTGTGGAAACAGGAGATGGTGAAGGTGCCTGATGCAGGGAAGAAGGTGCCTGGAAAAAGCTCTGGGTTTGCAGAGTGTGACATCACTGGCAGTTCCAGCAGGGGCAGCTTCCACCCAGTTGAGAGCAGAAGCAAGATGGCAGAAGTACCAAGCTAGGCCCTCAAGAGACAAGTCACGCTCCTCCAAAGGAGTCCGTTTTTACAGTTTTGGATAACCTGATCCATCTTCCCGTTACATTCTCTCTTGCTCAGACACCTCTTGAGATGAGCGTTTGTGTATAACATGCAACATGAACGCAGTCTCGGGCCTCCCCCACCCAGACCAGGGCGCTCTTGAGTCCCCTTGGATTTGCTTTTGGTCTGAATCATCCAAATAAGGCAGGACGGCCTCGCATTCAGGAGGGCCTGTGCTGTCTGTGGCTTTTACTGTTAGGAAGTCCAGTTCAACAGCTAATGCTGCTACAATGTAGCTGCCCCCTGATAAACAAACATCTGCCTGCTGATTTTCCTGGGTGCGCACACTGCATCCTGTGGGGATGAGTGAGAAGGCCTAGGACTTCCTGCGACCACGTGGATGGTAAAGAGAAGGCAGGACTTAGAGAGGGAAGTCCTGAAGCTTGACGTCATTAGGCATCCCCACACTCATTCACTTAGGGGTCCTCACTGTTCTCAGGTTGGGGGGGCCGAGAGGATTGGGGGTGAAGTTTAGGCCTGAAGACCTTGGCTCATTTTTTTCTGCACCAGATAAGGGCAGGCAGCTTCCTCAAGGTCACAAAGCACCAGGTGACGTGGAATGAGAGAACAAAACCACCACCCAGCTTCCAGCTCTGGCACTCTGAAGCGGGGTGCTCTGAGCAAGCCACTGGACATCCAGGACCCTTACTTTCCACATCAGTAAGTGGGACAGTGGGGTGGGAACAAAACCAAACTTTAAATGTCACCATGAATGACTACATGCCAGATGCGGGACTCCATCTACAACAGGAAGGCTTATCTGCTTCTCACACCTGACCCTGATCTTGAAGGTGATGAGATTGAGTTTGATACTCTGTATGTACTATTCTGAATACGGCAAGTAATGGGCAAAGGAGGGTATGTTTTTCCCGTTTAAGGTTTTCTGAACAAAACACGACGGTCACATAAGTACATGTAATACTAGTGACGAAAGTATCATTAGTGTCCTTGCCTGGGGGACTTCAGATTGCAGCTTTGTCTTGTCTTTCACCCAGAAGTCAGAGCACAGCTCTGCCGCTGAAGGGGGGGAGCGTAGAGATTTTAAGATTGAAAAAGAGGGCAGAGTGTGCAGGTCTTTACAGGTAGGAGCCCGTCCGGCTCTTGTTGCAACGTCTTCCTCCTGGTGAAAATTCCAGCAGAGCGACAAGATATTTTCGGAAAGTAGGGCATTTGGGAAGCATTTCATAATCGCTCAGACAGGGGCGGCTGCGCCTCAGCTGCATTTGGAGAAGATGGTGATGCCGAAGGCCACCAGGCCTCCAAGAGGCGCGGCCAGCGCCGGCCCCCGCGCGACCTTGGCGGGCGGCGCGACCTTGAGGCCTGCGGTCGCCTCAGTTGCCCCCTCTGCGCAATGGGGACACGCCCTGGCCACAGGGCGGTCTCCGTGCCCCCCGCCCCGCTCGGGGTCCCACCGGTCCACCCGGGCCGTACCCGGCGCCCATCCCCCCTGTCGCATCCCGCCACCCCGAACCCCCACCCCGCGTCCAAACCCACGCCGCAGTGCCGCGACGGAGCCCGCGGGCGGGAACCTGCCTACGTCCGCCAGCGCGCACGCGCG
The DNA here is from genome assembly GCF_057876585.1 of Rhinolophus sinicus. Lineage (NCBI taxonomy): Eukaryota > Metazoa > Chordata > Mammalia > Chiroptera > Rhinolophidae > Rhinolophus > Rhinolophus sinicus. The sequence continues at coordinate 756,250 of NC_142504.1, forward strand.
CCTGTAGTCCCGCCCCCAGGCGTAGTCTCCGCCCATAGGCCAGCCGAACCATCACTTCGACCGGCGCGCGGGCACGATTGGCCGGCGCAGAGGCGCGCGACCGGCCGTGGGCGGGGTCGGGCAGGCTATAAGAGGGGCGGGCGGCGGGGCTCGTGCTGCCTTCCAGACGCCGCCGCCCGGACTTACCCGCGCTCAGCCATGGGCAACCCCACCGTGTTCTTCGACATCGCTGTCGACGGCGAGCCCTTGGGCCGCGTCTCCTTTGAGGTCGGGCTGGCGGGTGGCGGCGCGCCGGTGGGCCGGGGCGGGCGTGCCCGGGCGGGCGGGCGGGCGGGGGGCTGCGGCGGCCGAGGGGCCCGGGCGGGCGCCCCGCTTGAGGAGCGCGGCGGCGCGGCGCCATTTCCTGACGAGGGGCCATTTTGGGAGGCCGGGGGCGGCGGGCAGACAAAGGCTGGCGGGGGAGGGGCGGCCGCGCCCTTCCGGCCGCGCACGTGCTCGGACCGCGAGCCGTTGGCCGCCGCGCGGACCACGGGCTGCGCAGGTTGGCAACGTCCCGAACGGACGGCGGGCGCCGCCCTGCGCGCTCGTGAGCCTCGTCTCGCTCCTCGCGGCGGCCGCAGCTGAGGGCCGCCTTTCCCGCGCGGGCCGACGGGGTGAGCACCGCCTCCCCCGGAGACCGCCGGCCGATGGGCTCGCGCGACGGCCCGCCGTGACTCCGCGTCCCCGGTGACAGGCGTGCGGCTGAGTAGACACGGGCCCTGGGCGCCCCTCCCCGCCTCCACCCCGAGCGGAAGCGTGCTGGCCGCGGCCCGCCTCCCGCCGTGGTGACGACGCCCGTGGGAGGCGCCCGGGCGCCCCCGCGCCGCTGGGCGAGGCCGGACTGGCAGCGGCGGCCTCTGCAGCCCAGGCTGCGTCCTCGGCCGGCGCGAGGGTGCGGGGAGCATTGACAGCGGGGTGGCGGGGCCGCTCGGGTGCTCGCAGAACGGCGAGTGCGGTCGGCCCCACGCTCCCCAAAGGGGCCGGACTGGAGGCGGCCGCCTGTTCTGAGCGTGTGTCCAAAGCCCGGCTGGTGAGCGGTCAGGACCTTGTCCCAGGACTAGGTTTCCCCCTCGTGCGGGTCACGAGGGCTGGAGGCTTCCCATCGCTGCTTCCTGTCCACGGCGCCCGGCTCGGAGCTGTGGGGTTGGGTACACAGGACACTGACCAATCGACCCCACCGTTATCCGCGGCTGCCTAAGCGTTGTCAAGGGCCCGCGTGGAAACTTGGCCTGAGCCTAATGCTTCGTAACTTGTTAGTGTCGTGTTAGCCGGGGCGCTAAGTGGAAACGAGACAGGAGCTCCTGCATGTCCTCTTGTGAGAATGGAGGTGGAAACTGCCAGTAAGGGCTTTAGGAAAGGTCTAAAGGGAAATGGTAGGGATTTAAATAAAGAGCACAAGGCGTTGAGAGAAGTCAGGACTTAAAAAGAGACCGTATGCTTTAGGTACAAGTCCTTAGAAGCTCAATTACTGTCTTCCTGATGGTAAGATCCAGGGATGTGCGAAGCTGATTCGTCACAGATCTCTGGGATTGTTAATAACATACTTAAGCTGTCTTTGTGAAAGGTCTTGTAAATGTTTTCTGTGCTGTTGAGACGTCTCTAGCCAAAATGTTCTGTACGTACGTGCAAGGAAAGGTTCCAAGCAGATGCACTAGAAACCAATCTTGATATTTTTTACTCCACTACTAGGTAAGGGACCTGGAAACCAAGAAGTGACTGCTCATCTAATCCATTAAAGCTATGTTAACAGATTGGAGGTAGTAGCATTTTCGTTACCAGTGACTAAATTTCAGCAATTTACCCCGATCATGTAGCAGGAGTGCTTGTTACTCCTGAAAATCTTGTCCTTTGGTTCCAGCTGCAGTTGGGGGAGGTGACGTACATTTGAGAAGTCATAGATCTGCTTAGAAGTAGGTGTGATATCACTTAAAAGTTCTAAGTCAGTTTTTAGAAGCTTCACACTATTTGAGTCTTAACGGGCTCTGGATTTTTGGCATGTCTTTGGGTCTCATGTTGCTTAACCCAACCTCCCAGGATATCTGGAGCAGTTCTTTGAGATTCAGAGTAATGACTGAAGAAGCGTTCTATTCTAGTGAGAATATGAATTTGATTCAGAAGCCCCTTAAAGACATGGGTACTTTGCAGTAAAATTTGTAAGCAGGTATTAATTAACTCATTTTTGTCTTACAGCTGTTTGCAGACAAAGTTCCAAGGACAGCAGGTTAGTTCCTTTTAAGTTTAATAAAGGTAGTCCAGTTTTAATTGCGTTGTATACATAATATATACTTTTTATTTTTTTACTAGAAAACTTTCGTGCCCTGAGCACTGGGGAGAAAGGATTTGGTTATAAAGGTTCCTGCTTTCACAGAATTATTCCAGGATTTATGTGCCAGGTACGAAATTGACTGATTGTCATTTGGGTTGTGGCCTTAATTTGGGATTGGGCCAGTACCATTCAGGATGTGTACATATGAGCTGTTAATTGTACCATTTTGGTTCCACTTAAACCTAGTCAGTTTAAACTTGACTTTGAAGTATGAACCTTGCAGACTTGGCGTATTTTCTGAATGTGTTGCCAACGGTGACAGGTTCCTCTTTCCCATTCACAGGGTGGTGACTTCACACGCCATAACGGCACAGGTGGCAAGTCCATCTATGGGGAGAAGTTTGATGATGAGAATTTCATCCTGAAGCATACAGGTCCTGGCATCCTGTCCATGGCAAATGCTGGACCCAACACAAACGGTTCCCAGTTTTTCATCTGCACTGCCAAGACTGAGTGGTAAGGGCAGAGCCCAGCAAAGGCAACCAGGGGACACAGTGCTCCCACCTTTCCGTGCTGTTTCCATCTTGAAGGTGGTAGAAGGCACACATTCCTACACGTTCAGATGGTTTGCGGTAGAAGATGGGTGGTAATGGAGAAATGGCCCTTGGCTGGCTAGCTCCATATTAAGGGTGATACTTTCATCTCAGATGTGATTGACCCTTTTAGGGGTCTGTTCTAAATTTAGTGATTCTTAACCACTCTTGGAGAATCTGAGCCATTTGTGGTGTTGCCTTTTCTGTTAGGTGGAAGGATAAAGTAGTATTTCCAGTGTTTTACTATTCAGCAGGAACTATTGTTGGAGGCTGGATAAGCCACTGTTCTGAGCGTGGGGCACTGTTCTCATCTAAGTGCAAATGCAGCCGCCCCTTTGCCTCTGGCTCCTGCTGGTAGAGCTTGTTCTTCCGTTCCAGGTTGGATGGCAAGCATGTGGTCTTTGGCAAGGTGAAAGATGGCATGAAGATTGTGGAAGCCATGGAGCGCTTTGGGTCCAGGAATGGCAAGACGAGCAAGAAGATCACCATTGCTGACTGTGGACAACTCTGATGCATTTGACTGGTTTTCTCTTAACCAGACCATTCCTTCTGTAGTCAGGAGAGCATCCCTGTCCCATCTGCTCGGAACACCCCATAATCTTTGTGCTCTCGCTGCAGTTCGTTGGGTTTCGTATTTTCCTTGCCCCCTCCAAGTCTAGCTGGGTTGCAGAGTTAAGTTTATGATTATGAAATAAAAGCTAAACAACAGTTGTCTGCCCTTGTTTGGGTTGGGGTGGTGTAGGTACCTCTAAGACAATACTAGCTATGTTTGCTTAATTCCAGAGTTACTTGGTTTTTTGCTTTCCTGACAGGAGAATTAAATATTGCTGTGTCCCCAAGGTAAGCTGTGAGTGGGACACTAAAGGTGTGGGCAGGGGCAGAAACAAACAAGGAGCTGGAACTTAAGGACTGACCCGTTTGGATCAAGGACTGAAGTTCCCACATGGCATCTTCAGAGGTAGCTATCAAAATTACTGCTGTCAAATTGAAAACCAGCTTGTTGGAACATACTCGGTGCGTACAGTGAGGGAAATCCGTCAGGCTGTAGGCTCGGGGAGGGTCCTGGGGCTACTGTGCTGTTGAGAAGGTAATGACCAGTTAAAGGTTTATAATAAAGCTTAATATGTGCAATTGACAATTGAATCTTGGTGAGAGGCCAGGTAGGGACCTGGTGCTGTGGAGTGAGGGCATCTGGCTCTGTCTTAGTACCCTTGAAACCCCAGGCCCCCTGGTGACCAATCTGCCTGTGGGTTAGGGCCCCTCCCCGTGGTCTGAGCTGTGGAGACCCACTGCTCATGGTGATTTTCGAGGTCTGGCAGCCTCCATGGTGCAAAGGTGACCTGCCTGAGCTGGAGAACCTAGTTGAGATGAGGCCCCCCCCTTGTGAACTTGGTTTCCTTTCAAGTGCAGTGTGCAAAATGCAGTGCTGGGATTAGTTATGCAAAGAACGGCAATCCAGTGGAGATGCAAACCAAGGACACCTGCTGCTCCCCTCCCAGCAAGCTGATCCCCATTTGGGGGCTCCATTGTCCCAACAATCCTGTTGTGTAGATGTGTGAGATTGATGCACTTGGCCAGCCATGCCTCCCTGAATTTCCGTCCTAAGTTGACTACTGTTCTCTGGATGATGGCGAGGACTGAAGAGCTGCTGGTGCCAATGCCCAGAGGACGTTTCGTCAGCCTGACCTTTGTTCCCTTTGATAAACTAGTCCTAGCTGTGAGCTAGGAGATCAGACTAGTCCTAGGTCTGGTCATTTATAGCTTTTGTTGATCCAACAAGTGTGTGTGTGTGTGGGGGGGGGCGCCGTGCTGGGGACAAAGAACTATGAGGAACCGGGGAGGGAGGTTCCTGCCTCGGCTTCTGGAGGTGCAGGCAGCCCAGGTGCTGGGAGTTGGCAGCTAGTCCTATGGTGTCAGCACGTGTAATGTGGCCTAGTTAAAAAGGCACCAAAGAGCTAAGGAGCAAAAGGCTCAAGCAAGACCTGCATATGTGAAATATGGTTTCCAGTACCCTGTCCGCCCTTGCTGCTGCTTGGAGGCTGTTGCCAGGGCCCTAGGGAACACCCAGAGGCAGTTTCGCAGCTGAGTGGTGCTTTGCCTGGCGCAGCACCGAGTGCAGTATTAGTCATGTCTCAGTGGGCACTTGGCTTCATGGGGTTGCCCAGTTAGGAGTGTGGACCCCGGGATTTTGTCCCGCTTGTTCATGAGTCCCAGTGCCTTGGCTAGTCCCTGGCCCAGAGGAGACGCAAATATGTAAGTGAATGGTGTGGGACTTGAATGTAGATCCTGTTGTATTTCTCCCAGTTTATGAACTTACTCTCATACATAGAGAAGCACATTGTATTGGTTATCTACTGCTCTGATTATCCCCCAACTTGACGTGCAGCAGTTATGTTGTGGGTTTTGGGAAATTCAGGACCCCACGAAGCCAATATGGATGCAGGTGCAGCCCTCCTGATAGCTGCCCTCAACTTCAGACCTGCATTTGGGCAAATTGCAGTTTTTCTTGGGCGACCTTGTGTCCCTTAATGGGTGAAAGCTGTAGCAGGACAAGGCTGTTGAAGAAATGTGATGGGTAGACTTGCTGGACGGAGGTTCGCCATAGACCTTCATTGTGTAAAGAAGGCAAGACCTTCAAAGCACAAGAGCCAAGTACATGACCGAGGGTGGCCTGCAGGCTCCTCTACCCTGACGTTTCCAGGGTCACCATTTTAATAGTTTCCAGATGGGAGTGCTTTTTCCTAATTAGATGTATTTTTTGATAAAGCACCTATATTATGAGGGGCATGTCTTGACGTATGGATGTTACTCTCAAGTTCCAATAAAGTTCAAAAATAACCTAATAACAAAAACGAAGCTCATGGATAGAGATGATTATTAGCAGCTGTGAGGCTGGTAAGGAAATGGGTGAAGGGGTCAAAAGGCACAAAGTCCCAGTTATAAAGTAAGCCTGGTGACTCCAGTTGATAATACAGTATTAGGTATTTGAAAGTGCTAAGATCCCTCCTTACCCTCAATCACAAAAAAGCTGCAAAATTCACACTGGAGCATTTGAGATCTGACTCCCCAGAACGTCTTCAGTTTGGGTCAAAGAAATTTGTAAAAATTCTCTAGGAAAAAAAAAAGTCGCCAAGGGATTTTTAAAAAGTTCTCATCATAAGAAAAACAATTCTGTAACTGTAGGGTGATGGCTGTTAACTGACTGACTGTGATCAGTTTGCAACATATACAGACACTAAAGCACGATGCCGTACACCGGAAACTCATAGGTTGTATGGCACTTACACCTAAGGAAAGAACCAAGCGATACATTCAACCACAGGCACCAAAGCAGTAGTGTGACTTCACAGTCCCACTTCAACTCCCTCTTCAGTTGTCGTAACTCAGAAACATCACTCTTCATTCTCAAGACTTTATTTGACACGTTGCTGCCGTGCACTGCACTTTTCCCAGATGCATCCCACTCCCAGGCCTGGTCCAAGTCCCTTCGGTTTGTTAAAAACATCCTCTCTGAAGGGCCACTCCACACATCTGTGCCATGCCATTTAATACAAGTCTGGAATAACTGAACAAATTTTAGATGTAAAGTAATTAGGCTGGATCTGTTAAACCTAAAGGAAAGCTTTCTTTCAGAGATACCTATTAGAGAAAAACTGATGTGATGGCTGGGACAGGCTTTAAAATAAGCCAGCGGGGAGGGCACAGATGAAGCAAGATGGACCCATTTGTGGGGGTGAGGCCCAGAGCATACGGCTCATTGCTCAGCTTTTCTCATTAGAAAACAGAATCCTGGGGACACAGTAGGTAGTCAAATCACTACCAAAGAAAATCGATTCACTACCAAAGAAAATCGATATTTGAAGCAATTATTTAGACAACTCCAGTAAATAACCTTATTCTCTATTAGTGCCTTCTCCCCTATTGCTACGTTGGTTTCTGAGAACTAAAAGTTCACACAAGGATAACTGTGGGTCCTCTCGATATAGAAACTTCTTCAAAATACATGCCAAGATAATCCAATCAGAATCTGAAATTTTCTTCCTGTCCTGCCTTGTAAAGCAAAGAGCAAAAGTTCTTTATAGAATTCAGATGCAGAAAGAATGACGGTAGCCCCAGTGGGCAATTCCCAATGGAATCCTGGATCTAGACCATAATGACTAATGGTGGCTAAAACTCTCAGGAAAAGCCGACCAGAGAACTTCACAGTGGATGGAGTGGGCTGGCAGCATCCAAACCCACCACCCTTCCTAACATTACATGATGAGAGACAGGCAGGAATTAGGAGCTCCCTGACATGACAACAGTAGGAAGTACGTAAGTATCACCTACGAATTATTTTTACGAAAAAAAAAAGTGACAACCCCTCTAGAGCTATCTACAGAGTTTACAGGAAATACAGGGAACAGAAAAAAATTGAAATACCATTAGGATACATTCAGTAAAATCCACACTTGCAGACAATTCTATAGGACAGGTAACTCAGTTTCTTCAAAAATTAAATTACAAAAAAAAAAGTGAAGAGACACCTATAGACTAAAAAGAAACAAGAATTATCAGCAAAATGTAAAATGTAAATCTTGTCTGGATCCTGGTTCAAAGAAACCAACTACAAAAAATACTGAGACAATCGGAAATTTGCATACAAGCTGGATATTTCATATTATAAAATGTGTTGTCTTAAGACAATGATATTGTGGTTACGGTCTAAAATTGCCCATCTTGAGAGAGAGATGCTAAAGCATGCAGACATGGAATAATCATGCCTGGAACAGGATTCAAACCAATCCACTGGGAGGCGGGCTCAGGTGGGGACACAAGTAAAACTGACCACAGGGTAATTGTTGCAGTTGGAGGATGAGCACACGGGTTCATTATACTATTCTCTTTATTTTTCTGTATCTTTGAAAATTTCCATAATAAAATAAGTTTTAAAAATGAGTTTTGTTTTGATAGTGTTGTATTATAAAACATTAAAACTTTTTTTTAATGAAGATTTCCAGGCAGAAAAATATAATTTTCTGATGGACCATTAACTGGTACATTAACTTAAATTTTACAACAGTTACTTAGAAACTGACAAAGAAAAATAATTTTAAAAATATTATACAAATTACTGAATGTTACTGTTATCAATGAAAGACCACTGAAAGTTGGAATTTTAAGCTCAGAACAGAAAACTGATTAACTTCAATTCTAGGTAAGAGTGTGGGCTCTGAGGTCAGGCAAATCTAGATTTGTATCCTAGCTCTGCCATTTTTTATCTATGAGTTCCATGTTTTCTGGCAAACCAGTTAATTTCTGTGAGCCTGATTTCACATCTCTGAAGTGCAGGCAAAATTTCTGGATCAGTAAAGCACTCAGTACAGGGCCTGCCACAAATCAGGTGCTCAGGAAATCAAATAATTCCATTATCCTATTTCATCAATTCTGAACACTTTTTCATCTAACATCTCTGAAATTGGGCTGCATCTCATTACTGATAGTAAATCATGGTTTAACTGGCAGTTTTTCTTTCTTTAGTGGTATGTAAAATAACGGTGCATACTACAAATGAATAACACCTAAGATTCAATATAATATGCTATCAATCATGGTAAAGCAATATTCCCAATTTCTATTTTAAGATTATTCCAAATATATAACCGATTTGAAATTTAAAAAAATTTCAAAGTATGAGCAAAATATCTCCAACACATCACGAACAGAACAGTTTTGAGACAAATTATTTTTGTAAAAAATGGTTTATCAATTCCATTTTTTGTATAAAACGTGGGAGAAACCTAGCCAATCCACATATAACTGCTGCCACATGAAAAGGAACTTTTATCAAACTTCGAGTCTAAGAACGTACAAATGTTTCTTTTATCATGTCTACAGTAATTCTCTATGCTTTTCCACTTAGCTGTTTTTAAAATTCCACATGTCCCCATCATTTCTTCTGTCCCAGTTACAGTACAGTGACAGGGAAGAAGAGCGTTGGTTAAAACCACTCTCTAAGCAGTTTTCTGCTGTCCCTTCTTCCCGATCAGAGACTTGTGGATGTGCGGGATCACACCTGGGGGGGAATAAACGGAGACGGTGTTATTACAAAAGTTTCGAGCCAGCTGCGTCTTACCACTCCAGTGCCTCAAAGGAGAAAGCAATGACACAAAGAGCGACATTTACTTAAGTCCCCTTTAACATGCTGATCCTGATTAACCATCTACACCAAGGGAGTCCCCATTTTGGGGGCTGGGAAACCCTCCCCTCTGAAACTGTGTGTAAACTGATGTGATTTTATGTGCTTTCCTGGAGAAGAGATTTCATAGCTTTCAAGAGATTTTCCAAATGTGATCCACAAAGGATTAAGAGACACCAACTTACATCTCACTTTCACTGATCCCGACTCTTTCAGTGATCTCAGCCCTGATTTTCAAAGGCATCACATTAATCAATTTCTCAAGATCATTTTCAAACATAGGTTAAAGGGCATGGGAATTATTTTAAGTATCATATATAAAGTTTAGATAAAGGACTTGCTAAAATAAAAGTCAGCTTTGAACATGGAAAAGAGTATTCATTCAGATAATAAAAAGAAGCCTAGAATTGTAAGAAAGCAACACTTGCAGAATTTAGGTTTCTAAGTTTCCTAGTTGGCTAATCAAATGCACTGGATCACTGACTGAATTACATGTTATTAATAGAATGCCCAACAACATCCAGGCTGAAGAGGTGAGAGTACGTACCGCCCCCAGCTATTGTGGCCTTGATAAGAGAGTCCAACTCCTCGTCACCACGGATGGCGAGCTGCAAGTGACGCGGAGTGATGCGCTTTACCTTGAGGTCCTTGGACGCGTTACCTGCCAGCTCCAGCACCTGCAGAGCACCAGCGACAGAACACATCAAATCGAGGGTGACAGGCTTAAGGATTTGGCGTAGACTCGCAATTACAGCCGAAACGGTCTCTATAGATAGCATGTATACATAAAACACACAACAGATATACAGAAACCAACACATCTTTTTTCTTTGTCATATTTCTATAATGCTGTTAGAGAACTCTTCATTTGGCCTTTTTATATTTATTCTTTGCAAGAGCTAGAAACTTGAGCAAAAAGCTGCTTCTACAGAAAGAAGTAAGGACCAGGGAGAATACCATTCCTTAGTCAAGATTCTGAATGTGAACATCTGGAAACAGCACAAGTTTTAATATCTCCGTGTAGTCTATTTCTGTATAGCCCTTAAGGGCTGGAATTTATTTCTTAGCACATTTAGGAAAGATTAAAAATTTTTAACTTTCTTTCTTATTCAAAGTTTTTAACATAACTGGGCCCTATAACCTGTAGGTGATCAGCTAGAAGCTCTTTATTCCACACTGGAAATTCTCAACTAGAGGAATTTCAAAGTCCCAGCTGGCCCTAAAAATGCATTTTTTATTCATTTTCCCCTCCACAGGATACAGGGCATTATGAAACCTTTGATGGAAGCAATACAGAAATAACTCCAGAGCCTTCTCACTGGAACAGCCAGCGGGAAGCCTCGGGGGACACGCTTCACCAGCCACCAGTCCCCACTCCGTTCACTGTCCCTGGGACTCTGACCGGAGCGCACCAGCATCTTTTGAAAGCTCCCCAAGTGACCCTAGCATGTGGCCAAGATTGCAAAGTGATTACGTCTACTCAGGACTAAATTATTTTCTTTACTTCTACTAATGACTTAAAACCCTCAAATATCAGAAAATATGACGACTGCTTGTATAGGTTTACTGTCTAACCGTAACCTAATAAACTGTAATCAAAGTTCCCAAGAATAAAGAGAATGGGAGTTCAGATGGTACTTCAACATTCTGAGCCAGAAGACTATGCCAACACGAGCGAACAAAACGCATACCTCTCTGAAAAGTCCGCAGCTAAACAAAAGCTGGCAGAGGGCTGCTAAGGAACAACAGGGAAGCATGGTTCTCAACCAGAACCATACGGCCACCGATGCAGAATCCCTGGTTCATGACAGCCAAGTTGAAACTATTGGTATTCAACGTTAAATCTCCAAGGGGACAAGCATGACCGGGTGAGGTGAGCGAGATCACAGCAATGACAGTTCCCACACAGGTTGAAGCTAAATCATTCAGTCTAGCTCACAACCACCTCTCTTCTCAAGTGAAAACCTCCTTTCTGTTTCTGCTAGGCTGGCGGTCTCCACCATTTCCCTGGCCTGGAATATAGTTGCAGGAGTTTCATGGCTTCCCATTTGTTTTCGGGGGGCAGGGGTGGGGTTGGGATGGAGGAAGTGGTGGTCCACGACCCAACAATCAAGAACTCTTGCCCAATCAACTTATCTTCATAAGTGTGAAACTGAGCAAGAGACAGTATTTTATGTATACAACCAAAATGATTAGGTCTTTTATCTAATTTCATTTTCTATTTGTGATTTTTAAAAAATGTATCACACTGGCAAACTTTATTTACCCCACCCCTAATCTTCATTACCTAAAAGGTTATCACCTATTGATTTATACATACTTCAGAGTTCACTGAATAAACAGTACAGTATTTAAATCACTTTACACTCCTTTGTCATGTCACTTAAAAATACTGACTGCCAGCCCTTGAAAACCGAGTAGACGCTGGTACTGGGTAATAGGCTGACTAAGACACACCGACAACTGCTGTGGAAGAAACCAAGGAACATAAGTGTGTTTTTTGTTTGAAACCCTCATTCCATGGTTTCAGCCACGTGTGGCCTAGGCACCTCCTGGGTTTCTGTGCATCACAGATGCCCCCACAGACCTCCGCAGTGAGGTACTCCAGGATCGCAGCGCTGTACACCGCAGCGGTGGCACCGACCCGTCCATGGCTCGTGGTGCGAGTCTTCAGATGTCTGTGGATGCGGCCCACGGGGAACTGAAAGAGAGGCCGTCTGAGTGGGAGCACACAAGGGTCTTAACATGGCACTGCGAAGTGTAATCAAAGGCGAGTAATAGGAGTAACACATGAAATGCCACAATGTGGTTACCCAGATTAGAAGCCAATCCTATCTGACAGCTAACAGTTCCACGGGCTTGTGTGTGGTGTCCTAGGCATCAGCCCCAAATCTTCATGCCTGCTTTTACCCTCTTGAGGAAAGACTACAAGTTAAAAAGCCACGAACCACCATAGGGTCTTGTGAATTCATTTCTGCATGATACGGAGCGTCCTTACAAAACGGAGAGAAGCTGTGCTGTGCAGTCACCAACTGCAGTGCCGCATGACCCACTAACTGTGTTTTGTCTGGTTAACTCCTTCACACAACGGCTTCAGCGACTGTCAACCTCCACCACCTTCCTTCGGTCCCAACTCCATTCTTCTTTCCTCAGTTTCAAGAGGTGACCTGAGAAAAACCAACCCCATTCTCTCCACTTCCTGAGAATAGGTCCTGTCTCATTTCCAAAGGACCCTAATCCCATTTGTGTGTCTGTCCTTGACTGTCCTCGACCACCTTCCTAATGGACCCTCCTCATGCTGTTACCGGCTCCATCATTCCCGCAGCTCCAATTACTTCCTTCCACGGGCTCCTTTCCTTCTGCACACTTCACTTCAGACTTCTCCACAAGTCTATAGCAACTGCTGCCTTACAGTCTAGATAGCTCCTTGCCAAAGGCAAAGTTTAAAAGCAAATACTGAACCCTTACTTTCTTGTCACCCACTTTCTCCTAAACTTGGCCTCTGTTTACCATCATCCTTGAAGGCCAGCAGTGACATTTTAATGACCAAATCTATCAGCCACTTCCAGATCGCATCCTTAGGAGACAAGGCATGATTTTTTTGTTGTTTCTCCTCCTTCCCTAAGTAATTCCCAGCCCCTAAGAGCAGGCTGCATGCCTTTCCCCGGTGCATCCTCAGTGACTGCTGTGTTGTCTGACACATAGGACTCCAAACCATTTCTTCTTGGGTTGCAGAGATCAGAGTTCTAATACTAACTCTGAACTCTCACTACTCCCATCTTCTCTGTTTCTGACTCATTCTGTGTTTCTGAGCAGCCCGCCAATGTCCGTGTGTTCCTTTGTCATGCTCAACTTAGGAACTACCGATTTTACAGAAGTGGATTTAAATCTCTAATTCTTTTGATCACCTCTCTTGGAAAGCTGGACTAAAATCTACAACTTTTGGACATTTTCACATGGCTGTTTTGGTGGAAGTTCGGAATGACTCCACTTGAATTCTTCAATCTCCTAACTTGCCCCGATTACAGACGCCTCTGTCCCTTCGGTTCTAACTCTTGAAGAAACCTTTGACTTTCCTTTCAACTCTATGCCTCTCCTCCCACTTTTTGGGAGCACATGCGTGACTCCAATTCCTTTCCATCCCACGTTAATTCAAGTACGTATTACCTATTCCTAAAACCACTGCAATAGCCTCCATCTGTCTTCCATCTCCCACTTCAAATGAAGGACCCTTCAAATAAATTCTAATTGAGATTTACATGATGCTCTAAAACATAGAATGTACCCGTTAAGTTCTTGTCCCCCTTCCTTCAGTGCCACCTAGATCAGATCATCCTCTTGCTAAAAAATTGTCACCGACTCACCACTGCCAAGAGGATAAAACCGAAAGCTTACAGTCTGGCCTTCAAACTTTCCTGTTTAAAGTGTCTCTTGTATGTAGAGACTATTTCTTACTCATCCAGAAACTTTTGAGTTTGTGGATTAAAGGTGCAATTTTTCAAATATATAAAGTTTGAAAATATTTAATGTTTCGAATATATCATCACTCAGTCTAAAACCGAAACTATGGGGAAATATTCAGAGGACTAAATGGATAGTTCATTATTTTACCCCAAATTCTATCTCATCCTGAAAGTTAACACACCACTATGAACACTTTCTTCAAAAGAAAAACCACAGAATACTCATTTCAATATGATACAATTTATAAAAGAACCAGGAACATAATTATAATCTAGAAATAAAAGATTTTAAGAGAGCAAAATTACCAAATTCATTATAAGATCTCTTCATAACTTGTTCTCACTTGGAAGAAGAGAATACAAATTAAAAGCCAACTGTTTTATGATCTAAATTTTGATCAATTAATCTCATTATTAAAGGTCAGTCATACGAGTACATTTTTGTAATTAATGAAACATCTACGGGTCATGAATTACAACATTAAAGAAAATAATTAAATAATGCGTTACAACATGGACACATTACCTGTAGCCCAGCTCTCTGTGAGCGAGACACTGCCTTAGCCTTGGCCTTCCCACTGTCCTTTCCAGCTTTGCCTCCAGCCTATGTGAAAAAAAGCTCCAGATGAAGAGCTGAAAATGCTGTTTCAAAATTATTCAGGAAACAAAATTTTTTTCTAGTTTTACTTTAGGTAGTTAAAAATATATAGGTGATCTCCTCCCTCAGTTTTATATAAATTAATAATAAAGCAAATATACATACAATATACTTAACAATATACATGTTATATCACCATTAATTTATATAAAAATGAGGTCAAACCTTAAATGCTTATTTAAAATGAAATTTATAAAAATCTGAACATATTTTTCAAATCTCTGAATGAAGAATTTTAAGTATATATAACTTTTATGCTACAAATATTTCAAATGAAATAATTTTTTAAAACGTCAACATGTAGGGGCAGCCGGTTAGCTCAGCTAGTTAGAGAGTGATGCTCGTAACCCCAGGGTTGCCGGTTCGATCCCCACATGGGCCAGTGCGAGCTGCGCCCTGCACAACTAGATTGAAACAACTACTTGACTTGGAGCTGATGGGTTCTGGAAAAACACACTTAAAATTAAAAAAAAAAAAAAAAAAAGTCAACATATATCACTTCCACAGAAATATTCAAAACCTAGCTCTTCCAGGAGATAAAAAAGCATGTGGGGGAAAAAAAGCCCTCAAAAAATTAAACACAGAATTATCATATGATCCAGCAATTCCACTTCCAGGTATATATTCAAAGAATTGAAAGCAAGGACTCATAGCATCATTATTCACAATAGCTCAAGGGTCCATTGATGTATAAATAGGTAAACAATATATGATATACATACAATGGAGTAGTATTCAGCTACACAAAGGAAATTCTGACCCACGTTACAATATGGATGAACCTTGAAGATATTGTGCTGAGTGAAATAAGCTAGACACAGGAGGAGGAATATTTAACTCAACTTGTATGAGTTACCTACTCAAAATCATAGGGACAGAAAGCAGAATGGTGGTTGCCAGAGGCTGGGGAGAGGGGTGGAATGGAGAGTTACTGTTTAATGGGCAGAGTTTCAGTTTGGGGAAAAATGAAAAAGTTCTGGAGATGACTGGCAGTGATGGCTACATGTTAATGTATTTAATGCCACTAAACTGTACACTTCAAATGCTAAATTTTATGTTATGTATATTTTAGAATTAAGAACAGGCTTTCAAACTTATACTCCAGGGGTTAAACAAATACTTTCGATTGATAGAAAAAAGTATTTCTCAAATAATCTTAACATTTACTAACAGGACATGGTCTATAAATGCAATGAAAATACAGCAGGTCCTCGAATAACGCCAACATTATTTGTTATAACATCAAAAGACTCTTGCTTATATCAATTAGCCAATGGTAAAATTGGTTTCATTATTTGTTATGCATTGTTTTGCTTAAAGCTGCAGAACCTATCCAACAAACATTGAGGACTTAACTGTATTATGCAGCCATTTCAACAAATGAGGTACAGATGTGTGCTGATAGAAACAATCCACAAAACACATTTCTTGGTGAAAAAGGCGAGGTATGTACAAAGGCAGTGAGCTCTTGTTTATGTAAAAATGGGGCATTACAGTGTGTGTACACATACATTTCTGGAAGGTCACAATAGTTACAAAAACTTATTTGCCTCTATGGAGGTAATACAACGGATCTGAGAAGAGGGAAAACTAATGTTCTCTTTTGGATGGTTTAATTGTACCACTTAAATTTATTATTTCTTCAGTGTAAACAAAGCTAGTTAAAGACGGAAATTGGTTTACAAGATTGGCTAGCTGAGGGTCTAAGTCTATATTTTTGAAGTAGAGAATAAGCTTTGAAATGGCATATTCCCTTTGTAATGCTTTCCTTAACATTTTTAAGCGAAAAATCAACCGTGTATAGTCCCCCTAAGTCCATGTCTAAGTTGATTTAATGTTTATCTCTGAAAACTGTATGAGGGAAAAAAAAAAGGCTGTAGCAGGTATTAGAAGCAGGAAAAAGTTTAAGAACTAATTCATATCTCCTTCTTACACTTAACAACATAGCAAGAGAGACTGATTTAACAGAGAGAATTGAGGATCTCTAGATTTCTCCCAAAAAGTCTCGTATATTTTAATAATTTCTCTTTATATTGCTAAACAAGAAAAAGATACTGCATAATATTTTGATTTCTGAGGTCAGCTCAAGGAACATATGTTCTCACTTATTACTCAGAGATTTTTCACCTCTATTTGCCCTGAAATAATACATTTAACAACCTCTCAACTGGTGCATGAGTCCAAAACTATAATAGCCGTCTCTCTATGACTGAATTAGGAAATAAGAACTCGCTATCAAAGCCACCAACTGCAAAACACCCCAGGCTTCCCAATTTACTCGTCTTAAGCAATTTTACCCTTAGTGTTTCAATCCATCATATTCATTTTATCTATTTGCTTTTCAAGGAAGTAGACACGAAACCAGTTTTTAAAAACCTCAACACATTAAATATTTCCAAGATTTGGAGGCTGCAGGTAAACTTCTCAACAAAACCAAAGTTTTATGGCATCAAATACGTGTGAATATAAAATTGTACAGTAAATGAACAATTATTCTTTTCATAACGTCCTCACACCGTGTACCCGCCAACTTTTGCATTCATTTTACAATCTGATGACTGACTGAAAAACAAAACACAAGCACTACAACAGTTTTGACTAGAAACTGAATCGGGATGAACCTGGGTTGAGCATCTTGGTAGAAAACGCACCTGTGGAGAGAGATGGAGTACATTTCATTCAGAAAAAGCTGAAAACTGTATACCACGAAGCCAATTCGCATGACTTTGACACAAGCTCACTTCCCGTCAAGTTTAAAACCTCAAAAGCCTGAATGACAACTCGGTGCCTCCGGCATTTTCAGCCGCTGGTAAAGGGACTCCCAATCTATAGCACCTCGCTGGAGAGGAAACGCGCGACACCTTGGAAACCCGCAAGGACTGGCACAAGCAGCAGCACGAGCCCATTCTGCAGATCGGACGTAATCTGTGGAGGGGCCTCAGCACAGGCGCCGCCGCGGCAGAGACCCGGCGCCGCCGCGCAGTGACGGAGAACGTGCCCGGAAGGCAGCTCCTGCCCACGGGCCAGCACCGGCCACGGCACCCCTCCTCTCGACTTCACAACAGCCGAGTCCCGCCGTCCCGGACGCTCTTCACTGCGAGCTGCGTCTCGGCGCCAAACGACCCCTCAGGACTCGGACTTGCTCGCAGGGCAGCGAGGGGCGGCAGGCCGCCCGGCCTCGGCCCGCCTCAAGCCCGCCGCCCGCCCCGCCGCTCTCACCATGGTCACGGCCGCTCCCGCCCTCGCTGCCGCCGAGCCGCCGCCGCCGCTCCCGCAGCACCGACCGCCGCCGCCGCCGCCGCCGGAGCCCGGACAATAACCGGGGCCCGCCTCGCGCCGCCCCAGCCAATGGCTGCTTGCCTTGCTGGTTTGAACCCCGGTAGCCGCCCAATCACGCGTCTACTTCTAGCCCGATCCCGCCCCTGGCACCGCCTCCCTAACGGCTGTTTGTTTTTGCACACGGCACGTGGGGCGGGGCCTCCGGCCCCAACACAGACGTGCCTGTGCGCGAGGTGGGGAGAGAGTTCACCCGCCGCTCTCCGCTTGTGTCCACGGCCCGAGTCTGACGAACGGAAGGACGAACCAGTGAGGGCGTAAGGTTTGCGGAAGTTAGCCAATGGGAACATCACCCGCGAGCAAGGGGGCGGGCGGCTGGGAACGACTGCGGGATTAGCCAATCGGGGGGCGATTGGGTTGTTTTCCCGCGCGTACTCGGGGGCGGCTCTCCCGGTTCTGAAAACTGCTCGGAAGGAAGCGTTGTAGACGTCGCTTTTCCCGGGGGATTTTCACAGACTCCCAGGACTTGGTGTTAGGGGGACTCCCGTCGTGGCGGGCACTGATTCCCGGGCCGGCGGCCCTCCTCAGCACCTTCCCGCGGCTTTACGTTAGCCGTGGGGACGCCCGGTAGTGGGGTCGGCGTCCCCACGGCCGCTGCGACGTTGAGGGACCAGCGCGAGGGCGGGCGTGTCCGCTCACGGCAGTTCCCGCAGGCTGTCCCAGGCCGGCCCGGCTTCTCCGGTCGTGTTGTCAGCCGTTGCGGCCGTAAGCCGTTCCTTCTTTTCACGGTGTCTTGGCGCCCACGGGCAGGCGGCCCCCGACCGCGCGGGGGTTCCCAGGCTGGCATTTCGGGAGTGTGTCCTCAGGCGGGCGGACCCTGTCCTCAAGTGTGAATGATCCGACACGGGGGAGCACCGTGGGGACGTGAGAAGAAGGGAAGCCACTGGAGTTCGAGGAGACGAGGAGCTGAGCTAAGCGGAAAACGGCGAGTGAAGGTGGAGACGAGCGTGAGGAAGGAGGGTCCAGGGAAATCTGAGCTGTGGAGCCAAGCGCCCAGGTTAACGGGAAACCCGGAAACGAGGGAGAAGAATTAGGAGTTAATAGCGTCAGCTGTCAATAACCGTGCTTCTCCCCGCCCCTCTGGTGCTTCCGGCCTCAGGAATGGAGGCAGAGGCCTGGGAACCATTCCTTCCGCAAGTCGCCGCGTGGCTCCTGCTCGCAGGCACTGCACTGGATCGTGGGGACTCGCGCTAGCAAAACAGGCATGTCCCTGCCCTTCCAACCCTTTACGGCAGGGACAGGTGTCAGTGTAGCAAACGTGTGTGAATCAGTAGGTGCCCGTGCGAGAAGAAAGGACAGGGAGAAGCAGAGGGGATGTAACGCAGATGGGGTGGGTGGTGTCCAGAAGGGGGAAGGAAGCAAGTGTGAAGGCCCCTGAAGCCAGAAAGACTTGTCCGTGTGAAGGAACTGAAAGAAGGCTGGTGTAGCTGCTGTGATTTTCACCAGCTCCCTCCCACCTCATCTATTTACTATCTGGAGTCTGGCGTTTTCTTTTGGCCATGTCCATTGCCACTGCTTTAGGTTAGCCTTTGTCATTTCTCGCCTGCATCACTGCAAAAGCGTGTTCAACGAATGCGCTATCCCTGTCCTTCATTCCACCCTCCACTCTTTCTAAAATACAGTTCTTAGTGTATTTTCCTTAACATCTGCAACTTTAGGACAAAATCCAAATCCTTAGCATGGCAGAGGCCCTGTATTTTCTGGCCTCTGCACATTTCCTATTTTGTCTGTCACCCTCCCACACCCTAAACTCGATCTTGTTTTGCACATGCTTTTACCTTTGCCTGAGACAGCCCTTGGTCTCAGCTTCTCCCTGGCTGACTTTTCGTCATCCTTCAAGTGGCAGCAAAGACATCACTTTCTTCAGATCGTCTTCCCTGGACATCCCTGACTTGGACGAAGTGCCCTGCAGCCCCAGTGTGTTTTGCTGTCATCCGTCCTTATCATGCTGAGTTGTATTGGTTCCCTCAGTGCACAGAAATCTTTTATAGGTCATCACCCTTCGCTTGGTACAGTACCAGGCACCCTGTAAATATTACTTGGTGAATGAAAGGAAGAATACTAATACTTTTTAAAAAAAATAATCTGTCATTTAATTATAAATAGATTGCTTTCAAGTTTATAGACGAATTGAGAAAAATTTAATTCCAATTAACTAAGACTTTTTTCTTTAAAAAGCCACTTAGATAGTCAATATGGTCTATGGAAAGACTTGAGTTTGAGCCCAGACTCCTCAGCTTACCAGCTGTGTGATCTGGGCAAGGTATTTAATATTACCAAGGCTTTTGTCATTTGTAAAACTGAAAATAGCAGTACCTACTTTACCAGTTTTGAGTGAACACTAATTCAGTAATATATGAAAAAGTACTTAGCACTGTACCGAGTATATAATAAATGGCCAATAAAAGTTAACTTCTTAACAGGAAAAAACTAAAGATCTGCAAGAGACCCAGCTTGCTTCCTTGTAGAAATTGACAAGACCATCCAAAAGTTCATATGGGAATGTAAGAGAACCAGAATAGCCAAAACAATCTTGAAAAAAGAATGAAGTTGGAGGACACATTTCTTGATTTCAAAACTTACTGCAAAGCTGCAGCCTTCAAGATGGTGTACTGATTGGTATAAGGACAGACATACATCAATGGAATAGACTCAGAGTCCAGAAATAACCCCATGCACCTGTGGTCAGTTCACATTTAACAATGATGTCAAGAAAATTCAATGGGGAAAGCAGTTTTCAACAAATGGTGTTTGAATCTCTCCTTAAAGAGAATTTGCATTCATTCATTCACATAGAAAACGGACTGACAGGAAATAACATGAAGTACTCCTTCAGAGTGTGGCCTTTGAAGGCTGAGGGGTAGTCACAGTGTAGAAATGCTGCAATGGAAACCCCAAGAGTCTCCGGAAACTTGTTCCTGTCCTAAGTCTTGTCCACAAAAGAGAAACTGAGCTGACAAAGGTCTGGGAGAGCTCAGCATTTGTATCCAAAAGAGACTCGCAGTCCCCACTAGAAAAGGTGTGGGTCAGATGAGGAGCTGTGCTGATGACTCACTTGCCTGAGCAATATCGCCAGCTGGGTTTTCCCTGCCAGAAAATTGGCAGCTGCTGGACTAGAACATTCCACATTGCTGACAACAGCTTTCCCTCCCTCAGAAGACTATTTTCTGCCATTCTTCCCTGAAAACCGAACACATTTTCTCTTTTTATATTACTTATCCTAGAGGTGGGGACCCTGCCTTTATGTTCTGAACTATGCATTGCATGGGACACACTATATATTCATGAAGCCTTTCTCTGAATTCTAAGCCACAGCTTCAAGGTCAGAAGCAGCTAGATGTGGATAGGATCAGGACTTTTGTTTTTACACAAAAAGAACTCACTGTAGGTCATATAACATAAAAAACAACAACAAATTTTCTTATTCCTAAACTGAACAATAGTTTCATAACACAAAAGCTAAGGGTACCTGGATCCCTGTACCCAGTTGAATGAATTCTCCTCAGAGTATCACTTCATTTAGTGACTAATTTTAAATGCATGTTGTTTACCTAAAAGGGAAATACACAGAGTAGAACAGACTTGTGACGTGTAACCAGTGAAGGCTCCATTCATCAGAACTCATGAAAAAAAGACGTTTTCTCTGAACTCCAGAGGCCCCCAAGTTTCTATTTTATGACTAAAGATGAATTTGCCTGATTGAATGGAACCTAAAATAATGAAGAATTAAATTACTTCTCAATTTAATTTTGGCATAACAGTGGTTGGCTTTGTGGCACAGTTAGTAATAAGATATGTACATTAGAAAATACCAAAGGAAATAGCCATCAACATACCTAACATGACTTCCCTGTCGTTTAACTTATTAAGCTAATACAAATTTTTCCCAATATAGTACATCAGTACATACCTTAATGTGAGAGTCACATAACACTGTCGAGATTTTTTAAATTATCAAAAGGTTTGAAAAGGCTGCATGCTAGAGTGTTCAGCAGTGCTTACCTTGAGGGAGTGGGTTTGGAGAAAGAGCACATTCATTTTTCTTACGGTGATTCTCTACTGTTCACATTTGTTGGAATTTGAGTGTGCATTTTTATAATAAGAAAGTTTGGAGACTGTAACTGCCAAAAACGATGCCCACCAATTATGAGAGGTACTGAATAAATGAGGCAAAGGACAGGACAATTTTGAGGGTGGGAGTCTAGGGGTCCTTGGAGGACTTCCTGGTAGCCCTGAAAGTGAGAAGAGGGAGAGCCTGTGTGATGGTTTGTCTGGGCCAGTCCTGTACCCATAGGTCTCAGTCTGCGCTTCCAACCTCCGTTGTGTAAATGACCCTTGGGAATCCTGATCTCCAGTTGATTAAATGGACCACATCTCATTCCTATTTATTAACTTGGCTGTTTCTTGATTGACACCAGGATGGGGAAAATATAAAATAGCATAAAAGGGATGATTTTCAGGTCCACATGGCTCCATGTCACTGATTTCATATTGAGTCCTGCCTGGTTCTAGTCCCCTCCTGCACTGCGACTTTGAACCATTTGTGCTCTGGCAGGGGAAACATGATTTTAACATGCAGAGGGTGCTGGCTGGGTCCCAGGCTATTCACTCTGATAGAAGACCATAGCATCTAATGTCTTGGTCACTGATACAGATGTACCAAATCAGCATGTTTCTTTCTTTCTTTTTTTTTTTTAACTTCAGGGATCTATTTTAATTTTGGTCTCAGATACCATATCCTGAGAACACTGATGAGTGTGTCCTCCAGTTTCTACGTCTGGCGGCCTTTCTGCAGAAAGCATCAGAACTAATGCTAAGTTTTGCGGGGTACCCATGGCGCTGTCACGTGTCATCTCAGGCTCCTAGCATCGGAGTGCTATTCTCTCCGTGGCAGTATGGTGCAGCAGGTGCGAGAGCAGGTTTAGATGTGTGCTCACTCTTGCCACTAGCTAGTCTGGAGACCTGAATTGGGCCCGCTGAGAGGTCTACACTGTATCACAAAAGTCAAAGAGAAGTTATATCTTAGAGTTTCAACAGTGCCCTCTCTCCTGAGGAGAAGGCCTGGGTCAGGAACAAAGTTGCCAACCAATTCTGTTGCTTGGATTGAGGTCTGCTTATTAGCTCTGGAGACTGGTTTACTCAGGTTCCAAGAGAAACCTGTTTGTCGCCTCTCTTGAGGGAATCGTGGGCGGGGAAAAGGAACACCTACTGGACCTGGCCAGAGCTCAGCGCTCGTGCCCACCAGCTGCAAAAGCTCGGGGTACACAGCCCAGCGGTGGAACCTCACCCCTCCCAGGCCCTAACGTGTGATGAGTGATGCCAGAGGGAGAACGGAAAGAACACACCAGGGCTCTGAGCGGATTCTCCCACCTGCGCTGGGCTCACTTCCTCCCTGGGGTCTGGGGAAGTGGCTTCTTAGGACTAGAGATTGCTTTTACTGAGGAAGGAGGTATGTCTAGCAAGTTTGAGCTGCAGCCCATCCTACACCTGGAGACCCAGGTTCACATGAACTAGAACATTTTAACCTCAAATATACCTCTGTCCAATGGACCATAGTTCCTCCTAGTTATCGTGGAAAGCTTTCTCCTATTCTCTCGACCCACTAAATTGTCAGTTCCATTTGGACCACAGGCCATATCTTCCACACCGAGTGCAACGCCTGGCACATAGCTACCCCATAATTGAATGAATGAATTCACAAATGACCAGCAGGCACACAGTTATTCCAAAGATTTCAGTGCTCACCACCAGGTGGCTCTCACCTCCCTCAGGCCCCGTGGCTTCTCCAGGAAACCACACTGTTGTAGGACCTTACGGATTTTTTCCTGTTAAAGACACTTGCCCGGAGTCACACCATTAGTTTACGACAGAGTCGGGGATAGAATATCACTCACAAAATATTCAAACTCTGAAGTCATACTCCAATTCCTTGAGGTGTGGCTGCTGCACCCAGAACTTCATGCGCAGTGACAACTTCACATCCAGCTGAAAAATTTGGCAGGACCAATGCATCGGGTGAGCGCAGTTGGCGACAAGTGGGCTAACGTCCCCAGATCTTTTGTGATTTCTGCAGCAAGGCTCCAAGTGGGTTCTCGACCACCAGCAGCAGCCGCATCTGGAACTTGCTAGAAATGCAGCTTCTCAGGCTCCACGCAGGCCAGCGGGACCCGCTCAGTAACTGGGGTGGCTGTGTGAGCAAAGCCCTGGGACGGCACTTGCACGCGATGCCGCCGATTCTTTTTGGGGTTTAAGTGGTGCTGAAGGAACTGCAGGAATGCAGCCAGGGGGCAAAGGCCACGTGCTGCCACCTGTTCAAGGGGTCCCCGTCGTCCTGCTTGTTTTCCTCTAGCAGATTCCCAGCCCTTCCTGTCTCTCTCTGCCTTACCCCGTTTCCCCAAAAATAAGACCGGGCTGGACAATCAGCTCTAATGCGTCTTTTGGAGCAAAAATTAATGTAAGACCCAGTCTTACAGTATTACATTATATATTATATTATATATTACATTATATTGTAAAGACCCGATCTTATAGTAAAATAAGACCCGGTCTTATATTAATTTTTGCTCCCAAAGATACATTAAATCTGATTGTCCGGCTAGGTCTTATTTTTGGGGAAACATGGTACACACAAGACCCCACAGGCTCTCATCCCTGATTCACACGGGGCAGCTTAACAAGGTGAAACACACACAACACTGTGTCCATGATTCTGACCCCATTGGCCTGGGCAGTGCCTGGGCGGCCTAGTCCAGGCTCTCCAGGTGCTTCTGAGGCAGCACTGAAAATCCCGCCAGATGGCCAGAGTGGGCAGTCACGGGAGAGTCAGTGTGGGGGTGGGAGTAATTATTTCATAGCGAGAACCTCTAATGGAGAGAAAACACAGGCACAACTGGATGAGTAATCTCATCTCCAGCCCATCCCTCATCTTTAGAAAGGTGTGATGAATCGTCCCAGTCTAGTTCAGTGGTTCTGAGGCTGACCCCTGGAGAACCCCAAGACTCTCAGGGAGCCTTAATATTGTAATTTGCCCTGTTCATGTTAATTCTCACTTTAGTTTTTCCGGACACTAAATGATGTGATAGCATCACTGGCAATAGCGGATGGAATGTATACCTATTTTGATCTTTAAAATGGTTTCATTTCTAATAGGATATGTATCAATTACATAACCCCAAAAGATAAAAAGCTCCTTGGGGGGGGGGGTCTTCAGTAAACTGAGTGTAAAGGGGCTTCTGAGATGAAGACTGGGGACCATGGCTGGTATCTACAGACACTTTATTTTTCCTATAACACTGGGGTAAGACTGGCCCAACGTACTCCTCCCTAAGAAGTCAGTTATGATGATGAGCCATGAGGGAAGTTTCTTCACACCCACTCGAAATGATAAGGCCGAAAAGCCAGTAGAATAGGAAGAAACTAAGGAAAGCGACAAGGGGCCTGTCTGGAAGTGAACCAAAGCATGAAGCTCACTTGCTGCTTTTACTCCGCAGACTGCTTACTAACTAGAAAAGGGTTATGGGGACCCAGAGGTTCTAGAACGGGCTATCGTTCAGATGAAACGTGCAATGGCTTGGAAGTCATTTCAGTGGGAAGTCAGCCAATTCCAGGCCCACGTGAGCCTCAGCAGATGGTGTGTGGCCTTTCCCTCCCCACCCCCAGATAATTCCTCAAATTAGACACCAGCACAAGATGGTCTCTTTTCCGCATACTTTATTTGTTACAAACATACAATTTTTAAATATAGACTGTAAAACTCCATTTGCAAAAGTCTGCTATTGTAAGGAGTACACACCAGCAGTAAGGATTCTTAAACTTTCTCTGTGAGTTTTTCTGTCAGTTTTGCTAGTTAGTGGTAAATACGGGACCGCCACTTAAGAGACCTGTCTGAAGCTTCTGGCCGTATTCACATTGCTCTTCTGAAGAAGCCCTGCGTGTCTGGACACTGACCCAACGTGAGCTGCAACCTCCAGGCAGTGGGATCAACAGCCCACGAGACTCTGCTTTCAACAGTCTCCAGGAAGTGTGATTCTGAATGGGTTTGTCTGAATTGCCCATGCAGCTGTTTGTTAAAGTGCATTCTTCTTTTAAAAATAGGAGGAATAATCTTTACTCTTTAACCAAGGTACTTAAAAAAATGAACTTTTTGGTCTCTCAGCAGATATTCCCAAACTGATCCTATCACTACAAATTTCAGTGTTCTATTTACAAATATTTATAGGGTTACAGGTGGAGGGGACCTTATAAAATGAAAGGTGCGGCTTCTCTTGAAGCAGAAATCAGTCCTACAAATTCACATATAGGACACACTTGGTTTACAACACAAGTATGTGGGTATTTACAGACCGAGACAACGCAAAACCGCCATCAAGTAACCTCCGGCCCCAACTCTACTTGTCCACATACATCAGGAAACTGTCTCCTGCTACAGAGATCTGCTTGACATCACTGAAATCACAGCTATGGGTTCTCCACTGGGAGGACATCCACCCCACCCTAGAGCGAAGCCTCAGTCTGAGGAAGCCCTGGGAGGTGGCTGGCGGGCAGGTTCCTACAGAATGGAAAGCGTTACCTGGAAACACCACAGGAGACGGATGGATTTTAAAAAAAGATCGTGGAAAAACACCTGCATGAAGGTGCAAAAGGAAGAATAAATCCCTATTACCTTTTCAAGAACTTTAGAAAAAAGACGTCCAAATCCACTAATAATCTTAATTATCCAAATATTGATAATCGTTGAAAAAACTCAAATATGCTTGCCTGCCACCATAACATGCAAAACTGTTGACTTTGTGAGTATGCTCTGCATTCATTTAAAACCAGTTTCTGGCCTGGCCCATCCATTAACTTCTAGGAATCCAGAGCTTCTGTACAGAGGTGACAGGTGGGCTGGGAGAAAAGGGTTTATGCTTCACATCTGAACAGTTTATAAGGAAACTCCCAAATTCCTACATACAAATGTACTTAGTGATACCGTAAAATCCTGTTTATCAATTTTCTTTGGACTCTCCCTGCGGTTATACGTCCCTGAAAAAGTAATTTTAAAAGGGAAAAAATATACTACTTGCCATGCAATTTCCAAATATACAGACTTGTGAACCAGCCTGTTGCTGCGACAGGGTAAGACTGGGGATGAGTCTGTCTCTAAGAAGGAAGAGATGGTCTAACTTAGTTGTCTTGACAGACTTAGCTGTGGAAGTTATTGAAGGTAGGATAAAAAAGACAGACTGTCTTTTGCAATATGCTCATGGACAATGAACTTGGACGGGTCTATCGCTTTCTTTCCAACAATCCACGTGTCTTCACGCGAGAGATGTGCCCAGCCCTCTTCTCCATGTCAAGGGAGATTTTACATATGATACAGGCAAAGTGAGACTTGCTCCAAGACCCAAAGTCTCATGTTAACTACACCGACAGTCTCTCTTTTATCAAACCTTTTGTTAGAATCACCTGTAGAAAAAAATGGTAACATTTGGGCTTCAAATAAAGCTCTGTCCTCCCTTTACTAGAAGTCCTACTGAGCAGTGAAACTACGACATGGCATTTGCTGTTGTTTTCACAGGGCGTTACCTCTCGCAACTGGAATGTCTAATTCAAGAGGCATGAGTCAGATTTTCAAGTGAGAAGTAAAACAATAAAGGTGATTACACTGATGGCATATTCCCTATTTCATTAGGAAATATAAAATACATTCATAAAGGTCTTACATGGATAGACATACGGATATCAGTTGGAAATTACTTAATAAGTTTTCACGATGCAATTTTATTATTTTCTAAATTTAATTTTCAGTACTGGCAATTGGACCACATTTGTTGAAATGAGTCTGTTAAATCCATCGGTAATGAAACTAAGTTTTAAGACTGAGGACTGGGAATGGTGACTTTAACTAAATAGGAAAGCTAGTTGTATCAAGAGAACGCACCATTCAGGGGGCTTTTCCTGTGAGCTCTCGACACTCCTCGGGTCTGACACTTGAAAATTAATGACTGTTTTTCTAGATTAAAAATGGGAAATGAAGTTACAATCTGCCATTTCTACCTGATGTTTGGAATTTCAAACGGGGCATCAACATTTTCTGTTTTTAAGGTAAATGTGGTTCTTTTCTACAATGCCCTCCCCCTCCCCCATCCACCTGCCCCAGCCCCACACCCATTATCCAGTTTATTCAATGGGAATAGTGGCTGTTCAGGAAGATAGCTAATTGGCTTACAGGACTCTAAAACCAACCTTGACAACTGGTCAGCTCATCCATTGACTCTAATTTCAGCACTGTTGACAAAAAAAAAAAAAAAAAAAAAGTTGCCTTAAGGCTCAAGGGAAAGTAACTAACTACACTGTGAATGCAGCACTGTCACTCTCCAACCACTGGAAGCCAGCAAAATGCATTCTGGATCAATAGTACAAACTTTCTAATTTGCAATGAGCCATACTCTTCCTACCAGTCAGAACAATCTTCACAAGCAGCTTATCTACGGGGCCCAAGGAACCACGATACATGTCACACAGATTCCACGTCTCTCATGATCAAAAAGTGCTTATCTTGAGAAAAATGTTAGGGTTAAAATGACAACATACAACATAAGATCACTCCACATGTTCTCAATGAAGTACAAAATGGGAAGCAAAAAAAGATGGGAGGCTCTGCTCTCTGAACAAGCCTCATGCACGTGACTCAGGGTGTACTAAAATGAAAACTGCTTTTTAAGAGTTAACGGTGGGATTTTTACACCATTATATATATTCTACAACCTGAGCTTGAACACCAAAGCAGTGAACTTTGTACTTATCAGAGCAATTCTGATACTTCCTAAAAATAGAAGACAACTCAATTGGATTACTAACTCCAGGATCCAAACATTACATTTCCCCAATCAATAAGGAGACACATTAGACACTAAGAGTGCTGCAGACGACTCGGCAACGAGTCATTTTTACAAAGTCCCTTCTCTCCTCCCCTTTCTCCCCGATCAAGGCCACACTATTTGCAAATGAATATCTACTGAGAGATCGGTTGTACACTGGACAAAGTATCATAATCGGGTTCAAATGAAAACAGAATCTACAGTGAAGAATACTTATGTGCATGGCTTACACACTCAAGCTTCTTAATTTCGTTCACCTCAAGAACAAGGTAGACGCAATGAACTGTCACCTTTTAATACCTTGTGCAGATCATTCTACCCCCTGTAAATAGCCAGTCAAGGTCATTTAACAAAGCGTCCTCAGCAACTTGAGCGCCTGAGGTGTGCAGCCGTTTACAGACCACTCAATATGAGGGCACTACTATAACCGCCTCTCTTGCCCACAACCCTGCATTTTCAGGTAAGACAGAATAATTGTTTTGATTTGAGAAAACTGAAGCTTGAATCTCTTAAAAGACCTGCAATTTACTGCAAAGTGATCAAGAGGTAACAAAGGAAACAGGAGGTTAATGGCTGCCCACACTGGAAGCCTCTCAATCATTTTGCGGTAAATAATTATGGAAAGTGACCTGACAAGCAGCCGTGTGACTATCACAGCTCCAGTCATTGTACCACCTACACGCCTCCCACAGTAACATAGGGTGTCTGGGTTTTGGTTTGGTTTTCGCTTTGATTTTTGGTGCCATGCAGATTTACACTGTGTTCGGTGCGGCATATGCACTGACAACTTCCTCTGCTGACTAGAACTACCATTCTACTCGAATGACAGGTAGGGACAATAGAAACCAGGAGGGAACCTGGGATCTCGTCACAGAGTTTTGCTCTTTCAATTCTGTTCCTAAAATTGGACTTCTCACTTCTGTAACTGCAGCAGTTTGAGAAAGGAACATTCCACCAATTATTGGAGAAGAATTTTACTTCCCTACTTCTCAGGAATATGACGATTTTGAATATGTCATTAGCTGGGATGTTTGCCAAGGTCAAAATACAAGCCCTAAATCACTGTTCACAGCAGTGGTTGAAAACACTACATTTTCTGCCTGGATTTAACAACAATCATTTCCTTTAATAAGCCATATTTACGACCGAATTCTCCAAGATGTCCCGTTAATACCGCCTCGTTTAACAGAACACATCAGAAGTGCAGTCTCTGTGTTTTGCAGACTTCTATTGTCCCTAGTGACTGGAATGAGGATCAGTGAAATGCTACATCAGTCCTCAGCCCTCCTGCAGTGGGAAGAGAGGCCATCGACCGCCCCTGCAGGAGAAACAAACCTCTGAGATTGGTTAAGACTTAAAACCCACCACTATGACATTTATTTACCACTGACTCTTACATAGGCAGGTCAAAATTTTAATATAAATTACTTTTCCAACACATAGCTTATGCATTCTTTGCTCCTTTTTTCGGAGGATTTTCCAATTGATATCTAAAGATTTACATATGATATATTACTGTTCTATGGTCTAATGACTAAGAAAACTTCTCTGGTAACCAAAGCTGATTCCATATATGGCAGTGTTCTTGGCATATACTCTATACGCCTCAGACCACTTCCACATTCTTTCTATTCAGCTAATTATAGCTTAGTAGCCACTGGTAAGGATTGTGAAGACCCTGTCATTTCTACAGAATAGAAAGGCAAGGCTAGTTACTGCAATTCAGCCAGACAAAAAGAAAAGAAAAAAGAATAAACCAACCCCTTAAAAAGGAGAGGTACTGCACCTTTGCAAAACTGAACCGGCTCACTGCTGCTGAGCAACAGGACCACCGCTGAAGCAAGAAAGCAAGTTGGTCTACACAGGAATTGTACATGGTCTGAAAATGAAGAAGTTATAGCAGCCAACTAACTGCTGCAACCTTAATTCTCATTGCTGCCTCAGAGTTTGAAACTTAAACAGTTTCTGCAAACCTAATGCTAGTTTCTCAGCTCCTTTACTAAAACTACTTAGGGTTTTGTTCTCCGCAGCAAAGAAATAAACACTCAACACATAGGTAAATACAGCAGGACATTATTGAAAACAGCTGCCTTGTGGTACAAAATACAGTACAAGTATATGGATGTCATTAAAACATCGAAAATACTATTGCTCCCATACAATTTAGGAAACATTCTTTGCAACGGAGAAAAATTTTTAAAAAAGAAAAGCTTTAAAAAAAAATCTGTTTAAAAAGTCTACTGTGGACGATGAGTAGAGAAATAGTCTGAAAAGGGCACCGATGTTTGTGGCTCTTCCACTTAAAAAAAAAAAAAATCTAAGATTAACAGTATTCTGAATCATAGTCTAATTTTTAAAAAAACCTAATTTTATATACACAATTATTTCCCTCCCTCTCAGCCACAATGCATGAAAACGACCTTTTTGTATATTACTTATTTCCCAATAAATACAAAAAGATTGTATATATTGAATAATACCAAAATAAGATAATAAAAAGGGTATGCAATAAATTAAAAGGCAGCTCAAATAAAGGGCAGTCATGCAGTTAAAAAAAAATACTAAGATTGTGGAGGTGGGTTACTTGCCTCCTGGTTGAGAAGGTGTCGCACAAAGCATACCTGAAACTTTGGAAAGAACATTAGCTCCCATTCGACTCAAAGTGAACGTTACCTAGGTCTGTGACATTTCTAGGAATGAATACCTTTCGATGGGGTGGGATTAACTTGATTAGTAAAAACCATTTCTACTGAAAATCCAGTTAAAATATAGAAGAGGCGATCCTTGAAAACCCCAACTTTTATTCTTGAAAGACAGCTGGATAACCCGGCAAAAGACAGTTTGTTGAAATTTCAAGATGGTATAAAAATGCTTCCAGGAGATAGTCAGCACATTCGTGTTCACTCCGGCTCCATGCGGATGGATTTCAGCTTCCAAAGGGCACGTTGCTGGAATCGCGCATCCATCATCTGCCAACTTTGATTGTGAGGTACTGATACAGTGGATCAAGTTCTTAAAAATTTATTTTAAAAGAATAAATGATGCTGGAATTCTGGACCTGAGGATCTTTAGTATCTGAACAAATCCACAGATTCAACTGAAGATAGAGGAAGACTTCAGTTTTGGTTACTTCCAACTTTTCTGTGAGGATGTATATTCCATTAAAGCTCAGGCTTGTAGCCACACTGTTCCTTTTTCAAGTTTTATGGTTTAAAATCCAGCCAACCAGTGGCCAAAACAGCCGAATTAGCCACAATTCACTGGCTCACACCACGGAGCCACAGGGATCTGGCTGTCATTCATACCTAAGCTAGTTCTTGGTAATGATCTCCCTGTTTAGAGATCATGGGAAGAACTTTAGTGAGCAGCAACCAGTCCACTCAAACAGTTTTTTCCTTGTGCTTTATGCCTGATTTTTCCTTGTGCCTAGCTCAGCAACCCCCAATGTAAAACTGCTTTTTAATTTTCAAGAATTTTTGCCAACTTTTAAAATATTTTAGTAACAGATTCTAGTTCAAGGACTGACACCTGAACCTATCTGCAGCCTGGAAAACAATTCTGTGAAGACAAGACATGGGCCAGGGTCCAGGTAGCGTGCAAAACCATTCTGAATAAAATAGATGCAATTTGTTGCTGTGTTCCCCAGTGACTTCTTGAATTCCTCTTCTGCCCCGTCCCTGATGATTTCAAGTTGCATTCCTTTTCATGAAACCTGTACCCTCAGTACCAGAAACTGCAAAGGCCTCTCTCATCAAGAATTCCATGAAGATCTAGATCCAAAATGCTCATTTCAAAGGAGAAGGGATAGACACTGCAACAGTGAGGTCTGATGACATCTTTCCACCAAGTTCCCAAGTGCAACACATACTCAGCTGTCATCAAGGGGTAAGGGGACCTCAGAGGTGTTCCTTGGGGCCCGGTGTGGTGTGCGAGAACCTGTCCCGGCCAGGGCGCTCCTGATGGGTTTAGGAACCTCGGCTGGGAAGCAACAGAAGCTGACACTAACTGCTCAGCGGAAGAGAGCCGCTGTGTCCTGTCTCCGCAGGTTGCTGTCAGTTCCTTGCAACTTCCCTGCTTTTCTCTAATAGTCCGTGACTGTTCTCTTATGGTTATTTCTCATCATCAACTACATTGTTTTAAACGTTGTTTTCTCCCCGTGGGGCCTCCCCTGCTCCCCGGCAGGTGAATCACTGGGGATGAGCAGGAAGAGGAGCTGTTCAGCTGGGGGGGCTGGGGGATGGAGGTGGGGTGGGGGGCCCGTCGGGGACGCGGCAAGTCTCAATCCTCATCCCCCTCCTCACCCTCAGACTCGTCTCCGCCGCGTCGCTCATAAAGCTTATCCCTCTGCCGCTCCTGGATCTCCTTCATCTCATCCGCATACCGGCAAAAGGCGCCCCCGAACTTGCCCCAGGCCTTGAAGGGCACGGTGATGGCGTTGCGGTAGGACGGCTTCACCTCGCTCACGCGCAGGAACACGCCGTACTTGTTGCAACCCACGTCGAAGAAGAAGCGCTTCGAGTCCACCGTGATGGAAGTGCCCTCCGGGAGCTCCCCGTACAGGCCGCCCCCGGGGCCCCCCGCGCCGCTTCCCGGGCCGCCCGCCAGCTCGTCGTCGTCGCCGCCGTAGTCGTCGATGAGCTTGGCCAGCGCGTCGCGGAACTCGATGAGGCCCTGCGCGGGCAGCGCGATGGTCTGGCCGCTCTGCAGGCCGCCGGGCGCCGGGCCGCCGCCGCGCGTCACCGTCTGGCGGATGCGCAGGAAGCGGCCGCGCTGGTTCTCCTTGAGGTCCAGGTAGTACTTGCGGTTCTCGCGCACCAGGAACTCGCTCTTGAGCGCGCGCCGCGGCCCGCCGCCCTCCTCGGCCGCCGCCGCCGCCACCTGCTCGGGGCTGCTGGGGCCCAGCTGCGCGTAGTGCTCGATGAAGTCGCCCAGGTAGTCGCGGAACTCAGCGGCCACGGCCATGGACAGCGTGAGGCGGCTCTTGGAGCCGCCCGCGCCCACCTCGGCGATCTTGAGGAAGCGGCCCTTGGCGTTCTGCTTCACGTCCAGGTAGAAGCGCTTGTTCTGGATGTCCAGCCGCTTCGAGGCCAGCTCCTGCGTCTCCTGCTCGCCGCCGCCGCGGGACGCGGGCTGGAAGCCGCCGGGCCCGCCGCCGCCGCCGCGCTCGCTGCCGCTGTCGCCGTCCGCCATCTTCTCGGCCGCCGCGCCCTGGCCGCCGCCCGCTGCCCGCCGCGCTCGCGTCCCCGCCCTCTGCCCTGCGGCTCGCTCTCCGGGGCCCCCCAGCCTCGCCGCCGGCCCGCTCACGCGCTCCCGCCGCTCATAGCCGGCCGCCGCCGCCGCCCCCCATCGCCCCCGCGCTCCGCCCCGCCACTTCCGCCCGGCCCGCGTCCGCTTCCGGCGCGCGCCTGCGTGACGCCACCCGCCACGCCCACCGCGTCCTGGCGGCCGGAAGCACCGCCCGCCGCGGCGGCGGGGCGCAGGGCAGTGACGTCACGGCGGAGCGGGGCGGAGTGGGAAGGCCGCGGGGACCGTGGGGGTGACGGGCACGCCGCGTGTGGTGGTGGTTCGGCTCTTACAGATGTGCCCAAACCCGTCGAAGTGTGGGCTTTAAATAAGCGCATTTACGGTACACGAGCTATGCCTCCACACAGTCACTTTTACACGGAGGCATTCAAGGGGGGCGATGCTGGGGTCTCCTGCCCTCAAATGAAACAAAAGCAACCCGCTGGGATTGCTGGGTAGTCACCGTGAGTCGTGTGTAGCATGGAGCCTAAAGTACGGTGGGTGCGCAGGAAGTGTGCCCTCAGCTCTGGTTCGCAGACTGCACGGTGCCTGGGAAACACGGTAACGTCGCTGTCATTGTCGTCGTCATCACAACCTCGGGCACAGTGGTAAAGGCCTGAACTGAGACGGGCACGGGGCGCTCAGGGAAGGCCTTGGCTGTCACCGAGACCTGTTACAGGCACTGACCGCCACTTTACATGTTAACTCAGAAGATACGTGTTTCCTGCGTCCTACTGTATATGGAGAAACAGGGATGCGTTAAAGAGGCGGAAACCACGGCTTTCTGCCGGGGAGAGTCACTCGTCCTGGGCCCGATCCCGCACCAGCTGTGTGACCTTGGGCAGTTGAGTTAATCTGTTTATTCATTTGTTAAATGGGAATGATAGTGCCTGTCTCCTGGGCTGTTATAAGAATTACGTACGAGAAAATGAATGGCAAGGACCGTAACCTGCACCGGAATCAGGAGGACGGGGGAGGAGGGGCTGTCACCACCTGTCGTCAGGGGAACCTACAGGGAAAACGGTTCCCCATGGGGCTCTGCGGCTGTCACAACCCTCCCCTCGCCGTCCTCTTCCTCTCTGTGAAAGGGACTTACTGCTTTTTTGCTTTTTTTCTTCGTGTGACTCGCCGTGGGTACTCGTACTGGATTGCAATACTTTCTTTTTCCCCCGAGAAAATCCTGTTTGGTGACAGAAAGCCCAGTCAATTTTGTTTTATAGTTGATAAATGAGATAAAGCATATAAAGCATATAACCTGACTCAGAGGAAGCTTTCCCTGAGTATTAATCACCTCGTCTCCTGTTTCATAAAAAGACCCAGTAAGATTATCTTTGTAGTTCATAAGCCTGATGATTGGGTGTTCACTCTATTGGGTGTTCATCACCCTCAAACACCTTGTTATGACATGGCCACATTACCCATCTGATGTGAAAAGAAAGGCCCAATCAAACAAAATTAGAAGACTAGCTTATCAGCCAAACACAGGAGAATCCAGGGGAAGACATGAAATTTGGGGGCCTTGGACATTTCAATCTTGGAGAGGATTTGGACATTTTGAATCCCAAGGGAAGGAATGTGGTGTCAGGTATCACGTGGCCTTCATGAGAGCCATCCATGCAGCTCCTTCTATAATTTCTTGCTAACCAGACTACTTCCCTGCATGGGGATCCCAACATTCCCTTTATGGAAAGGACTCTCCACCCCTTTGTTCACTTCTTATCAGTTTGATTTTAACGAATCAAGTTCTATTTTAGAGTTAGATTTATTGTGTGAAGATTAATAAACAGAAACATTCATTACATTGGAGTAAAGGCCTGTGTGGGAAGCTCTCCTGCCCTACCCTCATCGTCAATTATCCCAACCTGGAAGAGCCGTACCTTCCATTTCCAACGGGCAGATGTTTTTCTACCTTACTCCAGCGGGAAGAAGGGGGATCTCCTTGCCCTGCAACCACTCAGCCAATGAAAATCCACTATACTTCAAACTCCCAGTTTCCTCCACTTGACTGTTTGTCTACAACAGACCCTCTGAACTTCTTTTTCCTCCATAAAAGAACATTCCTCTTCTTTATTCTTTGGACTTGCTGGTGACTTACCTGCCTTTAGACTGCATGTCCCAAGTTGCAATTCTTTGTTGTTCCCAAATAAACCCATATTACTGGAGAAATAGCTGGCTATTTTTCAAGGTCAGCAATTGCTTTGTTTCCTTTGAAATTTCATTCTTTGCTTTTAAGGTTAGAATCTTCTACCCTCTCAAATATTCATTCGACAGTCATATATTTTTTCAGACTTTTTACTGTTTGATGTTTAATATATGTGATTATATCATATACTTATATTTAACTCTAGTTTATCTGGAATACACTGTGGTGTGTGGTATGAAGTGAAAGATCTAAAAAATTTCCTTCAACTGACCAATTGTCCCAGTACTATTTATTGAATAACCCTTCAAGCACAGATCACAACAGGTGGAGATGGGTGTAGGTTATTTTGGGCAGAGGGAACATTTGTTCCCAGATGGCTAGAAGTCTAGTTTAGCTGGAGCCCAGGATTTGTGAGGAGGGGGTAGTGAACAGAGTGGAGGCAGCTAGACTGGGGCCCATCAGAGAGGCCCTGACTTATAGGTGGGAGTTTGGACTTGAGTCAGGGGCCGTCCCCGGAGCTGTGTTAAACAGGAGTGTGACGCGATGCCTCTACTTTGTGCTTCGGGGAGGTGACCCATGGCAGAGGCCAGCATGGGTGGGCTCTGTTAGGAGGCGATGATGTGTTGCAGACACAAACCAGCAGGGCCTGGACGTGGCTGGTGGAGAGGCAGGGAGTATGTGGGACTTTGAGGCAGGAGAAGGGTCAAGATTTAAAACCCTGACATGGGAATGTGAGAGAGGGCTGAAGGGTGGTTTTAGAGAGAATGCTCTGAGTGACCAGCTCCCAAGGCTGTTCCGGGAGGACACGTTCTTGTTGGAGGTGAGGGCATACTGGACTGAGACCTCAGAGACCCAGACACTGCAAGTATTGGGCGCCCCTCCCCCACAGAGTTCACAATAAACTACACACCACAGGACGAGCTGCTGTGATACATTTTTGGAATATCAAGATTTTTCCCTGGAAGTTTATTACTTCTTGGTAGCCTGAGCACCTGCTGTGACTGCCTTTTGGCAAATCCAGCACAAATGAGAGTGGCTGTAAGTGTCAGTGTGTTAAATTTGAGGACCTGGCTGGACGCCCAAGGGGCGATGTCCAAGCAGCTGTGCGACCCAGACAAGTGGAGTCGAGAAGAGGGGCAGCAAAGGACATGCAGGTTGGGAGCTGCCAGCGGGCAGGGTGGACTTGACGTCAGCTCGCAGGAGGCTGCGTAGAGGAGTCAGGGACAGGAGACCAAGATGGGGAGAGAGAAAGGCTGAGGGGTCAGATGTTACAGTTCACGGTGCGCCTGCACGTGCACGTCCCACACGTCCTGGAAATGTGCCCAGAGTCACACAGCAATTCAGAGGTGCGGCAGACACTGCCACTCGAGTCTCCAGCGCTAACTCCTGCTTTGACACTCACTTTGGGGGGAGCGTGGAAGCCAGATGTCACAGTGCTAATGAGTGAATGTATCGACAGTATGGTTTGAGGGGCAGCCGGGGTGACACAGGGATGAGAAGGACAGTAACTGGCAGAGGGAAGCATAAGGCTGCCCAGAGAGACCTGAGCCATTCGGGGCATGGTGCTGGGGAAAATGGTCGTTAGTTGAGGGCCTGGATTCGGCATGGAGGGAAAGGGTCGGATTCTCTCTGGGGGGAATGACAAGGCATCCTTCTTCCTTCTTCTGAGACCAGGGGGAGTGAAGGCGAGCCACAGGGGCTCCTGATAGAGAGGAGAGAAGATGGGGCTGGTCCTGCCAAAAGGCTGTGTCCACTCCAGGGCCCGAGAGTGAGGCTGCGGGGTGAGGAGGGTGTGAGGCAGAGACTGTGAGGCCAGAGGGATGAGAATCCAGCACGGCTGGGGCAGAAGCACCTGCTGCTTCCCGCCACTTGGGCTGCAGGAGCAGATGGGAGCAGCCTTGCCAGGGCTGGGGAGGTGGTAAGGGAGTGAGGGACTGGGGACAGTGGTCTCAGACAGCCAACCCCTTCTCCTGGTTCCAGGTTGGGAGAAAGAGGAAGCGTTCGGACATTGCAGGGCATACATTTTCCCCTGCTAATCTTAACGTTGAAACTCGCAGAGCACTTCAAGAATAATACTTCTTTATCCAGACCTCAAATGCTAACATTTTACCACATCTGCTTCATCATCTCTCTTTTTCTATTTTTCCTTCCAGAGCCATTTGAGAGTAAGGTGTGGACATGATGCCCATTTACCCTTCAACATCTCTCCTAAAACGGGGCCATTCTCTCGCCTAATCAGAGCACAGTGATTAAAATCAAGAAATTAACACAGATTCAACACTATTATCTAACTGACAGATTTGATTCAGATTTTGCCAAGCGTGTGAACTATGTCCTCTGTAGTGAAAGATCCTGTTGCATTCAGTGGGCCGCGTCCTTTCTCTCTGACCCCTCAGTCTGTCTGTCTTTCCTAGCATTTTCTGGAGTTGACGTCGCCGGGGTGTGAAGGCCAGTTACTATGTAGACTGTCTCCCACTTCGGGTTTGGAGGTACTTCTTGACCTCAGCCTGAAACACTCGTGCCCTGGAGCGCCTAGGGGTGGGGTGTGTGTGTGTGTGTGTGATCAAATCAGTGGAAACCGCCAGCGAGCTGTCTTGCTGTGCATGATAAGAAATTGTTCGACTTCTTGGGCTGTTCTGCCCCTTTCTACCCAGGAGGACAGTGGACGTGGGAAGCAGGCAGGATGGGTTTTGGAGAAACTGGTAATGAGGGTGATCCCCATGGGCCCTGACCCCAACCTCCCCGGGTGCAGGTGGGTCTGACGCTCTGGGCACAGGGTGCAGCGGGTATGTGCTGAAGCTGGCAGTGATGTTTTCTTGGATTTGTGTGGCTGGAAGCTAGTGTGTCCTTGCACAGTCTGAGGAGATTGCCTCACCCAGGCTGGGCAGAAGCCCGCACCTGCTGTATATTCTGGGACTTTTGTCTTCTGTGAGGTAGAAAATCAACTCCCTGTGTTGATTTTCGGGCCCCAGGGGCACAGTGGCTTACCCATCAGCTCAGGAGCTCCCCACGACTTGTAGCTCCTTTGGGCCTTGAAAACAACCTCCTGGGCCCTCGCAGAGGCTGGGAGAGGCTCTAACCTGTCCATCCCCTCCTCACTGCACTCCCACGTGGCCCCCTGAGCCTCCAGAAGATACCGGTGTCCTCGGACTGACGGAACCGACTGTCCTGCCTCACTGCACTCCTGCTGTGAGAGGCTGAGGGGCGCTGCCCTGAGCATCACGGAGGGATGTGTGCACGCTCAGGTGCGGCCTTGCTTACTCTGTGCTATTCGGGGGCCCACGGGCTCCACATTCTGTAAAGTTGAGTGGAGAGCACATGCTTGAAAAACCCAGACCTGCTTTGTCTTTCTCCGAGGAGTATGTTTGTTGGATAAGAGAATAGAAATCCCAATCCAACAACCTTAAAAGGACCAGGATCCCTAGAAACAGAGCTTTCAGAAAGTGTATCAGCTGTTGTGGCTAACAAGTCTGAGGAGGCCATAACTCGGGTCACTAGTGCCTGCAGCCCCCCACTCCAGACCTAAGCAGCAGGGGGGGTGGCCTGTCCTCGGCCCAGTGGGTGCAAGGGCCTCCGCCAGCTGCCCTCAGCTCCACAGAGCCAGCTGTGCCCACAAAGCCTCCAGGCAGGGCTTTTGCAGCTGCTGTGGGGAACAGGTGTGCCCTTTCCAGGCGCCCCTGAGGTCACTTGTGGTCTCTCCATGGAGCCGGACAATGCTCATCTGTTCTGGCTTCTCGTTTCATCCAGAAAATCCCAGAGCTTCATCCTCCCCCTGGGACTTCCTAGGGACTCTGCTTCTGCCTCCCCCACACCTTCCAGAAGGCCGACTGGCTCAGAACTGGCCCCGCCAGATTCTACCTGCCCTTAACCCAGTTAGACACGCTGGAGACGCCCAAGTCTATTGGGCACAAAGCAAGGCTGTGTGTCAAGGGACAGAGGTTTCCGGCTCAGCAGTAATGACGGCATTTTGAACTACAGCCACAGCCTTTAAAGAAACCTTTAGCTGAAGGAAGTTACAAACCAGAAGGGGAAGGCTAGAACAAAGCCTATGGGACTGGATTAGAACTGAGGTATCAGCATGAGCTCATGGATTTACTGCACAAACACACCTGTGTGCACACACACGTAGATATGGAAACACACACATATAAACACGAGATGGATATAGAAACACACAGACGTAGAAACACACACATACACACACACACACACACACACACACACGGGTGTATTTATACAAAACACTTTCTAGAAACAGTGATGCTCCAGTAGCACCTGGATCTTGTTTTCTCAATACGATTCTCCAGTAAAAGGAACCAGAGCTCCTGGGAGAAGTGTCTGATTCCAGGGCCAGAGGAGAGAAAGCATGAGCTAAGCCTAGAATATCTTGTGTCAGAAAGTAAGTACTCAAAACATGATGGAAGATGTCAAAAACGACATCCCTGCTGGGAAATACGTCTGGGACAATTTAAGCATCAAATAAATAATGATAGCTGTCAATTATAAGCCACTGACTAAAATAAGAATCCTTGTACACCTGCTGATACAAATAATGAGAGAAGGGAGAACTCTTTTTTAACTAGGAAACCCAATAAGAAATAAAGAAGAAATGATGGAATTTGAAAAACATCAGTTAGCCATTTTCATAGTAATGATTGATGAGGCAAGAATCATCGATAGATGTTAAAACCAGTGGGTGAAAGTGTTGAGTAGAGTGAATATTCACCTGGTCTCAGAGACCCTCCCTGTAAGTACGTGTTTATTACAAAGGGGAGAATAGTAACTCTGCAAGGGAGAGCGCTGGCAACCACTGTCCTAACCTCATGGTCATGGGATGTCACCAGGAATGGGACACAACGACATCAGGTGTCTCCTGATAAGAGCGCAAAGGACACACACCACCTTTGTAAGATTCCGACCGGAAATGCAGAGCGTGCCACTGGCCTTGGGGAAACAGCAGAGCAGCTCATGCTGAAGGGGGGTCTGCAAAGCCACAGGCTGCAAACTAGTCACAGAATGCCAGGTGCGAGGGGCAGTCTGTAGGAACGTGGGGCAGTGTGGGATTTGGGCGTCTCTTTTCCATAAGGGCATTATTGGTGAAATCTCAATCAGGGCTGTGGATATTGTGTTAATGTTAATTTCCTGATTTTGATCAATGTGCTGTGGTTATACAAGAGAGTGTTACTGCTTTTAGGAAATGCTGGAATATTTAGAAGTGAAAAAGGCCTCGTGCCCTCAGTTTACACTCATATGGTCCAGAAAAAGACCAGCACAGGTACAGAGGGGCTACTGACTGCTGAAGACCAGGGGCTGCATCTCATCTTTGTGTCTCCTTCACGGTGACCACTCAGTAAATATCTAATGGAATTAAACTGAGAAGAAGTGCATGAGCTTCAACTTTCCAGGTCTTTTTGAGCCATTTTGTAAAGTGTGGAAACAGTACACGTCAGTCAATCACAACTGAGTTACAACTGGGCATCCCAGGGAGTCAGTGAGTTTTCCTCCTTTTAAAAGTCTGCTGGCAGCCAGCGTGAGCTCCCGTGAGCTGCCGTGGGCTGCTGTGAGCGGCCAACCGATGACCGACGACCAACAGCCTCAGCCGGGGGGAGCGCAGGGCTCACAATACCAGCATGAGTCAGGGAGCTGTGTCCTACAAACTAGACTGAGAAACCATGGCTTGAACTGGAGTGGGGAGTGGGGAAGGGGAAGAAGGGGAAAAGAACAAAACAAAACAAAAATCTCTTCTTTTATTTAAAAAATATGTTTTTATTTTAGAACATTTGGAAAATACAGAAAAGCAAACTAAGAATATGTAAATGACTCAGAATGCCACCCACTACCCAGAAATATCAGTGTCTTTCCTTCTGAGTTTTTCCTATGCAAAATTTTAAATGCAAATTTACACGTATGGTGTGTGTACATATGTTCATATTAGAAATGAAGACCATTCCAGGCACACTGATGCATAACGTTAAGTTTTTATTTTATACTCATGTCACGCAGGGTGTCATGCAGGGTCTCTAGTCCCACTCCCTGCACAAGAACGCAGGACATGGTGAGGCCAAAAAGGAACACCCACGGAGCCATAGGTAGGGGAGCCACACCACTATACTCTCACTGGCAGCTGGGTTGGAGACACAGGAAGCAGGAGCCACACTATCCGCAACCTGCCGTCCACTTCTCTGCCAACCAACCTCACTTGCTACCTGCAATCCGCCATGCTAACTGCAATCCGCGCTTGCCAGCCACCATCTTCTTGCCAGCCCCCATTTGCTGCTAGCGTAGCCACAGCAGTTATATTAGTGGCCAATGGCTCACTGGTTACAGCTGGTGGCCAACTAGCCACAGCTGATGGCCATCCAATCACAGTTAATGGCCATTTACTACCTGAGCCAGCACCTTTCCACATGAGGCCGTGAGGCTGGAAACTGCACTCCAGGCTTTGTCCCCACAATGCAGAATTAGATTGATCAAAATCTTTGGTTTATTGGGCGGCCGGATGGCTCAGTTGGTTAGAGCGCGAGCTCGCAACAACAAGGTTGCTGGTTCAATTCCCATATGGGACAGTGGGCTGCGCCCCCTGCAACTAAAGATTGAAAATGACGACTAGACTTGGAGCTGAGCTGCACCCTCCACAACTAGATTGAAGGACAACGACTTGGAGCTGATGGGCCCTGGATAAACACACTGTTCCCCAATAAAATTAAAGAAAAACAATCCTTGGTTTATGATGTTTTCTTATTATTAGTCATTGCATGATGGCTCTCTTTTGATCATTTATTACTTTGTTCATTCAATAATAATATTTTAATAAAATCTCTTGAATTACCAGCCAACTCAAGAACTAGAACACAGACAATAATTTAAACCTATTATATGTGTTTCTTCCAGAATCTATCACCCACCTCTCAGAGGCGACCAAACTCCTAAATTATAAGAAAATATGGTATTTATTTTTATTTTTTTAACTTTATAAAAAGGGAATCATATTGTAAGTTGTATTAGTCAGGGTTCTGAAGATAAACATAAGGGAAGAGCTGATGTTGCATCTTGAGTCTAAAGGCATCTGGACGCAGAACTTCCTTTTGCTCGAGTGACCTCAGTCTTTTTCTTAAGGCCTTCAACCGCTTGCACAAGGCCCACCCACATTATGGAGGGTAGTCTGCTTTACTCTAAGTCCACTGATTTAAATGTTATTCTCATCTAAACAGTACCTTCACAGTGACACCTAGACTGGTGCTTGATCAAATATCTGTATCCTGAAGCCTGACCAAGTTGACACATAAAATTAGCCATCACATAAGTAGTCTCCTGGACTTGATTTATTTTAACTCCACATTATGTTACAAAGATTCAGTTTTTTTTTCCCCCCAGGTTTTTTTTTAATGCTTCCCTCCCCCTTCTTCCACCTGCCCCACCCCCCGCACTCTAGTTCAAGCCATTGTTTCTCAGTCTAGTTGTGTAGGACATAGCTCCCTGGCCCATGCTGGTGTTATGAGCCTTGTGCTCCCCCCAGCTGAGGCAGTCGGTCGCCAATCGTCAGTCGGCATTAGGAGCATGGCGCTCCAACCACCTGTGCCACCAGGCCGGCCCACACTTTTTTTTTGGGGGGGGGGGTTTGTTTAGCTGGAGTTAATTCATGTTCACTGCTGTATAATATTCCATTGTGTAAAAATGCCACCACCATGTTCCATCTTCTGTCCATGGGTGTCATGGTTGCAGCTGCTGTCACAAACAGGCTGGGGGACTCTCTGGAATTTGTTTTGGGGTAGCTGTGTGGGGCTTTGTCTCAGGTGTCCTCCCAGGGGTGATTTCCTGAGCTGACAGGCATGTGAATGTCTGGGTTTAGAAGGAAAAGCCAACCAGTTTTCTCAGGTTGTTTTTCCAGGTCCACTCCCCTCAGCCATGTTTAAGACACATCTGGTCCACAGTTCTCCAGCCTTGGGCATTGTCAGATTCTTCATTTTTGCCATCGAATGGCTGACGGGCACACTGTCTTTGCACCTCGGTTGACATTTCCCTGATTTCCTACCAGGAGGTAAAGGCTCTCTGCCTGCTTGTTGGCCGTAGGTGTTTCCTCATTGGTGAAATGCCTAGTCATGGCTTTTGCCCGTGTTTCAGTTGGGCTAGGGACTCTTAACACAGTCAGTTGTGCTCCTGCTCAGTCACTGCCCACTGCCACCCCCCTTATATCTTGCCCTTGAGTGTGGATGGGCCTCTGAGACATAACTGCTTTGCGGTGGATTGTTCCCTCGTTGCCAGCCCTGGTCTTTTGTCAC
This sequence comes from Rhinolophus sinicus, assembly GCF_057876585.1. Taxonomy (NCBI): domain Eukaryota; kingdom Metazoa; phylum Chordata; class Mammalia; order Chiroptera; family Rhinolophidae; genus Rhinolophus; species Rhinolophus sinicus. The sequence continues at coordinate 800,350 of NC_142504.1, forward strand.
CATGGGACTCCTTCACTCACTTTGTGTGCGGGTGGCTCTAGCTGCCAATCTTGCCTCCATCTCGGACTCCATGTGGCTCAGACCAGCCCCTGGCTCCCTCCAGCCCCAGCCCCGGCTGTCCCCAGCGTTGGAGACCAGCCACATCATCTGCTCCTGAGCCTGCTGGCCGTGGCTGAATTTACCCACAAATGGAGCCCAGCACCGAGGCTGAGCCCCACGGCCCAGAGTCTTAGGCGTGCCTTCATCTCCAAAGCCCACTGCTCCTTGCACAGGGTGGGGTCATGCTCTCTGTCATCCACCAGTGAGTGTTGTTCTGCATGGTGGGACACGCAGGCAGATGTCATCCCCTTTCTCCGCCTCCGGTTGAGTTGCTTCTTTGTTTAATGGAAGTTTTATTCAGGAGATATAAATATTTTTAAAGTATCATTGAATAAAATCTTGCAAAAAAAAATCTTGTGAAAACATTCAAAGAAATTTAAAAGTGAAAACAATCCCACACGTTACCCTGTCCCCTCACTCCATGCACTTGTCTCCCCTCTTCCTGATTCCCTGGTTCCTCCTGATTTCTAGCAACACTCGTACCTCTTGCACATTCAAACTGCAGTGTGTAGTTATAGATAGCCTATATCGACGACAAAGGTTTCTCCTTTTCCCCGCTCTACCTTGTTGCACATGTCGCCATATCTCTATGCAATCTTAGGGAAGACCAAGCTCAGTGAGCCGACAGAACTGACTTGAGTGTCGTGTGGTCACTACGGAGGGCTTGCCAGTTCTGTCTGTTACTAGCAGTGCCCGATGGAGGTGCTCTTTACTCTCCATCTGCAAGGTGGCACCAGGCACCCGCCTTTCCAGATTGTTCTCTGGCTCATCTGTGCTGCACGCTGTGGTGTTAGCAATATGACAAAGTTATAAATATGACTTTTAAGAGATCAGAAACATAACCTTACATGGGGCAGCTTGAGAAGAAGATTGCAAGGCGTGGGAGAGAGAGTCTGTGACGTGGGCTCCCGAGTGCCCTGTGTCCCACACACTATGTGGCCTCGGGAACATCCTCCTGTCCCCTGCCCCACCCACTCCTCTTATTCTCCCAGATGGAGCACTTCCTCTCCCATGTTGAGGGTCCATGTGCCACGTACTGGGCTGGGTTCCCATGCATTGGTGGTTCAGGAGCGGCCAGGGCTCCCAGGAACTCCTGTGGACGTGCTGAGTGGCTCTAGGACACAGGGACGGTGGCTGGAGCTGGACAGGAGTCAAAAGGAAGGGCCCCTCCCACGGGGCATCGTTTGGATGGAGGGTGAGGCTGCTGGAAGTGTATCTGCAGAACCCTGACCCTGGTCCTGGTGGGCTGCAAAGGGGCAAAGGAGGAGGCACATTCACAGACGCATGTGGGGTGGGAGGCTGCGTGGTTGTAACAAACACCACAGATGGCGCTTCTCTTATATCCTGGAGGCTGGAAGCCCCAGAGGTGCTGGTGGGGCTGGTTCCTCCTGAGGCCTCGCTCCTGGGCATGTAGACACCGTCCTCTCCCTGTGTCCTCACATGGTTACCCTTCTGTGCATGTCTGTGTCCCAATCTCCTCTTCTTACAAAGACACCAGTCACATTGGATCAGGACCCACTCATGGCCTCATTTTACCTCCATCACCTCTTTACAGACTCCAGCTCCAAATGCAGTCACATTCTGAGGTCCTGGGTTAAGACTTCAACATGCGAATTTGGTGGACACCATTCAGCTCGTAACTGGCTGTAACTCTGGGAGCTCAGTGTAGTTCCGAGCTCACACCCCTGGGGCAGGGCCCCTACCGTCTGCAGGACCCACTTGGCAGCCTCCCACGGCCTGGAGCTTCTGCCATTGGTTTTCACAGGTGGGATGGAGGGTAGGGGGCTACCCTGCCTTCACCTCTCCTAACTCACCTCTGCTTCAACCAGGCGCTCCCCAAACTCCCACAAAGGGTCACTGCTCCTTCCTCCACCTGAGAAGGCCCATCACAGTGAGATCCTCCCCCAGGGCCCTTTGTGTGTGTGTGTGTGTGTGTGTGTGTCGGGGGGGACATCAGTTTCACCAAAGAGGCTTTCAACCAGGTTCCTGGGAAAAGCCAGGGTGACACCCCAGCAGCCTGGAGAATGATGGTTGTGGGGATCACAGCAGTGACTTCTGGGGCCCTCTAGTAGAGGAGGGGTTGGCCTTCTCTCTGTGCCCCTCTGCTCCCTGGGTCTGGGCTGGGTGGGGGAGCAACCTCCGACCAGAGATGCCCCAACAAGAGCCCAGCCAGCATTGAGCCTCTACAGCTTGCCATTCATGAGGCCCCTGCTGAATGCGGTGTTCTGGAAAGGTCCATGGGTAGCCAGAGGGGCCCCCCATGCCTATTGTATTCGGGTGAAGCCACAGGAGGTGTTTGCACAGAGCACCCGCCAGCCGGAGCTGCGCTGGCAGAACCCCGCGCCAACAGGGAGCAGGTGGCGGAGAAATCGGAAACCTGGGCCGGTCAGCAGCCTCCCGCCTGCCCCCTGGTGGCCTGCCCGCGCCCCGCATGTGGCGCCTGGAGCTCTGGACGAGGTCCAAGTGAGGGATATATGGGTGGAAACAAGTGAGAACGGTGGGTGCAGGAGGTGGGGTGGATTGGGGGTGATCCCAGACTAAGGGTGATATTCAGGATCTTAATAGACCTTGGTAGATACATTTGTCAGAAGCCACTGGGGGGAGAGCTAAGATTCTAGGATGTCACTGAATGTAAATTTTATGTCAAAATAGAAGTCTATAAATAGGCAGCAAACCTCCTCAGTGATGTGAATGGGAAGGTATTGGGGGGAGCGCACAGCAGGGAGCGCACCTAGAGAAATGGGTGGGCTGTGGACGGAGGGTGATGGGCCCATCAGTGTCGGCGGTGGGCTCTGGGCTGGAGAATTTAGGCCATTCACTGTGTGATTCTCTCAGCTGGGCTGCAGGTTTGAACACTTTCACAATAAAATGCTGGGGAAAGTCTTCCTGAAGGAGGCCTCTGAACTGGACCTCTCTGTGGGTACCTGAGACGGGTGGATGAAGTATCATTCCCTGGGACCAGGGTAGTCAGGTTTGGACATTTGGGGTGCTGAGGAGAGTGAACAGGGAAGTTGATTCTGGTGGGGACACCCCCCGAGGCCCCTGCTCCCAAGGAGCTTTGAGATGGATCCATGGGTGCCCACCTATCCCAGGTGCCCTCATGGGAGAAGTTCCCATAGGTGGGGGATCCCACTGCTGCTTGGGGGTGTACTTGGCACAGACCCCTTGGATGCAGCCACTTTGCAGCCTCCACTGTCCCCCCTGGGTCCTGTAGGCAGTGGGCCCGCCATTGGCCACTGTGGTCCCACTGTGGTTGCTCCCTCAGGGGCCTGGCAGAGAGGGGGAAGGGCAATACGACACCCACCCGGTTTTAATGACAAATGCAAGTGGAAAACAATGGGATCTGCCATCCTTGGGACTGGTGGGGCAGGTGTCCCCCATGCACCCTCACAGCACTCTGGGAGGCCCTGGCTGCTCCCCCCTAGAGGTGGGGTTTCCAGGGCCTGGAATGCCCACACCCAGCACCGACAGGCAGTAGCCAGGGCAGCGTGGACCCCCCAGTCAGCTGGCGGAGACTGCTCGATGCCCCCAGTGTGCACTGGGACCCCTGGCCTCCCCAGTGGCCTAGTAAGAACAAGGACAGGAGTCCTATGGGAGGGAGAGAGGGAAACGGCCCATGCTGTGGGGACAGTCTGAAACCTGTGGGAAGGGGTGGCAACCTGGGGCCTAAAGGGCATCTTTCCTCTCAGACCAGGGCTCCATGTCCAGCTGGTCCCTAGGCTGAGGCCCCACCAGACTGGGCCCCCAGGCCTCCTCCTCCAGTTCAGGTGACCCCCCCAGGAGTCAGCAGAGGACACTGGGGTGACACTTGCCAAGTTGGCACAGCCCATGCACGTCCACCCTCAGACACGAGCCTCCTCAGCATGCACGCAGCGTCCTTTATTGCCCCGCGCTGCGGGGTGGGGCCTACGGGGCGGGCGGGGTGGGGCCTACGGGGCGGGCGGGGTGGACAGGCGGTCAGGCCGGCTCAGCTGCTGGGCCACAGGAGGGTGAAGGCGCCGCGGCTGCAGCGGAAATCTGGCTCCGGCTGTTCGGGCCTGGGCTCCACTGACACCAGGCGCCTCGAGCCGCGCTGGTTCAGGGGGATGCAGTCGGAGACACGGACCTCCAGGGCACGGCCCTGCCTGCAGCGCGGGAGAGAGGGAGGGAGGTCAGGCTCCGGCGGGCCGCGGCCGTTGCTCCCCCGGAACCCCAGCCGCCAGTCCTGCTCACCCCTGGCAGTGGGCGGCCAGCACGCCCACCAGCTCCCCGACGCGGTTGTCCAGCGGTGGCCGTGAGCGGTGCAGACACACCACCAGGTCGTCCAGGCCCCGCGCGTGCAGCACCACCAGCTGGTCCCGCCCGCTCGTCACGCTCAGCCCGGTCACCTGAGGGGCTCAGGGTCAGGGGGCAAGAGGCCCTCCTCCCGACCCTGTGCCCGCGCCCCACTGTCTGTCCCCCCAGCTCCTCTTCCTCCCCCTGCCACGGAATGCTCCCGAGCTCCAGCCTGTGGGTGTGGAACACCTGAACAGCGCCGTGGGACTGCAGAGCTGACCTTTGTTTCACACAAGTAGCCACAGGGGTCTTGGGTACGGGCCAGATGCCCCTCCCCCCTTGGAAAGCCATAGGACCTGGGCCTGGACCCCTGCCCCAGGGTGCTTTTTGCCCTTTGGGAACAGGATCTGCGGTTCCAGGCAAGTGTGTGGATGGGGAGACCTCCCGGGCGGAACAGGTGTGGGGAGAGGGCCCACTTGGCAGGTCAGAGAATAGAGCAGGAAGGGGCAAGGGACGGTGGGGGGGGGCAGCCAGCCGGAGCAGAGGCTGTTCTAGAAAGTTCCAGACATCCCGGGTAGGCAGGAGGGCAGGGGCACACAGGCTCACCGCATCCAGGGGCACGGCCCGCATCACCCGGTACTGCCGGCTGGGCTCCAGCTTGTACAGGTGCTGGTCAGTGAGCAGGAGGGCCCGGTCCCGTCTCTTGTTGAAGCGGTTCACCTGTGGGACAGGTGCCCTTAGGGATACCTGCCACCCAGCGCACCCTCCCTGGCCTGTTTTCTCCCTGCTGGGTTGGAGCTATTTCCCAAGTCCCAGGAGCAGACGTGAGACCTTTAGGCTGAGCTGAGGCCACCGTGCCCTCTGCCCACTCCTCACCTTTCGGACGTGGCTGGAGAAGAGCACGACCTTGAAGCCGTCTTTGTCCCGAAGTGTCTTCAGACGCTGAGCGAACATGCTGGAGGCGGTGGGGTTGTCGGTGGCCTGAGCACAGATGGGGGCAGCTTGGGACAGGGTCTTGGGACCACGCTCAAATAACAGCGACTCTCGGTGAATGGCACAGCTACCCTACACCTCAGGAAACCAAGTCAGGCTGTGCACCCGCCTCTGCTGGGTTCCCTGCAGGCCCCGTGCAGACTCCACAGCCTGAGGTTCCAGGCATCACGTCTGTGCCCTCCGGCCCTGCTCGTCAGGCCTGGACCGATGCTGAGCACGCAGGGGCCCGATGTGCCTGGCTCCTCCACACGACGGCCACCTGGGCCGACCCTGAGCCCCTGAGCCTCTCTATCTCCTGCAGACCTGGGCCAGGGGCATGCTGACAGCGCCCGCCCACGGGAGGGCCAAGGAGTCACAGGTGGGGTGCGGTGCCTGAGGTCAGGGGAAGGGGAGTGGGAGCAGGGTGGATGATGAGGTTCTCAGTAAAGTCCCGGACTCAGCCTTGAGCCCCTGTGTGGCGCCCAGTCCCCAGCAGCCCAGCACTCACGGAGGACAGGTAGTCTTGGGACCAGGCGCGCCGGCAGCCCCAGTCCTGCCGTAGCTCTTGCAGAGCCCCCATGGCGGCCACCTTGGCCTTGATCTGGGCCATGTCTGAAGGGGGGATGTTCTTTACCAGCTGCTGGGCCCGCCACCTGGAGATGGACAAGCGCTCAGATGGGCCCCTGTGCAGCCCTCATCCTTCCCCATCCCTGGTCCTGCCCCCCAGAACATACTTGAATGCCCTTTCATGCCCCTTCACCCACTGGAGGCCAAGCCTCTCAGTCTGGCACTGGCTGCCTTATGTGTCCCCGCCACCCCTTCCATTCTGAGCACGCTGGTTGCTATGTGCTGCTCTCCCTGAAGAACTCCCACTCAGCCTTTGAAGCCCAGCTCAGAAGCAGTTTCTCCCTCTCCCTACACCTGGCCCCCTACCGTCCCCGGCAGATTCCCCTCAGGAGACTGAGGCCTGTGTCCCCTTGGAATGACCAGCGGCGTGCTGGGGATGGCAGAGCTATGCCACCGACTGTGGGGCATGGGCAGCTGGCTCATGTGCTCAGCCCCTGCTTTGCCGATTACCAAATGGGGCTCATGTGTTTCTAGGCAGCTCCGAGGGGTTCCGACGACCAGGTCCAGGTGTTCAGTGGGTGCTAGCTGAGTGGTAAAGAGCGAGGGGATGACCCAGGGAGCATACCTGCAGAAGAGCGCGTGGCAGGTGTCCTGGAAAGGCTGTAGCACAGCAGGTGGCAGTGGCCAGACAAGGTCGCGGCCATAGAGTGGGGGCTGCCGTGCTGCCTGGAACTGTCGATGTAGTTCTGCCAGGTGAGCGCGCACCTTGTGCCTCCGGTACCAGCGCATGATGGTGTAGACAGCTCGCAGTCGGCGGCAGCGCCACCGTGCCAGCGTGCCCCGCCATGCCTTGGGGGGCCAGGTGGACACTGGGTCAGCCCCAACCAGGCCTTGCCTCACTCACCCCATCCCCACGGCCCCCACCCCCGCCTGCTCTCCTGTCTTTCCTAAAAACACCCTGCCGGTCGTTGGGAAACCCATCTGCCCCACACACTGGCAATGGGTGCTGGGTGGGGTGGACCTGCCCCCTGGCACCTGGGAGCTGCTTCCACCTGGCTGGAGGTTGGTTCCATGGGAGTGCCCTGCTCAACTCTTGGAAAAGAGCTTCTCTGTTGATCCAAGCCTTTTAAGCTGAGACCTTGAACAGCTGGGGACTCCCAGGTGCCCCCAGGGAGAAAGTATGTAACAAGAGGGGTGGGAGCAGATGCAGCCCCTTTCCTGCCTAGGAAGGGCAACTGCCAACTGTCCCCTTGGAATCCTGACCTGGTCAAGATATAACCAACCTCCCACTAAGAGACCCTGAGATGGAGGGGCACCCCAAGAGTGCAACCATCAAAACCCAGATCAGAAACCCTACAAGGCAGGCAGCCCAGCCAACCAACAGATTAAAACAGACTTAAGCAATGTCACATGGGCTGCAGTGTGACCCCGACTCAGACAGGAGACAATGGGAGAAGCGTGGGTGTCAATGGGGACGGCATGACAGCAACAAATCATCAGGAACTTTCTAAACCCCGTTTCTGTGATGACAGTGTCGTGTCTTGTTCTCACAAACAATCTCTGTATGTTAGAGGAGGTAACAGAGATACAACTGTGTGCCACTACTGATGGGGTTCTGGGTTTTAAAGATGCAACGGCTGACAGTGGGACACTTGTAGAAATTCGAATGCTGCCCACATGTTGGATACTGAGATGTGCAGATTATATTTCAGTGTCAGGTTTCCTGAGTGGCTCGCATCAGTCAGCCAGCAAGTGGACGTCCTTATTCAAGGATGGGCCTGCTGAAGTATTTAGGGCTGTCATTACTTTATGTGGGTCAGGAAATATAGAAACATATACATACAGGAGTACCTGTATGTGTGTGCGGAGAGAGTCAGAGACAGGGAGACAGAGACCAGGTGGGGAGCACACAGCTGTTGCAATCCAGGTGAACAGTGATCAGTGTATGAATCCTTCAGCTTTTCCGTAAGTGTGCAATGTTAAAAATAAAAAGCTACGGGGAGAGCGGAACAGCCCTTGTCCTCTGGAAAAACACACTGAAAATATAAGTGCAACGATTTGCTTCAAAATAACTGGGATAGAGGTGCAGGCATCTATGCCAAACCATACTGGTCACCGGGTGACAGGTGGAGCTGGGCAGGAGGAGCGTGGGGATTTAGTTCACCATTCTGCATACTTTTCTCTAGGTCTGAAATCTTTCAGAATCAATAAAGAAAAGAAGAAAAAAAGGATGGAAGGAAGCTAGATGCCTGAAAATCTTGTTTGAGCACCTGAGTCCCCCTGGGCCTGAAGCTGTGGCCACAGGACTGAAGTGACCTAAACCAAATCCACTTTTTGCTTAAGTCCGTTTCAATCGTGGTGTGTCTCCTGTTAGCCACTCGGGAAGTGTGCCCGTGGGCCTGTCAGCTCCCCTCCGGACGGCGGACGCCCCCCGCCCCCGCCATGGGGCCGCGGCGCACCTTCTGCAGCAGCAGCACGATGATGGGGATGAGACGCGCGCGGCTCTGCTCCAGCGTGACCAGCGTCCGGGGCGAGCGGATGAAGAGCTTGCTGTGGCCGAAGGCTACGTCCCCCTGCAGTCCGTGCTGCTCCAGGAGGGCACTCACGGCTGCCCGGTCAGAGCCCAGCAGGTGGTTGGGCCACGTGTATTCACAGGTCATCTTGTACCTGTCACCGCAGGATAGGGCAGTGGGCTCCAGGCCCTGGGGAGTGGGAGCGTGTGGAGCCACGCCATCTGCCCCGCCCACACATGCCACTCAAACCTTGACCCCGCCCACAACACCCAGACCACGCCCCCTCGCGTGTCACGGAGGGTCCGCGCTGACTGTCCTGCAGCGATCACAGAGCCGGCCTCCACTTGCGTCGATGTCTGAGAAGCTGCTTTCCCTTTCCGCCCCCTGCCGTCCCCTCACCCCTTGGATTCCACACGGGGACACGGCCCACGGGGACGGAAGTCTGGCTTACCTGAGCAGAAATCGGGGGTAAGGTTGGCGGGAGGCGAAACCGGCCCTGCGGACCCTTACGTTCTCCAGCAGCCCCAGGTACGCGACCTGGTGGCGACAGTGGCCCTCGTCCAGCCTCGCAGCCACCTTGTCTTCATTGGGCTTGATGCAGCGCACGTAAAAGGGCTCCTGGGGCAGAGAGGACGCTTGGGAGTCCAGTGTCCACCCCACAGCGACGGGGTAGGGGCGGCAGGTGAGCTCGGGTGTGCCGCCTCTATGCCTCCCCCGCTGCCATGGACTTGAGGAAGAGGCTCTTGTGGTGGGAAGGGGAGGCCCAGGGGCCAATGGTGGGTCAGGAGTAGACTGAGGGGTGGGGGTGGCGGCCAGACCTGGCGGAGCAGGAGGCTGCCGGCCCCAAGCAGCAGGGAGCCGGCTGAGCAGTCTCTGGACGGTCTACTCTTAGGCTGGTCCTGGCATGCCCGCCAGCCCCCTCTGACTTTGGGCTCCAAGCTCCACGAGAACCTAGTGTGTCTCTGCTATTGCTGTGGCCGCAGCTTCCAGAGGGTAATGCCAGCTGCTGGCAGAGCCTAGGCTGGGCCAACCAAGTTCCAAGCAGAGTCTCCCCAGGCCTGTCCCCACCCAATAGGCAATGGGCCAGGGGGAGCTGGCTCCAGACCTATGTTAACTTGAGCCTCCTGTGCACTGGTGGGTCCCTCCCCGCTGGAGTGGGGGCTCACAACAGACAGGAAGCAAACACCTCCTCCCCATGATGTGCAGAGGCAGTTGAGGGCCCGACTTGACACCCAGGCACAGATAGAAGGATCTGGAAGGATCCAGGGTGGGCTGGGGCTGGGGGGTACCTTGGAGGCCAGGTTTCCCACCAGGGCCACCATGGAGTTCTTGAAAAGCGTGCCGGCTGTCAGGGGGCGCTTGGTCACCTCTGTGATGTCTTGCTGCCCGTCTGGCCACATAGCCCGCAGGGTGGGGTCCATGCTGTGGACACAGGCTGCATGCCCAGCTGCCCTCAAGGAGGGCGGCCCCCACCCCAGCTCAGCCATTTGTAAGCTTCCTGGCCATCAGGCGGGGGTCAGAGCTGAGCGTCTGGGGGCCCTGCCAGCCCGAGCCCTGGGCCACTCACCTGCTGTACAGCAGCCGTTTGAAGTCCTGGAAGAGGGCGTCCCTGTTCTTGTCGATGAAGCCCTGCGCTGAGTACCTGGGGGCCAGGACGGCGTGAGGGCCACGGCGACTCCTCCACCCGCCTCTGTCCTCACAGGTCACTTCTCTCCCTTCCCTCTCACTCCTGAAGGTGACTGCAGTGGTTGTGCCCACTGAATCCTGCTCTAGTGCATACATGCTGCGTGACCTGGGACGAGTTACTAACCTCGCCGTGCCTCAGTGTACATCACACGCCCAGAACATTGCCTGTATATCAAGGATTGAAGTAACAAACAGAACCCCGGGGTCATTGGCCTGTTTTGATCCTGTGTCACTGAGATCCCTTGTCGTGTCCCTTGACTGCTAGAAAGCTCAGGGCCAGTCTTGGCCCACGTGCAGCTCTGCATAGGCTCAGGGTACAGGAGGGGACAGCCAGTTCTCCTGTGAGGGACACACATGTCACCTCACACCCTCTTTGGGATGAGCCACATGACAGGTTAATTAGTACCAATCATGCAATTTCTGAAGGACACCGGACCTGTGTGCTCTGTGTGTGGCCTGAGGACCAAGGGGCTTGTTAGAAATGCAGACTCTGGCCCGTCTGTCCTTGGTGCTGACTGGCACCTTAGGAGGACGCCTTGCTCAGAATGTGAAAGGACTAAGCCTGGGCTCAGGATACAGGCCCCTCATGGCTGCACCTGGGGTGGGGCCCAGATGTGGGCGTTTTTCTAAAGCTCTTTGGAAGATTCTATGCTGCGGCAGGGCTGAGAACTGCTATCTTAAGAGCCCTGTGGTGAAGGGCATGTTTTCAGTGTCTTCAGACTGATGGAGGACCCGGGGTGTGGTGGGGGCCTTACGTGACGTCCCCTGCATAGTGCTTGATCCGGAAGTCTCGGCCAAACTCCATGGTCTTGTCCGTGGGGCAGAGCTGGTGGGGGGAGGGGACAGGCCAAGGTCAAGGTACAGAAGGGGGGGTGTCTGCAGGAAGGAGGTAAACAGTCCTGCAGAGGAGGCCGGGCCACCACTAAGGCCCCACTGAGACAGGCAGTGTGGTGCTTGTGGGGCACGTGACAGCACCAGGGCAAGCTGGGGCTATGGGAATGGGGGAGACCGCAGGGGGCGGGGCACCTGGCGGCTGGTGTAGTGCGGGTGGTGGCGGTGGTGCGTGTCCAGGGTCTGCAGGAAGATCCGGTCGGTGATGGTGCCCGCAGTGCTGCAGGCCTCGTCCAGCACGGCGAGGATGCCCCGGTGGGGCCGCTCCACCAGGTCCACGATGGTGGCGTTGTTGAAGTACTCCACCTGGGGCGGAGCGAGCAGGGTGGCTCCTGAGCCCCACTGGTGGGCCTGTCCCCCAGTGGTCTGCTCCCCGCCTCTCCCACCAGGCCCGTGGCACAGGGGGCCCAGCACTCACGGTCTGCCAGGCGATGCCCTCCCGCTCGTACTCCTCCTGCTCCTGCTTCAGGATGAGCTGGATAAAGAGCTGCTGCAGCTTCTCGTTGCAGTAGTTGATGCAGAACTGCTCGAAGCTGGGGGTGGGAGCCAGTGAGTGTGCAGCCTCCACCCGCCGTGGGCGTTCACTCCGTGTGCAGTGAGGGCAGTGTGGCAGCCTCGCCCAGCAGCTCCCCTGAGGCTCCCCCGCAGGGTCCAACGCCAGGCCCCCAGTGGCCTCACTGTGGGGTGCCTCTCTGCACTGGGCCTCACCTTTACCCCCCAGACCCCACTTGTGGCACGCACGCTCATGGCGAGGGGAAACAAGCCAGTGATTTTGCCCACTGGACGGGTGGCACTGCTGAGGCAGGCTTAGGGCATGAGCCTGGGGTCAGGGACCAGCCAGGACAGACACCAGACACTTGCTCCCCGGGACTGAGGTTGGGGGACAGCGTGGGATACGGTGGCCGGCCACCCACCTGTTGACAGGGAACACTTCAAAGCCGTAGATGTCCAGCACACCAATGACTGTGTCCTTGCCATCCCTGCGTGGGTCCCGACCCCGTGCTTCCATGACACTGTTGATCCGGTTCACCACCCACTCAAAGAGCCGCTGGTACACTGCCTGGGGAGAGGCCAGGCTGCTTCTGGCTGCCTCTGGCCCTGCCTCCTCCAGGAAGACCTACTGACTGGACCCCCCCACATGGCCTGTCTCTGGAGTACCTTGGCACAGGCGTCCCGGGCGTAGCTGGCCTCAGCTGCAGTGTGGCCCTTCTGAATGACTTCCCTGCCTCCTGAGGCCACAGTGCGAGCCAGCAGGCAACGCAGCACCAGCTCCCGGGATGTGGCTGTCAACTCAGCCACGTGGTCCACCAGCCTGTCCTCAGCCACGGACAGGTGCCCCTCCTCTGTCTCTACAAACTCGATGTTTCCCTGGTGATGGGAGAACCAGGAAGATTCAGGCTCCACGTCCCCGGAGAGCCTGCATGCTTTTCCCCAGGGGACGAGGGAGGGAAGGGAGACATAGTGGGAGTGGCACCGAGCAGCCCAAGGCCTCCTGCCAAGATCATCACCTGAATGACCCCATAGTATCCTCTGGAAGCCGGCTGTGTGCCGCCTGCTCCCCATGCCGCCTGCTCCCTGTGCCACGTGGTCCCCATGCCGCCTGCTCCCCGTGCCACGTGGTCCCCATGCCGCCTGCTCCCCGTGCCACGTGGTCCCCATGCCGCCTGCTCCCCGTGCCACGTGGTCCCCATGCCGCCTGCTCCCCGTGCCACGTGGTCCCCATGCCGCCTGCTCCCCGTGCCACGTGGTCCCCATGCCGCCTGCTCCCCGTGCCACGTGGTCCCCATGCCGCCTGCTCCATGTGCTACCCAGGAGAGATCGGAGGCTCAGAGGAGCTGAGTAACCTGCCCACAGACACACAGCTCCTAAGTGACAGAGCACGATGCTCAGCTTACTGTAGCCTGGACTGCCCTTGCCTGGGCTCATCTACCAGACATGGACCTCGCAGCCTGACCAGCCACGTTCTGGACACACGGAGCCCATGGCTCAGGGTCTGGTCTCGAGGAAACCCACAGCTGAAGCAACTTGGCTTCAGCAGAGGGAGGAATGGGCCAGCTATGGCTGGGTTGTCAGGGGACAGTCTCCTCCAACAGGGGCGGCTGGGCGACAGCATGTGGGCGGTGTAGCAGCCCTCGCAGCCAGGCTCACCAGGTGCAGTATGGCGGCCAGGATCCGGTGCACGGAGCCCACCTCCTCAGCACTGAAGCCAATCACCTGCATGGCCTCCACCACCGCCTGGTGGTGGCTCCTCTCCTCGCTGTCTGAGGCCTGGGGAGAGGGGGGTCAGCGCCCAGTGAACCCCGTTTCCTCAGCACAGTGCACATGCTCACCCACTGCAGCCCATCCCCGCATCGCGCCCTATTCCCTTAACTGAATGCCTGCTGACTCAGGGCCACAGCAGTCCCGCCACCCTGGGTCCTGCTGACGCTGTGACCACCAGCACCCGGCCCCGCAGCCCTGCCCCACTCACACTGAGCCCAGCGCCCTGGCGCGTAAAGTTGTACAGGGCGGGGTTTCTCTGCAGGTGCAGCTCTCGCAGCTCCGAGTCCTCACAGCCCCGCAGTACCTGGAGGACACACCTGTCAGGCCCTCCCACACATGCCGGACAACACGGAGGACGCGTCCTTCCGTCGTCCTTGACGCAGCAAACCATGGAGCTCAGTGATGGTGTGGATCCTGCCCGAGGACAGGGAGAACCCACTTCAGGGCCAGACATGGTTATACACCTATGTTTAGGCAGGACTCAACTTGGTGGGTACGTAGACACCAGTGTGTCCAGAGTGAGCTCACCTCAGTGGGTTAGACATGGTATAGATGTGCCTGTGTCCCAGAAGAGCCCACCTCAGTGGGTCTTGCCCAGTGTAGACACCACTAATGTCCAGGTAGAAATTACTTCAGTGTCAGACAGGGGACACCACCCGTGTCCAGACAGAGTCCACCTCAGGGTCAGCTAAGGTGAAGACAGGGCTGTGTCCAGGGAAATCCCACCCCAGGGAGGACGGTGCAGAGAGGGAGCAGGGGATGGACTGCGGGCAGGTGACCAGAAGGGCTGCCCCACCTGGCTGCCTTGGCTCACCTGATAGAACGCATGGAAGTTCCTCTCGCCCACGTGCTGCTTGAGGACCCGAGACTGAGGAGAGAGGACAGTTGGACCCACGCGTGGGTAGCGGGGACTCCCAGGGGACCTGCCCCAGAGCCCCAGGGCAGTGCTGGCAGGGGGGTGCTGGGCCTGGCCACAGAGGGAGCCCCGCCCGGGGAACCTGGCACGGCAGAGAAGGTCTGCTCCCTTCCAGGGCCCCACGTCTCAGAGGCCAGCATGCCGGCACCCTGGCGGCCGGCGCAGCCCACCTTCTCCAGCAGGTAGCTGTGGATGTGCCCGCCCACGGGGTCTCCTTTGAAGTCAAAGTTGATGTCCATGTACTTTCCAAAGCGGCTGGAGTTGTGGTTGCGGTTGGTGCGAGCGTTCCCAAAGGCCTCCAGCACGCAGGTGGACTTGAGCAGCACATCCTTGACCCTGCACGGGCAAGGGAGGGCTACAGTGCACAGACCTCCCATGGGAGTTGTGCCCCGTCCAGCGTCCCTGCCTGAGGCCTCACCCCACACTGCCCCTTGCAGGCTGTGGAGTGGCCCGTCCCCCTGAGATGCTGGGAAACGTGCCTGCCAGGGGCCTGTGCTGGATGGGCATGGTCACCGCACCGCCTTCCTAGACCTGCAGTGAGGACCTGGGTCTGGCTCTGCCATTGACTTCCAGGTGCAGGTGGAGCAGCTGCTGGCCACATGTGCTTGGCAACTTCTGTCCCCCCGAACCCCACCTCACCCCATGTCGACAAAAAGAGCGGGTTCCCACACAGGAAGCTGTGAGCAGCTGGTAAGCAGCCAGATGGCACCGATTTCCGGGTTCCTAGCCTAAACCCCGACACCTGGCAGGACATCCACAGCCCTCCTGGCAGCCGGCCAAGTTCTCCACTCTGTCTGGTGCCCCCTGAGCAGCCCAGCACCCATCTGTCAGCCCTCCGTCCCTCATCATCTTCCCGTCCCTAGTGGCAGGGCGCCTGGCACTCGTCTTGCCTCTCCTCGGTTGAGGTCCTGGGTGGGGCCACCTGGAGTCTTCCTGACAGCTGAGCCCCGGAACTTGGCCCGAGCTGGCTCAGTCGTGTCTCCTGCTTCCCCAGCAGGCGTGAGGTCCAGGGCCACCCCTGCCCCAGCCCCACCTGCCCTCACCTCTCCACCTCGGCCCTCTGGCTCGGATTGGTGACGGCTGCGATATACTGCATGATGTGCTTGCTGGCTTCTGTCTTCCCTGCCCCACTCTCCCCTGCCGGACAGACGCAGTCAGCATTAGCAGCCATTCCCCCTTGACCAGTCCCCTGCATACCCCACCCTGGGTGCTCCGGTCACCTCCCATCTCTGACCAATGAAGACGGTGGGTCCCAGGCAGGGAGGTACCTGAGATAACAATGCAGGTGTCCCTGGACCTGCGTTTCATGGCCCTGTAGGCAGCATTGGCCACGGCGTACAGGTGGGGCGGCCGCTCATAGAGCTCTCGGCCCTGGTACCTGGCGATGGCCTCGGGCCCGTAGAGGGGCAGCTGCTGGTAGGGGTTCACGGACACCAGCACCTCGCCAATGTAGGTGTAGATGCGGCCCTTCTCGAATCTGGTTTGGGAAGGCGGGTCCTCAGCACGATAGGCCATTCGGAGCCTCAGGAGGCCCTAGCCCACCCCCAGGGCTGAGCACTGAGAGCGGGGGTGGGGGTGGATCTGAGTGCTCCCAGGGCCCCCCACTGCAGTGTAGTGTTGGGGTCAACACTGCTCTCCATGGGGGTCCTGATGTCACAGGAATCGTGACCCGCCCCCCCCCCCCCCATTTTATGAAGGGATGAACTTGCCCAAGGCCACACTTGGCAACAGAGCCAGTAGGTAGGGAGACAGGCTACACAGGGAGAAAGGGCCTGGGAGGCAGAGGGAGGGGCCTGGGTTGCTTCCTGTCTCAAGGCCTGGGCGGGGACCCAGAAGCAGAAGGGGACCCCGCCCAGCCCCACCCAGATGGCAGGTCTGGAAAGGGTACCGGGGCGCTGCCCTCCCCCAGCACATCCGGACTTCTCAACCCTGTCCCCGTCCCCGCGGGGGCGCCTGTGACGTCCCTCTCTCTTGACCTTTCTGCCTGCTCCCCGGCAGTGTCTGGGACCTTCCCTTCCCTTCCCTCCCGACCATCCGGGTTCCTCTTCCTGGCTGTGTCTGATGTGGGAGTTCCCTGGCAGCCGCTCTACACCCTCTTAACTGCCACCTGGGCCCAGCTCAGAGACACTCTCCCGTCTACAAGCTGCATGGCCCAGGGCTCAGTGTCCCACGTCAGAATGGAGGTGGTGATGCCTGCGGCAGGCTGGTTTGTAAGAGCGAGGTGGTCCCATTTAGCTCACACCCCAAACGAGAGCTCACTTCTGTCCTCTGACTCCAACAGTCTGTG
This sequence comes from Rhinolophus sinicus, assembly GCF_057876585.1. NCBI lineage: Eukaryota > Metazoa > Chordata > Mammalia > Chiroptera > Rhinolophidae > Rhinolophus > Rhinolophus sinicus. The sequence goes on from NC_142504.1 coordinate 816,797, forward strand.
TTCCAGAGGTGAAGCCAGGTCCTGGCAGCCACCCCATGTCACCCCGAGTCCCTGGTCCTTCCGCCCTCCACCAGCTGCCACAGAAAGTCAGGCCCCAGGCCACTTTCCCAGCTGCGCCCCCAACACCCCACGTGCCCGACACACAGCTCAGCTTCCCTCAGAGGCCCTAGGGCTCAGCAGGGTCCCACGAGGGTGACGGGCATCTGCCCAGTCTGAGTGCCAGAAGGCACCCGTTGCGTGGGAGACGGGGGTCCAGGAGTACATTCCAGCACGGACCAGCCACCCTGGCCCTGAGGGGACAGTCCTGTCTGCCCCAGGACCCTGCGTTCACTGACTGTGGCCAGTGGCAGAATATGCAGCCCCTGGCCCCCTGGAGACCAGGGTGAAGGGCCAGGGCCCTGGGCCCACCTGAGCTTCAGGTTCTCCATGAAGTCCTCCATGGTCACTTGGTCCAAAAGCACAAAGTCCGGTTTACCGCACTGGGGGTCTTCCTCGTCCTCCATCCTGCCGCGGGGAGTGCCCAGTGCAGGTCCCCCACCGACAGATGACTTTCTGTGCAGAGGGCGGAGGGAGCAGGCCCGCCCACTGCCACAACCTCCCGCCACCTCCCCTGGGGGAACAGGAAGTGGGTTCCGGCCTGAACGGCTGCCCTCCCTACTTGCCACTCCCTCCAGAGGGGCTCTGACCCGCTTCCTGGTCCCCAGCCTAACAGATGCTCTGGAGGGTTCTTGCTGGGCCCTTAAGGAAGTCCACTCCTCACCCCCAGCCGTGGACATGGTCCCTAGATTTCCCAACTGGACTGGTCGCAGACTTCAGCGCTAGGTGGATTCTAGGGTAGGTGCCTTGTACCTTCACAAAAAGTGAGAAGAGCCCCCTCTGGAGCAGGGCCTAGGCTGCAGCAGTCCTTAGGGGTGGACACCAGGCCAGGATGTCACAGGGCCAGTATCTGAACTCATCCTGCCAATGGCAGCCATGGACCGGGCCCCGCCCTCTGGATGTTTCCCAGGAGGTTCCTGTAGGTGCTTGGGGCCCACCCACCTGTCCCACCAGGAAGCCTCCCTTCTCCTTGCTCTTGGACCAGGCGGCGCCTGTAGAAGAGGCTCAGGTCTGTCTCCAGACAGCATTCCTGAGCAGTGTCCTCCACACGGGCAATTCCCTCCCATTCAGCTTCCAACGGGCCAGAGGCTTCCTCAGATTTGAATCACCCACCTGTGCCTTTGGGACTCTGCGCTCAAAAAGCTAACTTATTTAAAAATTGTCTTTCAATCAACTTACTTTTTAAGCTTTGAAGTAATTGCTAGATATGTAAGTTAAGGGATTTTCCCCTCAAACAGCTCGTAACCAATACGGAACGAAGCTGGAAAGGGCTTATTCAGGTGAGCACTGTGCAGCCCAGGCCAGAGCCTCTCGAGGACGGCGCATTGGGGCTCCTCTGGGAAAACGGGGGTTGTTTCACCGTCACAGCTCCGTCCCCCCCAACCCCCCGCGGAGGGTGCTTTTGCAGGGCTTTCCAAACCTGAGAAGCTGGGGTTTCACTTCCCTAAACCTCCGGGGTGGCCATTCGGCTTAGTTAACGGTGAAAGGAGCGGGCCGTTCCAGGGAAACCTCAGGGACTGAGACCTGAACTTGGTGCCATTTACAGGAGTCACAAAGTGGTTCTTTGGGGTTTTTTACTATGTAAAAATGTCAAGACCATTCTTAGGTTGGGGACTGGTCCATGGGTGGAGTTTGGTCCTGGCTGTGGAGCTGTTGCTGTGTGACCTTGAGTGACCTTGTCCCCACCCACCACCTCACTTATCTCTAGACTGGGATTTCCCTTCCTGGGTGTGGCTGCACCTCTGGGCGGCCTCAACCTTGTCTCAGGCAGGACAAACGGGCAGAAGTGGGCAGAAGTGATGGTGGGCCAAAAGGAGGATGCGGGAGGCTGGGGCCGCCCAGGGCTGAGGGCAGTAGCATCTCTACCCATCTCATCCAGATCAGGTCCAAGGGGCCTCTGCAGCAGACCCCGGTCCCCTTGTTTCTTGGCTCCCCTACACAATGCACACATTTAGGGTTTGCACCCCATCTCAAGGCACGCTGTAGGCTTAGCTGCAGGGAAGGGCCCACCAAGGTACTCTGAAGGTGCTTGGAGGCCACTTCCTGCTCTCCCTGGCTGTTGGGAGGGGTCAGGAGGGCTCCCCGAGTGTCTCGGTTCTGATCAGAGATGAGCCTTGTGCCCGAGCCTCAGGGTGTGGCTGCTGTGACTCAAGACGCAGGTACCTTGGGGCACGCTGTCACTTGTCACTAAAAACTGAATGTGAAAGTGGCCCGGTAAGTTCTGGCCTGCTGACACTCCTGACGACACTGAAGTACTGTGTCTCCCCGAAAATAAGACCGGGTCTTATATTAATTTTGGCTCCAAAAGACACATTAGGGCGTATTTTCAGGGAATGTCTTATTTTTTTCATATACAACAATCTATATCTGTTCAAATACAGTTATGTCATCTTCTGGAACATCGTCATAATGACTAACTAAATGCGCCCATCTGGCTGACGATCTTAACTGGGGCTTATTTTCAGGGAAACACAGTAAGGGGGTTAACCTGTGGGTGCACACATCAGTGGGTTGTGACCAGGTACTTCTCAAATGAGATTACGTGAGTGCATCTCTTCAGAGGCCGCCCAGGTCTGAGGATGAGCCACAGGCCCAATCGGACCCCCACCGGTGAGGACAGCAGGCAGTGAATCCATCCGGGTGTCAAGGCAAAGCTCCTGACGGGCCGCTCTGCACCCCCGCCCCCAGTTTACAAAGGCTCGAGTAGGAGCGTGAGGTCACTAGGGCCCCCTCCAACTGGGCTCAAACTACCTCTGAGCAGGCCCTCCCCAATTTGTATCCAGTGTACAGAAAGGAGAAAAGCAGAGGCTGGATGGAAGCACACATTTCAAATCCCGTTTATTAAATGTCCCTTGTTTCTCATTCAGATATCAGAGGGGCTGGATCCTCGTTCGGGAAGCAGATGACACAGCATTCAAACCTGTGGTCAGAATGTCAGTCAGACATGCCCTCCCGGCCCCGAGCCACTCACAACCCAGCCAAGACCCAGGAGTTTCTGACTCCTCCTGGAAGGGGAGCGTGGGAGGCCAGGGACCCACCTGCTCAGGGAGGTGAGGTTCCAAGGCCTGGCTTCAGATCCTGCCGCACCCTCACTGGGTGTATCACAGGGATGGGTCCCCAACTCTCAGCACCCACTTTCCCATCTGGAAAACCTCGGAGGCCTCTGTGAAAATCAAGTGACATAAGCGTGTGGCCAGGGACTATTATATTATAAATGCCAACTGCCACGAGTGACAATAACAGAACTAAAGCGGGGCCCACTCCCGAGGGAGACTCCGTGGCAGGCAGCCTGCCCTTTGCAGGATGACACACGACCCACTTAGGAGATTCCGGGGGAAAGGCTGCACGTCGGATCCAACACCACAAAGGAAATCAAACCCCTGACAAAGAACCAGGGCCCATGAGCCCTGGTACCAGACAACGGTCTGTCCACAAGTGGTCTTGTGAGTTTGAAGTCAATCAGCCTTTCTGCAACTCAATCACCTGACTTACCACAGGGACAGTCAGAACAAGTGGATGCTTTTGAAGGTGGGTTGGGGGCACTCATGAAAAACTAACACAGAAAACAAGTGAAGTGACCTGCTAGGCCAGACCCCACCTGCACTTACCACTGCAGACCCTGGAACAGCCTGACAGCCACCCAATGGAGTACTTTTCAGGGGCCTTCCAGCTCTGACACGATGGGGTTTCTGGGGCTGAAATACTGAGGGAGGGACACACACACACACCAAGTGTCATGTGCTGGGCAGGGACACAGAACAGTCTGCTGGGGGTGGTGGTGTCGGAAACTGTAAAGGGTTTGCCCCCCTCCCTGCTGCTGATGAGGTCGCCCCGCCTAGTTCACGGAGGCTGACGCTGGCAGGAGGCTCCAGACTCGACAGAGGCGCAGGCAGCCGACGACTGATCAGCAGGAGTCAGAGCACCAGCCCCAGTTCCTACAGGGTGACACCAGGGGACCCAGAAGGTACCCGCCCATGCCTGCTCTCTGCCCTGGGCCACCCTGTTCAGACACCCCAAGGCTGTCTGTCACTTGAACAACATTGAGAAGGCCGCCAGTGCCAAAGGGCAGTCAGCGCCTTGCTCCCAAGACTCACAGAGAAAGAAGCATCTCTTGACGGCAGCCCCGCGGAGGCCGGTGTGTTCAGCATCTGCACCTGGACTGGAGAGAGATCTGAGTCTGCTGGAAGCCTCGACCTTCACGGGGAAGGTGTGGTGTGACTCCACCACCCAGAGAGGCACAGCGGTGCTGCCCCGCCGGGAGCACGTGGCCACTTTTTCCATCCTGGCCCACCGCTGACTGCACCCAACAGCCCTTACACCAAGGCAAGGACAAAGGCCATCCCTCCAACGCCAACCTCCTCCCACTTATAGATTCCACACCCCCCTCTGGCATCCTTGGAAAGAGCAGACCAAAGGGTTAGAGAAGCCTCGCATGCACTCCTAACCTGCCAGTTTCTGGCCGGGCAGCCCTGGACATGCAATTCTGATGGTGGGCCTCCCACCTCTAGTGGACCTAAGCCCACCTCATGGTGGTCCTCAAAGATTTAAACTCTTATAGATGATGTATTACAGAATTGTACACCTGAAATCTATGTAACTTTACTAACAATTGTCACTCCAATAAACTTTAATTAAAAAAAGAAATTTAAATTGGGTGAAGAATTAAGAAGTTTGGCACAGGGCCAGTCTGGTGCCTCAGGTGGTTGGAGTGCCAAGGTCGCCAGTTTGATTCCCACACGGGCCAGTAAGCTGTGCCCTCTACAGCTAAGATTGTGAACAACGGCTCTCCCTGGAGCTGGGCTGCCATGAGCAGACGTGAGCAGCCGGTCAGCGTGAGCTGCCGTGGGCTGCTGAGTGCTACTGTGTGTAGCCATGAGCAGCCAACCGATGACCAGAGACCAAGCAGCCGACCGATGACCAGCGACCGCAAGGCTCATAACATCAGCACGGGCCAGGGAGCTGTGTCCTACACAACTACACTGAGAAACAACCGCTTGAACTGGAGTGGGTGGGGGAAGTAAGAAAGGGGGGAGAAGTTTGGCACAAAACAGGAGTCCAGTAAACATTAGCGCTCTCCCCTTGCACAAGGTTTTCAGGTCAGCGCTCACCCGAGGACCATCAGCCACTGGTCCCGCTGCAGGATCTCACCTTTGGCTCTCTGGTTACCGTGCTAACTGTAACCATTCTGCCCCGCAGTCCCTGGGTCAGGGCTCAGCCCCTCCCTGCAGGGGCCCACTTCTACCCCTCCCGCCCTCCCAGAGCTTCATTTTCAGCTTGTTTTCAGGATACAGTAACATAAAACCTGCAACAAGCCTACAATGTAGCAAACACCCAAGTCCAAAACAACTCCTACGAAAACGTGGCTGTTTTATGACTCCAGTCTCATCGCCACTTGCCAACTGTGGCTACTGAGCACCCGAAATGTGGGTGCTATGAAGGAAAACCTGGATTTTAACATTTACGTCCGTTTAACCGCACATGGCAAGTGGTGTTACCATGTCAGGCCGTGCAAATGCCAAAGGGAGCAAACAACTGTCCGAAATTTCTATAACCTTGCTCTGGATGCAGCAGGGCAAGGCCTCAAACCATTTCGAAATGTTCTCGCAAGCACTGTAGGAATGCACAGGATCACCACAGACCCACGCACGCTGGAGGCTTGCAGCCTACACTCCCTCACGCCCTTAAGCCCTGGGCAGAGGGCTGCACTGTGCTCCCTGAAGCCAGGGCACAGGTGACAGATGGCAGGAAGGAATGCACTCCAGACACATCCTTTCTGGCTAAGGGGGTGGGGGACGAGCCTTGGGACAGGCAGCTTCATCAAGCGGAGACGACATCAGCTGACTGCACTCCCGGGGACCCTGCAATCCCACAGCAGAGCTTCCAAAACTTACCAGACCCCAGGAATATCGGTATCATCGTCTTACTGCATAAAAGAGCGTTTTCTTCCATGTTCTTCTACAGCGCAGAAACTACACCTGGGGACCACAGACAAGACACAGAAGCAGGTGCATTAAGCCCCGCGAAGCAGGGCGGAGCGTGCCGTCCTGGACGGCGGCTCACAGAGCAGCTCCCCGCAGACCTGCTGCGGAGGGGGGCACCCAGCACTGCAGAGGGCGTGCGCTCAGCTGCGGCCCGCCTCGCGGCGCCCCTGCTTCTTGTCACATGGGGAAGCCAGTCCCGCGCCCCCATCCCCCAGCGCTGCCCGTACCCCGCAGGCCGCAGGTGTCCTCCGAATCGGGCCCTCAGAGCCGGGCTGGAGACCCCTCCCGCGGGCCCACGACCCTCACCTGGTCTCAGCAGACGGCAGGACCCGCCTGGGACCCTCGATGGCCTCGGATGAAGCGAACACGCGGGAGCATCCTGCGGAAACACGGCCACGCCGAAGCCTCCAGTCATGGCTGCCGCCATACACGCTGCGCACGCCACACACGCTACGCACTTGCGTCATCACGCAACACGCCGGAAGCCGCGCGCCGCCACACGGGGCGCCGAGCGAGCCCTGGAGCGTGCTTGTTGAGCATCTCTGTTGCCCCGGGCGGGACTGGCGCGCAAGTGCAGTGCTCGGGTGGGGTCGGGCGCGCCGCGGGCCTGCCACCTGGGCGGGGACGGGGACGGGGACCCCGGAGGGCGAGGAAGCGGGCCTTGAAGCAACGGGGTCCGGGCGCGGCTCGGCAGCAGTCTCGCAAATGCAAGGGGACGCTGGGTCTCCGTGTTCAAAGGGGAGGGACCCCACCCCTTTGCTTTCAGAATTTCATTGTCTGCCCTTTTCAAGTGAACGCAAATCCCTCATCTCACAACCCAGAAATGTTTCCCAAGGACCCTCACTTTGACCGTATCCTGGTGTCCGGAGAGGTTAAGGACCGCCCTTGTCACGTGACTCCAGATTGCACACGCTACCTGGGGTAATGGGTTGTGTCCACTTAGCTTTATTTCCGTTTGGCGTCCTTTTAGCGCGTTGTCTGTGCCGTGCATCACATTAATGCTTAAGAACGGGGTCTCAGTCATTTCTGTTCACTAGGTGGGGCCACCAGGCAGTTAGGGAGGTTGTTGGTAAGAAAGCGACGCAGTGACCACGCAAAAGAAGGCTTTTGGAAGGAGGCTGTTAGGTACCTTCTCCCGCCGAGGTGTAACCTTGAGGGAAATGCTGTTTTTGTTGACCTTGCCAGCGGGTATCATTGGTGTGTCAGTGAGACCAGCGGGTCTCATTGGTGTCTGTCATGAGAGACTGAATATACAAACAGACAATGGCCAGACCATTAATAAAACTAGAACTCTGACCCACAACCTGCAGCAGCCAGCCCTGGCAGACAGCTTCTGTAAGTGACACTTGGGGGATACAGGCTGCTCTCCGTAGTGACAACACAGGAAGCCACACAACAACTGTTACAATGCAAACAAGCCAAATGGCTAGGACTTGGTCAATACCCGACAGCTTCCTTAATTTTTGTTCCCACTTCCAGCTTAGGACCAACCAGAGAAAGCCAGACACGCTCCCCTAACCAATCACTGGGATGCCCAATTGTGCTTAGCCCCCCAGCTCCCCGGGCGCACAGCCCCCATCAGGGCACCTGAGCCCCCTTTTTCCATCAGGGAGCGCTCCCCCTCCTCTCTCTGCCTTTGCATCTCGCCAAGTGCAAGTGCTGGGGGCCGGCTCCCTCACTTAGCACTTTCTGTACAAATAGCTTTTTTTCCTTCTTGTCTGGTTGGTCCTCATTTATTTCCATAATCATCACCTTGTGATCATTGCAGCAGGACCTCACCTGTGCGTGTGGGCTTGTGCATGCAGGAGCAGCCTGGGGGAGTCAGCCTCAGGTCGGGCTGCGAGAACAGAAAGCACATACGTGGGTCTCTGCCCCCGGTGCCCGGCACAGAGCTCCCACGTCCCTTGGAATTTCCTGAGTGAAAAGAGTGTGTTTTGTTCTAATGAGGGAACTCCGGTGGCCCCTGGATAGGGGCTGGTCACCAGAAAGGCCCAGCTATGGTTAGAAGCTTGGATCTTTCAGTCCTGCCCCCATCCCCCAACCTCCAGATAGGGGAGGGGGCTGTAAATGGAGTTAATAATTGATCATGCCTACGTGGTGATGGAACCGCCATGAAAATCTCAATAGTGAGGTTCGGAGAGCTTCCGGATTGGTGTTCACATGGAGGAGCGCGGAGTGGGCCCTTAGGAGAGGGTGACAGGCTTCCTTCTCCTTCCCACGTACCTTGGCCTAGGCATTTCTTCCATCTGGATGTTTATCTGTGTGCTTTTATCATATTCTTTTACAACAAACTGGTAAACAGTGAGTAAACTTTTCCTGAGTTCTCTGAGCCCTCTAGCAAATTAATGAAGCCGGGCTGGGGGCGGGGGCAGGCGCGCTCCCGCGCCCCCCACGGAGTGGGGCAGGATCGGGGCCGACAGGCGCGCTCCCGAGACCGTTGAAGGGCGGGGCAGGGCAGGCGCGTTGTCACCGCCCCTAAAGGTTGGGGGCGGGGTCGCGGGGCGGGGCCGCTCGCAGGGGGCGGGATCGCGCCGTCGGCCCGGAAGTGCGGGGTGCGGGGCACGGGGCGCTAACGGCCCCTGCCGGCCGCGGGTGGAGACGACGGCCGGGCGGCGGGCGGGCGGCGCAGGAACGCGGCTCCAGCGGCCGCGGGGCCAGGGCGAGCATGTAGCGGCGCGGGGGGCGCGGGGCTCCCGGGGCGGGCCGGGCCGCGGGGACCGCTCGCGGCGACATGGAGGAGGAGGGCAAGAAGGGCAAGAAGGTGCGTCCTCCGAGGGCTGGGCGGGGGGCGGGCTGGAGCCCGGGGCGCAGGGCGGAGGGGCCGGGGCTCGGGGGCGCTGGGAGGCTCCGTCCCGCAGCCCGTCGGTCTGCCGGCGCGGGGCGCGGGGCGGCCCGGGAAGGGAGGTGCGGGCGCACGCACGGGGTGAGCGTGGCGGGCGGGCCGGGCCGGGTGGGCGGCGCACGGTCAGGCCGGGTGGGCGGCGGGAGCGGGTCTCGCGGACGGGTAGGAGGCGCGGCCCGGGACAATGCGGTTAGGTGGTCCTCTGCCGGCCGGCCGGGCGGGGGAGGAAGGAGCCACGCCTTTCCGCCCCTTCCGGCCAGTAAGGCCCCCCAGGCCAGGCTCTCCGCTTGGCCTGCCCCGGGGGCAGTGGCCAGGGCCGCGGAGGAGCTGGCCCTGCTTAGGGGCGGAAGAGCCCTCCAGGTTGGAACCTTAGACACAATGGGTGCAAGCTTAATGTAGGAACGTTTGCTGCTTAGTGACTTCAGATTTTTGATAGGAAGTGAAAGCTGAGGCTGCCCGCGGTCCAGCCGTGCACAGCCTGTTCCCGGGTTGGGTTTTGGTCTCCCTAATGACATCCAAGTGATCTCAGTGACGTTACATTTGGCAATTGGATTTCGGACATAGTTCAAGGGGCTCCTTAGTTTATGTAGTTTTTAAAATATGGCTTTAATTATGGGCCAGAGTAGTTGATACAGAAGCTCAACATGTTGAGACTGAAATACCACGTGGGCTAAGTTACCATTAAAACGGAAAATGGGTTTCAAGAAATGTTTGTTTTTCAAATACAGGCTTTATGACCTGCATAAGTGTCTTACCTATCATTTTCTTTTTCTTTTCCTATCATTTTCATTTTAATAAACGTGTGTGTCTGCACTTGCATGTTTAAGTTTAAAACAGACTTTGATGAGTCCTGTGACCTTCCCACCCCCTGCTCCTCAGAGCCAGCTGTGCTCTTCGTGGGAGTTACTTCCTCATCGCCCTGTTTTACAAGGCACCCCACTTTACAGAGCTGCATACCATCCAGTGCTGTTCAGGGTGGTGCACGGTGCTGCTTCTCTCACTGTCTTCACTCCTTGTTCTAGGTTATGAACACACGTATCTAACTTGAGTGCAGTGGCTGTTGCAGATACCTACGTTAAAAGATGGTTTATGTTTGGAAAACAGCCCAAGGAAGTGATTCAGCCTCAAGCGTCAGTCCCCAGAGGGATGCTGCCCCCTGTAAAGGGGGAGAGCTGCGTTTAAGGTTTGTACCAAAGCTGGTAGAAGGCTCCAGAAGAAATTCAGTCAATTCCCTCCTTCCCTGTCTCAGACAGGTAGGCCAGGGCCCGTACATGGCGTGTCACCAGCACTCCTGGCCACCAGCCTTCTTCTGTAACAGTGAGCTCAGTGCCAGCACAGGAGCAGTCCTGGCCACACAGCATCTTGCACACTTAGGCCAAACTCTCTTCCTACCTGCTAAGGAGAGTCACTGACAGGTTAGCACCTACCCTTTCAAGTGGGTGCTAACCTGTCAGTGACAGGGAAGGATGGGGTAGACTGAATTTCTTCCAGAACCTTCTACCAGCTTTGGTAGAAACATTACAACATTCAGCAACGTTGAGAGACAGACAGAGGCAGTAAGACATTCCTGAGCTTGTGGAATAGAAGTGAAAAGCTAGTAAAACTCAAGAATTTTGGAGTTGGGGACAGTGGAAAGATTTCCTCATAGAGAGGGTTACTGAAGAATTTCATTGTCTCTATCAGAAGAGATTCATTGTTTCTACTAGAGGATACATAGTTGCTTAAGCCAGGAGTTTTCTGTTTTCTCTGTATTCTGCCACTGCCCTAGCTCATTTTCCCACAGGGCCCACCGCTCGCCCTGGGGACCGCACGCCCTGGGGCATGGAGTCCTACCCAGTCCACAACTTAGCACACTTGACCCACTGCTCTGCCAGCCCCAAGCTGGTGGGCCCTTCCTGCTCTGCTCCCCCATTCGGTGTGAGGTCAACTCCAGCTCATGAAATTTGGTGTTTAAGTTGTTCACATTGTGGTGGACTAACCAGAGACACCTATTTTAAACCGTATACACAAGTTCAAGCTAAAACAGCAGGAGTAAGGACTTAACAGTTTTATGGAAGTCCAGGCTGGACATTTAAGTGACCTTCCCAAAACGCAGTGTTAAACCTTTAAAACGTGGATGGGTGGCCTCTTCGGGTCTTCAGACATTTGTCTGGGTGGTCGTCAAACAGTTACTCAGGCTGGTTCTAACGTGGCCTAATTCTTCAGGACAGGAAACTGCGAGCTGCCAGACACCAGCAGGTCGGAGCGGTTTTCGTGTCCAGTGGCCCCAAGTATGATCCTGTGCTTGCTCAGGCTACCTTGGCACACAGAATGGGGGTGACTTGAGCCTATCATGCCCCGTGGAAGGAGCTGGGAGATGGCATGCGGGAGGAGCTGGCGGGAGGTGGGTAGGTGCTGGCGTGTCTGGGGGTGAGCGTGTGGACAGAGAAGTCTGCTGGATGCTAGAGGCATGGGCCTGCTGGGGGCCCCTCTCCCGCACGGGTGTCCCTGGAGCCACTGACTGGTACCTTTCAGACCACAAGTCCTGATTTGCGGTTTGGAGAATAAGGTTGCCTCCTTACCAACGGACCGAGTGCCACGTGTTTTGACACCAACAGGATGTAACTCCTTTTGTAAGAAACTGGTGTACACTTTCGTTGGATATGTAACGTTTTATAGAAACATTTGACTCAGATGAGCAGCCCATGGGAAGTGCTGTCAGGCTGTAGGTCGCATTGCTGGTGGCCGTGATTTCAGCCTAAACGAATTTAGTATTTTTATATTGATCTACTTTATTTATATTGTTCAACTAAAAAAGGGGCGATAAGCTACCCTGGAAATGTAGGATTGGATACTACATATAAGGAATTATTACTAATTTCATTCAGTTTAATATTTGTGCTATGTTTTGTCAAGTTTTATCTGATAGACACACATGCTGAGATTTCTGTAGGCAAAATTACGTGATTTCTGAGATTGGTGTTACTTAAACTAGAAAAAGAAAGAGGGGATAGCTGAATGTTTTTGCAGTGGGTATTCATTATTCATCATTCTGTCTACTTTTATGAATTTTTGAGTTTCCATATAAAAGGTGGGGAGAAAAGATCCCAGAGGTTATGTATGGGCCTGGCTTCTCAGCTCCTGTAACTAACAAATCATCCCTCAGCCAGTGTCCAAAGGGCTGGAAGCTTGAGCTCGACCAGCATCTTTTAAAAGTCTATAACTCCAGCCATCAGGCAGGCATGCTTTCTCCTTGGTGTGTACACGCATGTGTGTGTAAACATTTGCATAGCTGAAATGAAAGTGTAAAGAGATAGTACTTCCTACACGTAATGTGCTCCAATTTTTAAAAATTCTGTTTTGTTTCCGTTTTTTCATTAGAGAGTAGGTCATGACCTACTAAGTTGCTTTTATAATTAAATTGGCCCTATAGCCGGCATAGCCGTAACGTGGGTTACCAAAGTGAATTTGAGCCTCTACCTCGTTTTATCTTTGCTCTCGGATAGTTGGTACAGTGATTCTTGGGTGGTAGTGTGGAGCCCCAGGGCGAGGCGGCCAGAAGACCAGGCAGGAGGTACCAGGTGGAGACCGTAGGTCAGGTGGCCTGTGGACGGTGCAGACAGACTAGCAAATGTCACACTTGTCCCTGTGGTCGGGGAGTTACCATTTACATAGTGCTGTGTGTTCATTAATTGTCAACATCAGGAACTGTCTGGTCCCTCTCAGTCAGATCCTGTGACCCAGGGACCGTCTCAGTGGAGATTTAGAAAGCACATCGGGACCTCGCAATGCTTCTCTTACTGCTCGGAGCATCATTTGAGGGGAGGGTGGTGTGGAGAGCGCCACTCAGCACTCTGCCCTGTGAGCTCAGGGACAAGTGGCTTCGTAGCCAGCAGGTTTGGTCCCCTTGTCATTTCTGTCAGCAATGGCGCTCATCCACACCGCAGTGAGCCAGGAGTCAGCAGTAAGTGTTGTCACTTTCCCGACCAGCGTGGAATCATCCTGTTACTAGCTGAGTGCCGGTGACATGCTGAGAACAGCGAGAAGGTGGCTGAGGGCTGCATTTCGTTGGAGTGTGAGCTGCTTGCGTGGCGTTAGACTGAGGGCCAGTGCTAGTGTTTCAGAGATGGGGGCACCTGCCATTTCCACATGAGACGTGGTGTGACCTTCAGGAGCAGGGGAGGTCGGGTGAGACGAGTGCTTGGAGGGCTGCGGTGCAGTCTGGTTTGGGCCCTGCCTGCAGCTGGAGCTGCTAGGGGTTTTCATTTCTCCTGAGGATGGCTCATTGGCAGTGTGCCGGCACACATGCTGGGGACACAGTGAGCTCGGGGGCCACAGGGCCTGCAGCGGAGCCCAGAGGACAGGTGAGGGGGACCGTTAGGAAGCGTGCTATGATAAGAGCGCGTAAGGAACCTTTCTGTTGTGAAGAATTCAAGCCCAAGTGTAGAGAAAATCATGAGATGTCACTGGGCTCCAATGTCAGGCACAGTCGTGCCCCCCCCCCCCCCCCCCGCTCCCGGTGCTGTGCGCCAAGCAGCGTCCCCCCAGTTCTGGTGTGGAAGCCCTACCCCTGGCACCGGCACCACAGAGTGGGTCTGTGTGGAGATGGGGCTTGAACGAGGTGATTGAGGTTAAATGAGGTCACCAGGGCGGCTCCCGTCCCATATGACTGACATCCTCGTAAGAAGAGGAAACTTGGACAAAGGGACCCCAGGGGTGTGCAGGCAGAGGGATAAGCTTGTTGAGGACACAGGGAGAAGATGCCGGCTCCAGCCCAGGAGAGAGACCTGCACTGACCGAGCAGCTTCCAGCCCTAGGAGGGGAGGAGTGTGTGCTGCTTGAGCTGTGGTCTGTTATCTTCTGTCCCTGGACAAGGACAGCAGGTTACTCTGAAGCAAGCCCAGGCCGGCAGGCTACTGTGACAGGGTCTAACGTGGTAGTCCTGGGCTGGGACTGCACACGTGCTGCGACCTGACCTCCATCTGGCCTAGAGCTGAAGACCTGGGCTCCACCGTGGCCCCAGACGCGGGCGGACAGGTGACTCAGAGTGGCGGGTCACCTGCCCTTTGCTCTGTGCATGTCCAGAGCGCACTCCCTGTGGGCCTTTCGTGTGGCCCGGGCCGGCCCTGCCGGAGCACAGTGGTTCCTTCACTGGGCTCTCAGGGTCATCCCTCCCTCTGACCCACCATGGGGACAGCTGCTGTTCCTCAAGTGCGCTGCTCAGGTTTCACAGGCCGCAGAGTGAGGAAGGTGAGATGTGGATGTGTCAGTTTAGTAGAAATAAAAAGATTTTTCCCTTAGCTCTGTGCCAGTGCCAAAAATGTGACAGTTCTCCCCTAAGTGCGTCTGAGCGCAGTGGTTTGTGGGACTGTCTTAAGAACTAGGGCATTTGATCGCAGGTATTGGATGTGTGCGGTGAAAACAATCCTCTCTAATAAGTGGGAAGTTGGGATTTGGGCTTTTGTTCGCAGCTCAGGGTGGTGAACTGTGGTATCTCGTAACCCCGGGGGCGGGAAGAACAGGTGACTCCTGCAAGTGTGTGGGAACCAGCAGTGTGATCCGCTGCATTACTGGTCTTCAGGGAAACCCGGCGTGGGTGTCACTCCCTCGTGCTGGGAGGTGCTGTGTCACCTATGTTGTTACTTGTGAAGAAAAGAGAAATTTATTTATTTGACTCTTTATTACCCATTCCGTAGTTGAAAATTCCGTGCTAGTGTTTTCCAAAAATCTAGTATGTCCTGTGTGCCATGACCATTAACTCTGCAGTCGGGTCTGGTTTACAATGTTACAAACAAGCAAGAACGGCCAGAAAATGTCTGAAAAAGAAGAGTAGGAGGGAGCGACACAGACCGGGTCAGGCTGTCATGCCCAGTGAAGCTGTGGGTTGTCCTGGGAGCAGGAACAGGAGAAAATGCAGGCACAGCACTGCTTAGGGAGACCGAGGGGCAGGGAAGTGGCACCCTGCCACAGGGGGCATCTGATTAATGGCGGCCGTGGGCACCCGGGCAGGCATGTGGAAAGGAACACAGTAGGTCCACCCTTCCTATTGCACCCCAGGACACAGAACAGACGGTTCAGAGACTTAGATAAAAGCAAACCAGCCATAGAAGTACCGGGTAGAAAGGTGGGTGATTCTTCAGTGACCTGGAAGATGAGGACGCTTTCTTACCTATTCCTCAAACTCCAGAAGCAGTGAGTGCAGTGACCCAAGACCTGAGAACATCAGCACAAGCAAAGTGAAAGGACAACAGATCCAGAAAAATATTTGCAGCTTGTCACACAAAAGGTAAACGTCCCATTTATAAGGTTCTTCTAAAAATAGAATGAGGGAACGACAGGCAGGAGACGGGAACAGTTCTCAGGAGAAGACACACAGGTGGCTCTGGAAGGCGACGCTGGCCCTGGGACGAGGGGACACGCTGGCTCCCTTACCGGCTGTGGGTGCTGCCGCCTTGTCAGCTCTTCTTGGGACTCCAGTGAGCGGCTTGGGTGGGGTGGGGGCGGAAGCTGTGGTTTCTGTTCTTCCGGTTCCCTCACTGCTCTCTTCAGAGGGAGGCTCACATCTGACCATATTTTTCAACAAGATCAGAGCGAGCAGGCGAATGCACGGTGCCTGTTGGCAGAGGAGGGGAGGAGCCAGAATTCTTCCACAGAAATCCCTCCCCTGATAGCCTTCCCAAAGGGGCAGTCCATGGAGGACGAGGTGGGTGCAAGCTGGTGTGTGGAGAACTGTCTAAAATGATCATTTGGTTCCCCAGGGGCATCGTGAGCCCAGACGACCCGGCCCCGTGGCCCCCGGTTTGGGAAAATGGGGGTGTTCCGCTGGCTTCCGGGTCTGAGAACTGGGCTCGGGGCGGACGGTGGCGAGGTGCGCAGCTGTTTGTGGGTGGGATAAGAGGCAGCAGGTGTCAGCGCTGCTGGGAAAGAGAAGCCTGCATGTGGACTTGTGCTCAGGCCCAAGATCTGAGTCCCAGCATGAGTTGGGAAAAGGCCAGGAGAAACCGCGTCCACAGCCCAGGAGGAGCACGTGGCCCAGGGCAGTGTCTGTGGTGGGACTCGGATCAGTGGAAGGGCTGGGGGCTCTGAGTCCTGCGCGTTGTGGGGCCTGTGCAGCTCCTGAGGAAGGCCTCTCTTGGTTGGCCGGGCTCCATCGCGAAGCGTCGTGCTCCTTCTTGGGCGGAGCTGGTGCTTCTGTCTTTCAGGGTCAAAGACCCAAAGATCATTATGGTGATGATGCACCTGGGGACTCAGGAAATGTCTTGCTCAGTGACGGGTGAATGACTGTGTCAGGCGGGGTCCCAGCTTCTGCTCCCCACACAAGAACGCAGGACATGGTGAGGCCAAAAAGGAACACCCACGGAGCCAGGGATAGGGGAGTCATACCATTATGTTCTCGCTGGCGGCTGGGTTGGAGACAAAAAAGCAAACATCCGCCAGCACCCCAACGAGGGGTCTTCCTGCACCCCAGTCTCGCTGGTGGCCAGGCGAGACACAGGAAGTGGGATCATCGCGATCCGCAATCCACTTGCTCACCACGCTCGCTAACCGTGTCATCCGCAACCCGCCGTCCGCTTCTCTGCCAACCAACCTCCTAGCATAGCCACGGCAGTTATATTTGTGGCTAATGGCTAACTGGTGACAGCTGATGGCCATCTACTACCCGAGCCAGCACCCCTCTACGTGAGGCCGAGAGCCGGGAAACTGCTCTCTGGGACTCTGTCCCCACAGACTGCAAGCCTAACAGTGCCCTCAGAAGCTGTGATCGGGAGACCTCCGGCGGGTTAAGCCAGCCACTGTCAGTCACTGCAGCCCTGGTTCTGTGTCAGAATGTCCTTGATGGTTCCTGTTTCATTGTTCAGCCAGAACTTCCCTTTACATTTCATGTGCAAAAGTAACACCAGCCCCAAACCCTGAGGTGCCCTTTTGCTCATTGTTTCTGGAAAAGCTGAGTCCATGCTCAGCTGGGGTCGTGTGTGGCCGGTTGTAGGGGCAGCTCCCCGCGCCCCACACGCCTGCGGCAGCCGATTCCTCACCGTCGGCCTGGTCGCCCAGGCGGCACCTTTACAAACAGGTCACTTTGGGTGAAGCTCACCGTGGAGGCTCTGGGCCAGTGATTTCACTGTGGATGTAGTTCCTGTCCATCTGCTTTGGGCGTATGTCTCCTGTGTGACTGAGACTGCGAGGGTGGGGACTGCACCTCATGTACCTGCAGGGCCTTCCTGATGTCTGGCCTGCCCAGGCCCCAGACAAATGTTCATTAAGTGGTTTTTGCTTCTGCCCTGGCGGGGATACTGTGGGGCAAGGAGGCGGTACTTCAGGGCTTCTTGCTGTTACAGGGGAGACGGGCAGGCCTCCTGGCCTCACAGGCAGGCTTCACCCTATTCTCCCACCCCCAACTCTTGCTCTGACATTTACTTTGCTTATAGCATTAGCCCCCAGGGCCATCTAGACACTGACCAGGGTGTGAGGTCGCCCACACTGGTCCCTGAGCCCGGAGCCCCTGAGGGCCTGGCAGAGGGAGCTCATGCTGTGTTCCTACATGAGGAAAGGCAGGGGACTTCTGCTAATGGCTGCTGTCACCACCGTCCTGGCCACACCTGCCCCACCCTCTCAGATCCTGGGGCGAAGTGACCAGTGGAGCAGGAGGTCGGATGATGCTGTACTTTGTTGTCTGGGGCAGTCTTCCACTTTCTGCCCTCTTCCCCCTCACTGAGAATTGGCCCTTGACCTTCCAGGGGAACAGGTAAAGGCTCAGGCCCCCCGCTGGTTGTGAGCTGGCCCAGGGAACCCAGCCACCAGCCTGGGCGTCCAGTGCTGTCCTCCGCAGCGTGGCACGGCTAGCACCCATTTGCAGGGGACAGGCTGCTTGTGGCCACTTCTGCGTGTTAGCCACGGGCAGACGCGAAGCCTACGTGAGTAATCGCTGCATCCATTGCCGTTTCTCCCTGCAGCCTGGAATCGTGTCGCCTTTTAAACGAGTGTTCCTGAAAGGTGAGAAGAGCAGAGACAAGAAAGCCCAGGAGAAGGTGACTGAGCGGCGCCCGCTGCACACGGTGGTGCTGTCGGTGCCTGAGCGTGTGGAGCCCGACAGACTGCTGAGCGACTACATCGAGAAGGAGGTGAAGGTACGGGCCTGCTGCCTTTGGCGTCCTTGGCTAGGCGGAGAGCTGCGCTGTGCGTGTGGCTTTCCCGCATGCCGTCCAGCCTGTGCCAGGACTCTTGTGGATAGTCCCTCCCCCAAACTCATGACAGCCAATAAGTGAATACAAAGGTGCAGAGCCATGAGGTCAGAACAGAAAGGGGGCCCTGCGCAGAGTAGCAGTGCAGGCCTGATGAGCAGGCGGAGCCGGCTCGGTGCGCGGGGAACTTTGTGTCCTGGCGGGGGCCACTCTCACCTGGCCGGCATAAGGGGAGCTGGGAGGTGTCCTGGAGCAGACGTGGGGACACCTGGCACCGAGGATGATGGGGAGACCCAGAGCAAAGACCAGAAAATTGAGTGAAAGACTGTGGATGAGGATGGTGAGAACCAGGCCTCTCCTGCAAGACGGTCCTGGGGGTGCTTTTTCTGGGGGAGCTGAGCTGCTGTAGAGGTGCTGCCTCCGTACTGAGAACAGCCGATAGTCGGTGGCCTGTGCGCATGGCCGTGTCGCCGGCAGCCCGGGGCCTGTGTGCATTTGGGGAAAACATTTAACTTGATGGTAGAGCCCAAGACAATCTCAGGAGGTATATGCGAATGAAACAGCAACAATGTGGAAAATAGGGGGGAAATAAAAACATATATTCTCAGAAAGATAAGAGGAAACATTGTGAATGATGAAATAAAATCTCCTTTAACATGAAGAAAAGGTGGAGACAACAGCCTTTGGAATTACAAGTATCTTTTTTTTTTTTTTTTAAGATTTTATTGGGGGAGGGGAACAGGACTTTATTGGGGAACAGTGTGTACTTCCAGGACTTTTTTCCAAGTCAAGTTGTTGTCCTTTCAGTCTTAGTTGTGGAGGGCGCAGCTCAGCTCCAGGTCCAGTTGCCGTTGCTAGTTGCAGGGGGCGCAGCCCACCATCCCTTACGGGAGTCCAACCGGCAACCTTGTGGCTGAGAGGACGCACTCCAGCCAACTGAGCTATCTGGGAGGCAGCTCAGCTCAAGGTGCCGTGTTCAATCTTAGTTGCAGGGAGCAGAGCCCACCCTCCCCTGCAGGACTCGAGGAATTGAACCGGCAACCTTGTGGTTGAGAGCCCACTAGCCCATGTGGGAATCGAACCGGCAGCCTTCGGAGTTAGGAGCACGGATCTCTAACCGCCTGAGCCACCGGGCCGGCCCCGGGATTACAAGTATCTTAATTGTACATCTTAAAAGTTCATTACAGGGAGGACGAAGAGGCTAAATACATGGTGATGGAAGGAGGCTAGCCTGCACTGTGAGCACACAGTGCCGTACACAGATGACGTGTTGTAAATTGTACACCTGAAACTTACAGTGTTATTAACCAATGTCACCCCAATGCATTTAATTTAAAAATTCATTAGCGGACCGAAAGGTGAAGTCAAGAAAATCATCCAGAAAGACTAACCAAAAGACAAAGAGATAGAAAATTAGTAAAGAAAAGATGCAAGAGAGAAACAAAGAAGTTATCGGATCAGCCCAGGAGCAGAAAGAATGGGGAGGGGGGTGGGAGGAGCTCACGAGGCAGGAACGCGAGCCTCGCGGAACCCGCCGAGGGTCTTGGCTCAGACCAGGATCACGCACAGTGACCCGGAAGTCAGTCCCGGAGCTGCGAGCCCAGAGCGCCTCCTGAGGAAGCTGGAGGGCACTGCGAGAGTGGAGGACGCAGATCGAAGCCGGGCTCCGCCCAGAAAGGAACCAGCGAGGCATCCGGGAGGCATCCTGTCTCTGACCCTCAGCTGGGCCACTGCTGCAGGCCAGGCCATGGACAAGGCCGTGACAAGGGCACGCCCCACTGTGCCCTGCCCAGCAGGGCGCAGGCTCTGCCTGCGGACACTTGTCCCACAAGGGCAAAGCAGACGTTGCAGGGTGGCTGACCTGGGCTCACTGAACACAATGGCAGTTTTCTCTGGAAGCATTTTACGCTGCTTAAGCTGAAGTGGTGAGCTCACCGACACTGGCTGCTGTGTTGTCTTCACTGGTACCTGGGCTGACCGAGCTGATGTGACCGGCAGTCAGATGTCCCCTTGGTTTCTCACATCCATCACAGCCATCCCTCGGAGGCTGTGCCCTCCATTGTACAGCGCCCTGTGCCATCTCCCGCAGAGGGTGTGGCCTGCCCCCCACCCCACAGCACCGCGGGAGGCCCTGGGTGCGGTCAGGACTGAGAACTGTCTGCAGGTTGTCCCTCCTGGAGTTATGACGGGTGAGACCTGCTGTTTCCTTTATTGATAAAGGTTGTTTTATGATAAATATTTTACAGCGAAAAAAATCTCAGATGAGAGAGGACTCGCCTCTGTGAAGGAGGAGGCCTCGTTGGAGGTCTGTCGGCTGAGTTTGGAGCATGGTGGCTCGGTGAGGAAGAGGACCAGAGCTGACTTGTGTCCTCAACCCTGGGAGCCGGGCAGACCCAGCGCTGTCCTGCTGACACAGCCCCAGGGCACTTTCATTTCGGCAAAGCACTAGGCATATTATTGCCATTTGAAGGAAAATACAAAATTAATCATTTTGGATGAAAGAAAGCTAAGAGTGATAGCTAATATACAGTATAATCATGATTTAAAAGGTTTTAGCAAATGAAGTTATTAAGTAAAGCTAACAAGATAAAATTATTTTTATTGTGGTAAAATACACTTAACATAAAATTTACCATCTTTACCATGTTTAGGGGTACATGTCAGTGGCATTGGTGCAAGCATATAGTTCTGCAGCCATCTTCTCCAGAACTTTCTCATTGTCCCTGGCCCCTGGCACCACATCTACTGTCTGTCTCTGAACTGTACAAGGATGCACAGGATTTGTCGGTCTGTGACGGGCTTATGTCACTCAGCACACTGTCCCGCGGCCCGTGCTTGCGTAGCCTGGGTCAGAGTCTCCTTCCTTTCTAAGGCGGAATAATATTTGTGTATATAAATATACACACCACGTTTTGTTTGTCCGTCATCTGCCGATGCTCCCTTGTGTTGCTTCTGTGTTTTAGCCACTGTGAGTCGTGCGCTGTGAACCCTGCTTTCATTTCTAAGGGGTAAATACCCGGAAGTGGGATTGCTCCAGTTTTCATTTTCCTTTTTTAAAGAAAGCTTGGGGGGTTTTTGTTTGTTTTCTTTTTAAATTTTTTTATTGGGGAATATTAATATTGGGGGACAGTGTGTTTCTCCAGGGCCCATCAGCTCCAAGTCGTTGTCCTTCAATCTAGTTGCGGAGGGCGCAGCTCAGCTCCAAGTCCAGTAGCCGTTTTCAATCTTTAGTTGCAGGGGGTGCAGCCCACCATCCCATGGTGGGAATTGAACTGGCAACCCTGTTGTTCAGAGCTCGCACTCTAACCAACTGAGCCATCCTGCTGCCCTAGCTTTAATTTTTCTGAGGAACCTCCATACCATTTCCCACAGCGGCTGCCCCATTTTACATTCCCACCAACAGGGCATGAGGTCCCCATTTCTCCACGTCCTGTCCAACACATAGTACTTTCTGTTGGTTTTCTTTTATGATGACAGCCATCCTATTAGTGTGAGGTGGTATCTGACTGGTTTTGATCTGTGTTTCCCTGGCGATCAGTGATGCCGAGCACCTCTCCTGTGCTTGTTGGCCATTTATGTGCGCGTCTTCTTTGAAGAAATGTTTATTCAAGTCCTTTGCCCGTTTTGGAATCAGATTTTGTTGTTAACTTCTAGTTCTCTATACGTTTGGGGTACTATACTAACTCCTGATCAGACATGACTTTCAAATGTTTTCTGCCATTCTGTAGGTTGCTTTTTTACTGTATGGATAGTGTCTCGATGTACAAACTTTTTAGATTTTCATGAAGGTCAGTTGTCTGTTTCTTTGTTGCCCATGCGACTGGTCCCACAGTTGTTGCCTAATAGCCGTGGATGCCCCGTTCCAGCACTTGGCGCCCGGTCGCTCTCCTCAGTCTCTAGGGCAGCGTTCACCTTACTGTCTCGCTGTCCGATGGGTCGAAGAAGAGCTCTTCAGCTTTTTTCTTGTGCTCACGGGGTGATGGCGACTTCCAAGCTCTTCACATGTCGCGCTGCGGTCAGAAGCCCAGTGTCACCCCTCTGTAGCAGTGACCCTAAGTATGCGAGTTGGTGAAAGACTGGGGAGTGTTGTGTGCAGGAGGCCTGTTCTGGGAAGGAATCAGTAACCACTACAAACTCATGACAACCCGTGTCAGTCAGTGGTACAGGCATGGCGTGAGCACTAGTGACACTTGCCGTGTCCGCTTTCAGACCTCCCACATGCTGAAGGAAGACCTGGCTGAGCCAGGTGCTCGTGGCCACGTGTCACTTCACCTCTGTTGTCAGTCCTCACCCCGCCGCCTGCACTGTGCATCTAGTGCATGCGATCAAGTTAATGACCTTGCAGGACTCCTGACAGCGCCGATGCAGCGTGGCCGCAAGTGTGGCCTGCCCGCCCCCCCCCCGCCACCCGCCAGCACCGCCTACTCAGCACTCAGAGCCCTTCCTAGGGGCCTCGCTTCACGGCAGCGGGCTGGTGGCAGGAGTGAGGCTGGCAGTGCTCCTGTGGATCCAGCAGGGCTGGCTGTGCCCCTCCTCACAGACTTTGTCTCTTTTCTCTCTCTCAGTACTTAGGTCAGTTAACATCCATACCCGGATACCTGAACCCTTCCAGTAGGACCGAGATCCTGCATTTCATAGATAGTGCGAAGGTAACCTGCCGCTGACCCTGACCGCTGACCCTCAGCCTTCTCACTGCTGACCCTACCTCTGACTCTCGGCCTCCACCTCCCAACCCTGACCTCTGATCCTTGCCTTCCCCACCCCCAACCCCACTTTCTGACCTGGGCCCTCATGGTTGTGTGGGCTGACAGAGTACCTCAGACTGTGGGTGCCCTTGAACATAAAGTCAGTTCCTCGGTCTGAGCATGAGCTTTATTCCCCAGACGTGCTCCTCATGGTTTGGGGTTGTTTTCAGACTTCACGTTTTCAATCAGGCAAACCCTGCACCACAGGTCTGAAAGTGAATGTGGAGTAGGCCACGTGGTGACCACGGTCAGGCCCTGGGCCCAGGTGGGCTCCGCGTGTCTGACGCCCTGTGGTCCCTTCCAGAGAGCGCACCAGCTCCCCGGACACTTGACCCAGGAGCACGATGCGGTGATCAGCCTGTCTGCCTACAATGTCAAGCTGGCCTGGAGGGACGGGGAGGACACCATCCTCAGGGTCCCCATCCATGACATCGCTGCCGTGTCCTACGTGCGGGACGACGCCTCGCATCTGGTGGTGCTGAAGACAGGTGCGGACTTGGGGTAGGGGCGGGGCCTTGGCAGGAGCCACGCGCTCCCCGCTGAGGGGACTCAGGGTCTGCAGTCCTGGGTCAGCCGCTGCTGCCCACTGTGCCCACCGGATAGCCCTTCTGTCCCCAAGTCCCCAGGCACAGTGCTGAGTCCAGCCACTGTCACTTCGAGCCTCGCAGGCCTGGGCTCTGTCCCGCACTGCCCCCTGCAGGACACTGGGGTGTCGTCCTGGTCAAGGCAGCAGGACTCTGTGGTTAGGCCTCAGCCCAACCAGTGTTTGGAGGTGCAGGGACGGGCGAAGGTCACCCAGTTGGCAGATGGTGGGGCCAGCCTGCTGCCGGGTGTGTCTGAGCTGATGCTCCTGCAGAAGCGTTCCAGGCCGAGGGACCCAGCGGGGCTCTCACCTGTTCCTGCCCTGGTTTAGAGAAGGCCGTGGAGGGTGTGTGGCCTGACCTCACCTGAGCCAGGCAGGGGCAGCCCAGAGCCTGCTGTCAGTCTCCCCACCTGCCCTAACCTGCTGTGGTATTGGCTTCTCAGCCCAGGACCCCGGCATCTCCCCCAGCCAGAGTCTATGTGCGGAAAGTTCCAGAGGCCTCACCGCAGGCTCACTGTCAGAGAGTGGAGTGGGGCCTGTGGAGGCGTGCTGCCTGGTGATCCTGGCCACAGACAGCAAGGTGAGCAGGGCTGGGAACTGGGACCAGCCTCCCCCCACACACCTGGCCGAGGCCCCCCGGGCCCCCCACACACACCTGACCGAGGCCCCCAGGCCCCCACACACACACACACCTGGCCGAGGCCCCCAGGGCCCCCCCACACACACCTGACCGAGGCCCCCAGGCCCCCCCACACACACACACCTGGCCAAGGTCCCCAGGCCCCCACCACACACACCTGGCCGAGGCCCCCAGGCCCCCCCACACACACCTGGCCGAGGCCCCCAGGCCCCCCCACACACACCTGACCAAGGCCCCCAGGCCCCCCCTCCCACCTGACCGAGGCCCCCAGGCCCCCCCCCCCACACACACACACCTGGCCGAGGCCCCCAGGGCCCCCCCACACACACCTGGCCAAGGCCCCCAGGCCCCCCACACACACCTGGCTGAGGCCCCCAGGCCCCCACACACACACACCTGACTGAGGCCCCCAGGCCCCCCCTCCCACCTGACCGAGGCCCCCAGGCCCCCCCACACACACACCTGGCCGAGGCCCCCAGGGCCCCCCCACACACACCTGGCCGAGGCCCCCAGGCCCCCCCCACACACACCTGGCCGAGGCCCCCAGGCCCCCCCACACACACCTGACCGAGGCCCCCAGGCCCCCCCACACACACCTGGCCGAGGCCCCCAGGCCCCCCCACACACCTGGCTGAGGCCCCCAGGCCCCCACACACACACACCTGACTGAGGCCCCCAGGCCCCCCCTCCCACCTGACCGAGGCCCCCAGGCCCCCCCACACACACCTGGCCGAGGCCCCCAGGCCCCCCCACACACACCTGGCCGAGGCCCCCAGGCCCCCCCACACACACCTGGCCGAGGCCCCCAGGCCCCCCCACACACACCTGACCGAGGCCCCCAGGCCCCCCCACACACACCTGGCCGAGGCCCCCAGGCCCCCCCACACACACCTAGCCGAGGCCCCCAGGCCCCCCCACACACACCTGACCGAGGCCCCCAGGCCCCCCCTCCCACCTGACCGAGGCCCCCAGGCCCCCACACACACACACACCTGGCCGAGGCCCCCAGGGCCCCCCCACACACACCTGACCGAGGCCCCCAGGCCCCCCCACACACACACACCTGGCCGAGGCCCCCAGGCCCCCCCACACACACCTGGCTGAGGCCCCCAGGCCTCGCCCCTCTCTCCCCTGCTGATGGGGGTGGCTTCTCCTGCACCCCAAGCTGTGCCCTGTGGGGAGATTCCTGGGATTGGCAAGGTAAAGACTGAGGCCCATTAGTTACGTGAGGACCACCAGCCTTGGGGAGCATCTTGGTGCCCTTCTGTTTAGTTTCCACGTCTGTGAGACGATAACAGCTGTGCCCCACCTTAGGTGGCCTCTGATCAGCATCCTTCCTCGGCTGGGCCCACCTTCCAGCCAGGCATTTCCTCCTTGAGGGTCACCGCCCTGGCCTGTCCCCACCAGCAGCCCCTCCAGATAGTGCCCGGTGTCCCAGGGGCCCTGCTTCAGCGGCTCGAGTGTGAGGCGTGGCGTGGGGGATGCTCAGCCGCTCCCGAGGCTGGGCTGGGCGAGGGAGTTGGCCAGCCAGGGCACTGGGGGGCGCTGCAGCCAGCATCCTAGTGTGGGCTGGTCACCATGCGGCACCTGAGGGGCTGGGCCTGGGAGCCGCCCAGCGAGGTGCAGCCCTGTCCCCACGGCAGGTGGCCGCGGAGGAGCTGTGCTCCCTGCTTGGGCAGGTCTTCCAGATTGTGTACACGGAGTCCACCATCGACTTCCTGGACAGAGCCATATTTGACGGGGCCTCGACACCCACCCACCACCTGTCCCTCCACAGTGGTGAGTGCGGGCTGTGGGGCTGCTGCCACGTGGGAGCCAGGTCCCCCGAGATGCCGCCTGGGCAGCGTCCTTGTGCAGGGATGTTGCCACCGCCCTGGGGTCCTGGGGGTTGGAGTCACCACCTTGGTTCCAGACGCACTGTTCACGTGCACTGCAGGTTTGGTGACGGCCAGCCTGGGCGCTTCCTGCATAACGGGGCCGGAGCACTTTTTCTGGAACTGCCTGTGGCTGACTCACCTCCCTCAGAATGGGGGCCAGGAGGTGCTCCCAGCGCTGGGGCCGCGAGTGGCTGTGAGAACCCTGCTTTCAGACCACCCAGGCTCGTGGTCAGTGGGGGGCCCTCCCAGGACAAAGGCTGCTGGGGTGGGGGGCATGGAGGCCTGAAGGCAGCGCTCCCTCCACGTGCCGCTGCACATGGGCTGCGTGCACACAGCCCACTCCAGCCAAACCTTCTGCTTTTCAAGTCTGTGTTTCATGGAGGTTTCATGGCTGCTGTAAGTTAGATGCACAGAAGGGAAATGGGAGACCATGCAGCTGCAGCCCAGGGTCAGTGTCACCTTTCTGTGCAGGGACGTCCTGCCCTGCCCCCTCCGCAGGGCTCATGTGTCAGCCAGTAGCACGAAGCCTGCAGAGTCCCCCTTTGTGTGTTGGGGGCTCTTTGAGGGGACCTGTCCCAGAGCTGGCTCCCCTGCTGCCTCCCGGCACATGTCCCCAGAAATGCTGGCGAGGCAGGCAGTCTGTCCTCTTGTGTCTGGGGAGGTTGAGGCCCAGTGGCCAACAGCTGCCCCAGTGAGTAGCCTGTGGTTTATTGAGCCGTAAACATTCAATTTCAGTGTGATTGGTTTGGCCTTATGCGTTAAAATTTCTAATAGGGTCTTTTTTTAAATAAGATTTTTTTTTTTACTAAAATGTACACAGAGAGGAACGTTCATGAAGCAAACACACAATGTACGCAGCTAGGGCCGCGTCAGGCCCTTTGCGCACGCAGACCCGTCGCACACACTGCACACGCTTACGCTCGCATCCTCTGCTGGCTTCTTCCATGTCAGTTGTCCTGTATCACTGTCACAGGTCACCCAAATCTCATAGCTCAGACAGATTGGGGCTTAGAGTCTAGAGGGTCTTCCTGGCCAGGGTCAGGTGCTGCCAGGCTTGTCCCTCCGGCTCCTGCGTTTTCCAGCTTCTGGGGTTTCCTCTGTCTTTACAGCGGCAGGGTTGTGGGTATGACCTTGTGTCCCTGTTCTGTCTGCTCCTTTGCCCCTTCTCCACAGTGGAGAGCCCACCGGACAGCCCAGGACAGTCTCCCTGTTAGGTCAGCTTTGGAGCGACCTCCTTCCCCACTGCATGTCACCTAACGGTCTCAGGTCCCGGGTGTGGGCGTGGGTGCTCTTGGGGGCTGCTGCTCTGCCCGCCACACTTACTTTGCTCCCACTGCCAGCAGCATCTCTTCCTCCCTCGCACATTCCCGCAGTGTCACCCGCCTCTCTTAGCTCACTTGCATGTAACGGTGCTTCCGTGTCCCTCACGATTTGTGCCACACAGTCCTGAGCTCACTGCCCAGTGTTTCCTGAGGAGTGGCTGTGTACCAGGCCCTTTGCTGTTCTGAGGGTGTCTGTTCTCGGGGAGCAGCCGTCCACGCATGGAGCTGGGCTGGGTCCAGGCTGGGGGTCAGCTGGCAATTCCGACTGTGGCGTGTACCCTTGCCTGCCGTGTGACATGGGCAGGCACATGAGCAGTGATTCAGTTCTTCATCTGGAAGTGGGCCGTGGTGATCCTGGGGAGTGCAGCGAAGACCAAGTATTACAGGCCCTAGGAGCCTGCTAGTGGGGCCGCCACCTACAAACGGGCCTTTTCTTGTCCTTGGCCACTGGGGAGCCCTCCCTGCCCCTCGGCCCAGGCCATCAGGTGTGTGTCTCACAAGCCCCAGGAGGAGTTCCCTAAGGCCCACACTCTGCCTTGAAGGCCTGCCGGTGCCCCCCGCCTGCTGAGAGCCCGGCCCTGCACCGCCACCCGCCCCGACTAACCGCAGGTCGCTCTGCATTTCCATAGATGACTCTTCCACCAAGGTGGACCTGAAGGAACCCTACGAGACGGACGCCAGCACCTTGTGAGCACCTGGCCCACACCTCCTCTCCCCGTGGGGTCCCCAAGGTCACACTGGTGATGTCATTGCTCCTGTGAGACCCTGCTAGGCCCTGTCACCTTCCAGGTCCCTGTCTGCGTGGTTGTGTGGTCCTCTGTCCCCCCCACTGGGCCCCCCTTCTACAGCAGGCCCCTTCCTGTCACCCACCCAGACCCCCAGTGCCAGCTGTGTCTTGCAGGGTGTCACAGGGACGGGCAGGGCTGGAGCCGCACACCCACGGCTCGTGTCCCTGCAGCTCCTTCCCCGAGTGCGTGCACACAGGAGGTGTGTTGCCCTTGAATTTCTGTGTGCCCACGGTGCCCCACGCCAAGGCCGCCAGTGAGAGCGAGCTGAGCACCACGGCCGCGGAGCTGCTGCAAGACTACATGCTCACGGTAGGCCGTGCCACAGCGCCACCTGCTGTCAGGCCTGCGTGGGGCCCCCAGGCTCGGAGGACCCAGGCGGCGTGGGCGGAGGGCACAGCGTGGCTCTCCCGTCACCTCCGCCTGCCTGTCCCCGCAGCTGCGCACCAAGCTGTCGTCTCAGGAGATCCAACAGTTCGCCGCCTTGCTGCATGAGTACCGTGACGGGGCCTCGGTGCACGAGTTCTGTATCAGCCTGCGGCAACTCTACGGGGACAGCCGCAAGTTCCTGCTGCTGGGTGCGCCTGCGGGTGGGAGGGCTCTGCAGGGGGGGAGTGGAGTGTGCTGGGGGAGGGGCACCACTGCCAGCTGGGGGGCCAGCCCTTGCCAGGTTCCCAGCTGGTGGGGCGGACCCTGGATGCGGCTGTGCCTCCCCGCACTGACCCTAGAGAACAGGCTGCTTGACGGGCATCTTGGGCTCCGCCCCCAACAGTGTGAGGACGCCGGTTGTGCCCTCATCCGCTGCTGCCCGAGGTCTGAGGCCCCTAACCCCAGGTCAGAGGGTCCTCTCCATCTTGTTCTCACATGGGAGGCGCCTCTTGTCTGGAAGTGGGTGGTCCCCCCAGAGATGGGGACGCTTCACTTGAGGCCTCCATCAGCTTCCCATTGTCCCTCCTATCTCCTCCACCTGGAAACCTGCCCCCACAGGGCGACCACGGCACAGTGTCCCAGGGCTCCGGCAGCCCCACCCAGGGGCTGAGGGCAGGGGGCTTTTCTACAACAGGACTTTTTGAGAAGCACCCCTTCAGTTGGGGGCATCCGTGCCCTCCCGGGGTGGGTGGCGGCCTTTTGAGCTGACCAGGGCATAAGGACAGCTCTGGGCCTGAGCTCCCAGCTGTGCGTGGATGCCTGCCTGCCAGGACGACAGGGTGTCATGGCTGGCGCAGGGTCACGCATGCGCTGTATCCTTAGGTTTACGGCCCTTCATCCCTGAGAAGGACAGCCAGCACTTCGAGAACTTCCTGGAGACCATTGGCGTGAAGGACGGCCGTGGCATCATCACCGACAGCTTCGGACGCTGCCGGCGGGCCCTGAGCTCCACCTCCACCTCCAATGGGAATAGGACGGCAGGCAGCTGCGACGACCAGTCGGCCCCCTCCGAGGGGGACGAGTGGGATCGCATGATCTCGGACATCAGCAATGACATCGAGGCCCTGGGCTGCAGCATGGACCAGGACTCGGCCTGACAGTGCCGGGAGGGTCAGTGCCCGCCAGTCCGCCCTCCCCATGTGAGTGGTGCAGCTGGCCCTCTGCTGTGACGGCGACGCTGGTGCATGGACGGGGGCTGCCTTGAGCCGCCTGCACACGGCCTGCACCGGCGGGTCCTGTGGGCCAGACCCTGGACAGCTATCGCTTTTGCACATGACAACCCATTGAAACTCTCAGAGACTTTAAAAGAAGTTTACTGCAATGTGAATAATTTATCTCTGGCTGCCAGCGTGTTTCTGATCCTGGCAGGAGCTGGGTGTCCTCTCTGGCCTCTGCCCAGGACCCATATGCCCAGGGCTGCCCTTCCACTGATGCTGCCCAAGCCAGCCAATGGGAGGGTCAGGTTGGGGCTTTTCCCTCCTGGATGTGGGGCCTGGAGCAGGTGTCCTGGCCACCTGTGGGTGTGTCAGGCCTCACTGTCAGGATCCGGCACCGAGCTCTCTGAGGGGTGCTGGCTGGCCTCTGGCCCCACGCCCAAGACCCCAGTTCCTAGGTCTCAGTGGCCATCACCAGTGGTCTCCAAATCAAACCCTACCCCACTCCCTACCATCAGAAGCACTGCCCCCGCCCTAAGCTTGTCATCATGGAGACTGGGGTCCTGGTCTTCAGGGAAGCTGGTGGGCTCCTGGGGCTCGGCCCCTCCTGTGCCCTTGGGATGCGCAGAGGCAGTGGGAGTGGCTCCCGGGTGGAGCCTGGACTGTGGGCCTTGCCCCAGAAAGCGCCTCCACCCTGGGAGACCCTGGCGGTGACCGCAGGATGCTGAGGGGAAGGCGGGCAGAGCCCCCCTGCACAGAGGGACATGGTGTCCTGTGAGCCATCTATGTGGACTGTCAGGAACTGCTTCTTCCCCTCCAGGGGCCACAGCAACACGTGGTTCCCCCTTCCTGCCTGGGAAGCAGCCCCCATTCTGTGTGTCCTTGTATTTTTGAGAAGAGAAGATGGTGACAGAGCTGGGCCACAGTGGGGCCAAGACCCTTGGGGTTAACTGCCAACTCTGGGCGCGACTGCCTTCCCGCAGCTTCTCCAGCCCCAGTGCCCCTGTGGGGACGTCCTTACAGACCTCCAGTCCCCAGGCTACACCTTGGGCCACAGCCCAGTGACCGGACTGCCTACAATCTCTGGGCCAAGTCAGTGCCCCTGGAACAGCGGGGGTGAATCACCACCCTTGGACTAGGGGGAAGGTCCACCATCCTCTGGGGACACTGGGAAGACCACCACCCTCGGGTGACATGGGGGAGGACCACCACTGTCCTTGGGTGTTTCGTGGCTCCAGGAAGTGTCCTCGCCCCGTCACACCCGTTTAGCCAGAGGCTGTTGGGGAGCAGCTGGAGCAGGAACAGAGAGGCGGAGACACCCATTTATTGAGCAGCAGAGCTGGGGGCAGGGATCGAGCCGGGGAGCGGGTCAGTGGCTACATGGTCAGCTCCTGCAGGAGATGTGGACACAGGGTCAGGCTGGGGAGGGGGTCAGCAGAGCCAGCATCAGGGCGTATCAGGCAGGCCAGTCACTCACCATGATGGCGTTGACGATGTCACTCTGGTTGTCCCTGAGGGCCCTCACGGCTTTGGCCCTGGACACGTTGGCCTGTGCCATCACCAGCTCAATATCCCGAAGCTCCAGCCCAGCCTCGTCCACCTGGAGGGGCCAGCAGGAGGTGCTGGGGCTGCCCCTCCCCCGCCGGAGTCTGTCCCCCCTCCCATCTTGACCCTCACCTCCTCCTCGTCCTTGTCCTCCTCCTCGCACTCTGGCCTCACCCGCGGCCCAGGCGCTGACTCGGGGACCAGGATGGAGGGCTCCGCGGGCACCTTGAACTTCTCAGCAGCGGCTCTGTGCACTTGCTGGGACAGGTCCTCAATCTGCAGTACCGGGCGCAGCTGTCAGCCCCGCCCCCGCCACAAGCCCCGCCCCCGCCCCGCCCCGCCCCGCCCCGCAGCCCACCTTGGCCTCCCCGAAGACCACGTAGGTGTCCGAGGCGGGGCTCTTGAAAACGTCGGGCTTGGCGATGACAAACAGGATGTTCTTGGACTTCTGAATGGTGATCCTGGTGACGCCCTGGATCTGCCTCAAGCCCAGTTTGGACATGGCCTGGGGGCATGGCAGGCTCAGGCCTGAGTGCCACTTGGGTCCCCGCAGAATGGAGGGGCTAGCAGGCCAGGGGCGGCGGCACACGGCCGGGGAGGGGGACCCCGTGGACCCTGGAACCCCATGTGCAGAGCAGGGCGTTGGGCTCAGGCTGGCGTGTCCGATCACTGCATTCGCCTAAGGGCCCCCAGCGACGGGATTCGCCAGCCACGGGTGGGAAGGGTCCTGAGTGGGTGGGTCGTCTGGCCAGCCTGGCTCCTCCCCAAGGGAGCAGGGCCCCAGCACACCTTTCGGGCCTTCTTCTCACTGCGGCTCTGCTTGGCTTTGGCCACGGTGTCCTCGCTGCCACTGGCCGAGGCCTGGGGAAGGGCCAGTCTGAGCACCAAGGGCGTGTGGGGAGCCCTGGGCGCACCCTCCCCGGGCAGCACCTGGGCCAGGCACTGTGCGGCCTGTGGTCCTGACTGGTCCTGCTCCTCCAGCTCAGCTGACGACTCCCCATGGCTGTCCGAGTGCTGGCCTGAGCTGGGAGCCCGGGGTGACTCTGGGGACAGGAGGCGTGTGAGGATGGCCCGGCCCCACATCCCGCCACCTTCAGCCCCCAGGCAAGACAACGCCCCAGGCCGGACCCTCACCTTCCTCCAGGCTGTCCTGGTCATCCTGCTGCTCCGCGGCTGGGAGCCCTTGAGGACTGGCCGGGCTGTGAGACCCAGAGCCAGGAGGCACTTGGCAGGGGGGCGGGATCCGCAAGGCCGGGTCTTTGGCATGGGTATCCCCCACGGGGGCCACTTTGAGGTTGAGGAGGGGAGAGTGGGGCCGGAGGCTGACCTGCTGCCCGGCCCCAGGGGGGTTTGTGGTTCCTGAGAAGGCAGCCACTGCCCACTGGGCTCCTGCCTGGGGCGGGGGGAGGCTGAGAGTGCCCCGGAGCTCCATACCCTCCACAGAGTCTTCCTGGGGGCCCTGGCAAGGGCCGAGGACAGGGGACGCTGACCGGGGCGGAGCTGTCCCCACGAGGACTCCAGGAGCAGAGGGCTCAGGGCCTGGGAGCCTGTCCTGGGGCTGTGGTGAGGATGAGCCGAGAATTCCAGGTGCCGCCTGGGCCTGCTCTTCACCGCCTGGGCCTCGCACAGGCTCCGGCAGCGGTGGCAGCAGCGGGGAGGGTGGTGGAGATGTGGGGGCAGGCTCTTCAGGGCAGCCCCCACCTGGCCTGGGCACAGCCCTTGATGGAGACTCTGGGCAAGAACCCAGCTTGGCCTCTGAGGCCATGGTGGCAGGAAGCTGGGGTCCCAGGGTGGCTCGTTCCTCTTTTGCTGTGCTCGGCGGCCGCACCAGGCCAACCTTGGGGCAGCCACTTCCAGGAGTCTTCCCGGTGCTCTGGGGTGCTGGCTTGAGGCCTCCAGCCCTCTGCTTCTCAACTCCTGGGGCCTCCTTCAGGGGCAAGCAGGGCTCAGCTCTCCCTCCACAAGGCAGGTGGGCATAGGAATAGGCCACTCTGTTGGGTGCCAGCAGGCCCTCAGCTGCTTCCTCCCCACCAGAAGTAGGTCCAGGGGCATCCAGGGCTTCTGTGGGGGGATGCGGAGGGTCCAGGATCTCCAAGGCTGGCTTGGGGGGCCCCAAGACCTCATTGGGGAGGTCTGGAGGGTCCAGGGCCTCTGTGGGGGGATGTGGGCAGTCCTGGATCTTTGCAGTGGGCTTGGGGGTGTCCAGGGCCTCCAAGGCAGGTTTGGGGATGTCTTGGGCTTCCAAGGTGGGTTCAGGGGTGTCTGGGGTCTCCATGGTAGGATCTAGGGGGCCTGGGGTCTCCAAGGTGGGCTCAGGGGCATCTGGGGCCTCCATGGTGGGCTCTAGGGTTTCTGGGGTCTCCAAGGGGGGTTCAGGGGTGTCTGGGGCCTCCATGGTGGGCTCTAAGGGGTCTGGGGTCTCCGAGGCAGGTTCAGGGGGGTCTGGAGTCTCCATGGTGGGCTCTAGGGGTTCTGGGGCCTCCAAGGTGTGTTCAGGGGTGTCTGGGGCCTCCATGGTGGGTCCTAGGGGGTCTGGGGTCTCCGAGGTGGGTTCAGGAGTGTCTGGGGCCTCCATGGTGGGCTCTAAGGGGTCTGGGGTCTCCAAGGTGGGCTCAGAGGCATCTGGGTCCTGCACAATGGGCTCGGGGACATCTGGGATCTCTGAGGCGGGCTTGGGGGGACCTGTATCTCCATGCGAGGCCCAGGGTGTCCCGGTGTCTGCAGCTGGCTCTGGGCCACCCTGTTGAGTCTGGTCCAAGGCTGGAGGCTCCAGGTCTCCAGTGCCGCCTGAGTCCTCCTCAGGCAGTGGCTTCAGTCCCAAGGTCTGGCCTCCTTCCCACTGGGCTGTGGTGGCCATGGGCTCGGTCCCTGGGATGCATCCTGCGTCTGTCTGCAGGGCCCGAGGGCTGGCTGCAGTGGCAGGCCCCTGGCCCGAGGGCAGGCCTGCATCCTGCAGGGACAGATGTGTGGTCACCCCAGGGATAGGGTTCTCTCCACCCAGCGGGGGCACCTGGCTTGCATCTTCCTCCAGGTTCTGCTGAGCCTCTGGGCCGCTGTCAAGGCCCACCTCCCACTGCGTGGTCCAGGGAGGGGCTGGGGACTCCAGGCCTAAGGCAGAGCCAGCCCCCTCCTCCAGGGGCTCAGGTGTGGCTGTGGCAACAGGTGCTGTTCCTACGGAGGAGCCCACCCCTCCCTGCTGGGCCTGAGGGGTCACCCCTGTGAGGCCTGGGGCTTCCTGTAGGGCCGCAGCGGACACCCAGCCTGAGGTGGGGCCCGCCCCGGTGACCTCGGTGGCCCAGCTGGTCTCTCCCTGGGAGACCCCAGGAGAGGCCTCCTCCTCAGGGCCATCCTGGAGCCGGGTGGGGGGCTGCGCGTGGGGCTCCCCGCTGTATAGCCTCTCCTCATCCGCCCCTGCGTAGGAGGCTGAGTCTGGGTCGGAAGAGGCGGCTGAGCTGTCATCCCAGAAGGCGAAGGCCTCGTCCACGCCCTCGGTGATGGAGAGGTCAGACAGCGACTGCAGGGAGGAGGCGAATGTGCTGTCATTGTCGTCCTCGCCTGCCAGGTCCCCGCCAGGGGCCTCCTGCTGCCCACGCTCCCCTTCGGGGGCTAGTGGCGTCACATCCACAGCCTCCACCTGGAAGATCAGGCTGCCCCGGAAAGGCAGGAGGGCAGCCGGGATCATTGGGTCATTGGCCAGAAAGTCCAGCTCAAAGAAGTGGCCCTCCTGGTCCCAGGAAGAGCTGCTGTCCCCTGAAAGGCTGGACTCTGGGGATAGGGACCCCGGGGACCCCACATGGGGCAGCTCCTGCTCGTCAGCCTCAGACCCTGGTGGGGAGAAGCCCCAGGCTGAGGGCACGTCCAGCCCTTCATCCGGGGCCAGCAGGCTCAGGGAACAGGACAGGGATGAGCCCCAGCTGTCCCCATCCGCTGTGACGTAGGAGCCCGAAGGCGAGGCGGGTGTCGAGTCCCCGGGCTCAGCCTGGGCATCCCCAGGACCGGGGAGCAGTGGGGCAGCGGTCTCACTAGGGGTGGAGGGAGGCGTGAAGTAGGAATCGGGGTCCAAGGCAGGGAAAGGCACAGCAAGGTCACCCTGAGAACACAACGCAGGGGGTGGGCTCAGGCTGCCAGGCCCACCCTCCTGGTCCCTGAGCTCTGGCAGGGCTTCCCGGGACGGCAGGGGTGTCCCGCATGTCTCCTCGCCCATCACAATCCGGGGTTCCAGGGTGCCTGGGAGAGGCCTCTCAGTGGGCTGGACCTCAGGGGGCCCTGGGCTGGGGCCACCCTCCGTCGGGACTGCCCAGGCTGAGGGTGCCCGGTGGGGCCCTGCATCCCAGCTGGCTCCCTCGGGTGGGAGCCGGGCGCCGGGCTTGCTGGGCAGGAACGTGAGAGCCAGGGCGCTGGGCCCTGGGGTCAGGGCACAGGGCTCCAGCCTGTCCCTTCTCGGGGTGGTGGCCGCAGCCACGTCGCAGGACCGATCTGTGGAGAGAGAAGGGCATGTGGGGGCTGGTGCCTGCCCTGAGCCCAGGTGGGCCCACGGGAAGGGAAGGGGTGTGAGCAGGGAAGCAAACTGCTACCTCTGAGGACAAGTTCCAAGAGCTTGGACCATGGGGAGCACCCTGGGGTCAGGGTGTGGGGTGACACACACGGGACCCTGACTTCTGTCTGAGATGCTGGGCAGTGATGACACCGCCCCGTCTCCCAGCACAAAGTCTGCTGCCTCGCTAGGCTTGGCAGGACAGACTCTCCAGTGACCTCCAGGTCAGAGGGCCCCGGGGCCAGGGGTCTGCACTCTGCTCGACCCTGGAACATTCCAGCCCCAGGCACAGCGTGTCCCGTGCCTCAGCTTGCTGTCTGCCGAGTGGAGTATTGCATGGATTCAAGGTGAAGCTTCCAAAAGGGTGCCCCACCCCAGGCTGCCCACTTGCCCACAGCAGTGGCAGAGCCTGAAGCCCTTGGGCCACACTGCTTGGGTGCTGGGGTGGCCAGGGGGTGCTGAGAAGGGGGTCCTTTGGGTCCACTGGGATGTGATGAACACCCAAAGCCTGGAGGTGGGTGTGTCGGGCAGGCTGGGTGCCCAAGACTGGGCTCTGGGCCCTGAACCTGGCGAGGTACCCCTGCTCACCCGAAGTGAACCCGTGTCCAGGGCAGGGTAAAGGTGGAGCTGGGCCAAGGCTGGAGTGGAAAGTAACCTTAAAGGTCAAAGGTTTTAGTGACTCATTCAAGGGCATCAAGCAGCCTAAGGAGGGCCATCCCCACACTCTGCATCTGGGGACCCCCCGCACCTCCTTTACTGGACTGCAGAGGGAGGCCAGGTCCCTGGACCCAGCACTGGTCCATCCTCAGGTGACATCTCGTCCACAGCAAGATGCCCTTGACCCTCCCAGAGACACACATGGCTGACCTGCGGGGCCACCCTGGCTGGTCTTCCCAGGCCAAGCACACGCCCTTGGCTTCCACCATTGCTGACCTAGCCTCTCCAAGGACGTGGGCCTGCACACCCGGCCGCTGCTCCCCAGGGCCTCCAACCTCCCAAACCCACAGTGCTCCTCTGGCTGCCCCAGGCGCCAGCTCCTTTCCCACTTCTCCCTCCAGGACAAGTCGCCTTCCCCGAGCGGCCCTCAGGCATCTGGGGGCAGGGTAGGTGTCCCCAGGGGCCGGGGGTTGCAGCTGGGAAGCCGCCCAGGTCCGTCAGGTCCGCAGCTCCACGCAGACAATAGCGTGCACGGAGCCCAGGGCGGTTGCAGGCCCTTGCGTCCGACCTGCTTCACCCGCAGTCCTGACGGGGAGCCAGGGCAGGGGTCAGCATTCAGGTGCATGGAAGGTCAGGGCGCCGAACGGACCGGCGGGGGCGGGGGGTGGCAGACACAGGAGACAGGGACAGAGGGGCGGGGGAGACGCACGCGGCGCAAAGCGCGCGGCCTCACCTGTGCGGGACCCAGGCCCGCCCGCCTCTGCCAGCAGCAGCTCCGTGCGGGTCGCCTCCCCGGGCATGGCCTGGCCCTGCGCCCGTCCCTCAGTCCGGGTCAGTCCGTGCGTCTGTCCCGTGGAGCCTGTGCGGCCACCGCCCCTCGCCCGGGGGATGGGGGGGGTTCAGTGGATGACGTCAGCGCCGCCCCGCCCGCTCGGCGCCCCGAGTGAGCGTGCGCGGGCGCGCCAGGCACTGCGGAGCCGAGCGGAGCGGTGCGCAGGAGGTGGGGGCTGGGGGCGGCTCCCTCCCTCCACCCAGTGCACCCTCCTCCCGCCATGCGCGGCCCTGCCTTTCCCGCAGCATCCCTCCCACCCCCTTACGGGAAAAAGGTTCTCAGTCAGCTGGAAGCTGGGCCGACCCCAGGGTGGCATCGCCCTTTAGCTGGGTCGGGAAGAGGAGACAGGTTGCCAGACTTTGGGGTGCTGGGGAACTTTGGGGGAGGCGGCGGCGCAGGCCCCCTTCCTTGCCTCCCGGCCCCCACCTGTACGGGCCGGCGGTCCCCGCCCAGCCTGATGCCTCCATCCAAGAGGTGAGCTGGAGACGCAGCTCCGCACTGATTGGCTGCTCCTCGCACGTCAGTCTCCATGACAACCACCTCTTGACTCCATGGCAACCGGAGCCGGTGGGAAAGGACGGTCCCCGGAGCTCCGCGCAGCCCCACCCCTCGGCTTTCGCTCGGTGATGGAAGAGGAAGAAACACGCCTTCCTTCGTTCCCAGAATCGCCCCTGCCACGCCCCCAAGGACGCCAGCCCTCCCTCCGCGAGCCTCTGAGATGTGCGTGTGCCCGAGCACCCGCCCTGTGCCAGGCTCCGGGAGACAGACGGACATTGTTACCACCCGAGCTGGGTGGGGGCGGGGCAGGGGATCAGAGCTGCCGTTGTTGGCGGGCATTCTCCATCCTGTCTTCTGCTGGCTCCACCTGGAGCCCCTGGAGCCAAGGCCTGCCTGCTGGGCATCGCTCTGCTACCCCGTGGGGGACACCACGCCCCAGCCTACGCCCGCATCCTGCTCCTCCTCTTTGGAAATCTGTCCATCGACCCCCTGGCGCGCCTCCTGCTCCTCCCTGCCCAAGTGGTTCTAAGTTGCCTCCTCCTGGGGCCCTTCCCCATTGCCTTACTGGGTCCCCCTTAACCCCACTGCTCTGCCAGTCGTCTACCAGTTGGCCATCATATCTGGCCAGCACACCGACTTCCCAGAAACCTAAAGCCCTTCAGCGGGGCCTGGGGGAATGCAGAGGCATGGGCGTTTCCGCTCCTCCGAGTAATCCAACAGTAATTGCTGGAAACACGCGGCGCCCCAGGACTGAAGGAACAGCAGAGCAGCCCAACCCAACAGAGGAGGACCTAGGCATGGCATTTCCTGACCCCCAGCCTACTACCAGAAGGACCAGGTGGGTGTATGCCTCCCAAGAATTGCAGTCCTGCCGACAAATCTAGGGGAGCCTGGCAGAAGGATCAGGGGAGGCGGCCAAGGGAAGCACACTCCTTCTCCACTGGGCCCAAGCCACCCCACAAGACAGAGGACACAGGGGAAGGGGGGGGTACTGGCAAGGGGAACCCCAGGAAGCACTGTCCCTCCCCTGGGGGACCAGATAGCCCCCCCACCCGGTCCTGAGGCATAGGACAGCATCCAAGCAACAGAGTACTACACACGACAGCAGAATATACCCATTTTTAATGCTGAGAACATTTCCCAAGCCATAGGGCCATAAAACAAACATCAATATATTTAAAATAACTGAGATCAGACTCTGTGCTTAGACCACAATGGACTCCAAGTGGAAACCAGTGACAGAAAGACAATGGAAAAATCTCCAAACACCTGAAGTAACACACTTCTAAATAACCCACAGGTCAGAGAGGAAGCACCCCAAGAAAGATAGTAAAAACACAGAATTGAATGAAAATAAAAATACAAAGTATGTGGTCTGGAAGTCTGAAGAAAGAGGAAACCCCACATGAAGAATCAAGTAACTTGTGTGGAAGGATGTGGAAAACACTGGGTGGTTTTTCCGGAGGATACTTAAGGAGTGGTGCATTTAGATTCTCTGGTTTTTACAAATTTGAATTGCAACAAATCTTTTTTGATGTGCTATTTCTATGTTTAGCAGCAAATATATTTGCATAGGAATCATATTAAAATTGGTGGCATATTTCAGTACGTTTACAAAGTATGTGCTCTGCAGCCTAACTGGGGCTGAGGGGTATTTACAGGACATCAGAAAAGAAAGGTCTCTAATCCCTCAAAGTTATATAAAGTCAAGAACAGAAATCAATGACATTGAAAACAGAAAGAGGAAGTCAATGAAACAAGAAATGGTTCTTTGAAAAATCAATAAAATTTGATAAACCTCTAACAAGAGTGACAAATAGAAGATACAAATGACCAGTATCAGGAGTGCAACGGGGGCTGTGATGGTTGATTTTACATGTCAACGTGACAGGCTCAGGAGAGCCCATTATTTCTGGGTGTCTGGGAGGGCATCTCTGGAGAGGACAGCGTCTGACTTGGTGACTGAGCACACCTGCTGGGAGCCCAGAGGTACAGGAAGGTGAAGGAAGATGACTTCGCTCCCTCCCTCATCCCTTCCCATGTCCACCTCCTGCCCTCGGACATTGGAGCAGCCGGTTCTTCAGCCTTTGGACTTGGGGCTGAATTATCCCACCAGCACTGGCCCCCCTGGGTCTCCAGCTTCCTAACAGCAGGGGGTGGAGCCAATTCTTACATTTATCTGTATATGTGCTGTTCTTCTGTTTGCAGAACACTGACTAATAATCGGGGCCATTGCAAGGATACCAAGTGAATGCTACAAACAATGCTCATAAATTCAACAACTCTGAAGAAATGAATCAATTATTTGAAAATTAAAATCTGCCAAAATTTAAGCAAGATGAAATAGATAATCTGAATAGTCTTAGAACCATGGAAGAAATTGAATTTGTGATTTAAAAGCTTCTTAAAAGAAACCTTCAGGCCCAGATGGTCTCATGAGAATTCTACCAAGTACTTAAAGTAGAATTAACAATTGTAAACAACCTCTTCGGGAAAATAGAAGAGGGAACACTTCCAAACTCATTTTATGAGACAAGAAATACCCTGATATCAAAACCAGGCAAAGATAGTACCCCAAACAAACACTATAGACCAATCTCTCTTACGAATTTACACACAAAAATTCTCAATAAAACATTGGCAAATCAAACCCAACAATGTATAAAAAGAATTCTACACTGTGACAAACTGTAATTTATTCCAGGTGTGCAAGGGTGGTTCAACACTTGAAAATCAAAGTCACCCTCCATACCAACACGCTCAAGAAAAATTATCAATCAATACAGAAAAAGCATTTAACATAACCCAACAGCCACTCAGGTTTTCAAAATCTCAGCAAGTTAACATAAACTTTGACGAAGATGGTGTACAAAAGCCTCACAGCTAACACCATGCTTGACAGTGAGACGGAATGTCCTCTGCCTGGGAATGAGGCAGGGATGTGTGTGCTCTGCTCTGCTCTGCTCAGTGCCCGGGGTCCCCAGTCTGCGGTGCTGGCAGAGCCAGAAAATCATAGAGCTGCTGGAAACAAATGGTCTGAAGGGCGCACAAGTGGAGAAGTGCTACCCAAGAGAACCACGTAAATTTATGAAGAAAGCAGGATGTGGTACTAACATCAAGAAAGTGAAAATACAACACATCTAAAGAACATATTTGCAAATCATTTACCTGATAAGAGACTTGTTTCTAGAACATAT
This sequence comes from Rhinolophus sinicus, assembly GCF_057876585.1. Classification (NCBI taxonomy): domain Eukaryota; kingdom Metazoa; phylum Chordata; class Mammalia; order Chiroptera; family Rhinolophidae; genus Rhinolophus; species Rhinolophus sinicus. Next base: position 857,672 of record NC_142504.1, read on the forward strand.
AAAGAATTCTTAAAACTCAGTAGTAAGACAACCTAATGAAAAACTAGACAAAGGATCTAAGTAGGTATATCTGGCAAGATTATGGACACAAAGCACACGAAAATAACAAGGTGTCATATGTCATCATGGAAATAAAACCCCCCCCCCCCAGTCAGACATCACTTCAGACCCACTGAGACGATGAGAATGAAAGCGTGTGCCTCACACCAGCAGCCCTCAGGGAAACACCAGTGAGAAGCACCCACCACCTGTCAGAGCTCAGGCACAGCCAGGCCAGCCCTGCCGCTCCCTCAGCTGCTGGCAACGTGGGGTGATGGCAGTGACTCTGGAGAAGTTTGGCTAATTCTTAGCTCGACCCCTGAACTTCATATAAGCTGGCAGTTTACCTCAGACAAATGAAAACAGGTTCACAGTCAAAACGCAGTGACACGTGAGGGACCAGAGGTGCATGCAGCAACCTGGATGAGCCCCCAGAGAACTGTGGGTGGAGATCCAGCTCGTAAAGCTATGCGCTTTCTCCAGAGAACATTTTTAAAAATACGAAATAGAAATGGAGGAGGTTGGTGATTGCCAGTGGCAAAGGACAAGGGGCAAGTGAGGACAAAGGGCGGCACAGGTCCTTGTGGTCAGGTGAGATGTGTGTCCCACCAGCGTCCTGGGTGAACTCCCAGAGGAAGCTGCTGAGGGCACCGGCACCTGCGAGCACCAGGCCAGTTGGTGGGGACAGGATAGGCCGGTGCGTCTTTGGAGGCACTGGAGGCCCTTGCCCTCATAGGTCCTCCCTTCGGAATGCTCTCCCTGCTCCCTCACCTAGCCTGGGAGTGCTGTCGCCGGCTCCAGAAAGCCATTTCTAGCTGCCCTTGCCCCGCCAGCCTGTGCAAATGAGAGGGACTCGCGTCCAATGGTTTCCCCTCCACCCGTGGCTTTAATGGGAGGCACCACCTGGGAAGGGGTAGGGCACAGCTGGCACTGTGCTGGGGAGGTGGCCCTTCTCCTTGGCTGCACTCTGTCCCCTGGGCCTGTGGCAGCGCCCAACCTCCCCTCATCCAGTGCTGTCCTGCCAGCGGGAGTCTGGGGAGAAACGAGAAGGGGAAGCCTGCTTCCCTCCAGCACCAGGCAGCACTGCGCCTGGGTGGCTCCTGTAGTGGGGACAACACGATGACACTCCAGTCTGGGTGTGACGAGTGAAGTCTCCCCCAGCCCCACACTGACAGCCGGGTGAGCTCGTCTTCTGCTCCAGAGCCAGTGCCCTCATGCCAGCTGTCAGCACAGGCCATGAGGGTCCCCCCAGGAAAGCGATCACACCTCAATTAGAACCCCAAGCCAGGCACTGACACCCAACTGGCCTCACGATTCCAGGACTCGGTCTGTGCTGGCTGCAGGCCCTAAGCCACAGGCAGCTATGTGTGTACACGAGAAGGGTCCCCTGTGGAGGGCAGAGAGAAGTGGGGACAGCTGGGGCAACAGGGTGGTCAGGAACGGCAGCCCCCCTCCCCGCCGATGGAGGTGGAGGGCACACGGCAGAGCCCCAGGCAACTACCCGCCCGCCCGCCATAGCAGACAGGTGCACGAGCGCTGGGTGGCTGGCGCGGGGTTGGGACAAAGCATGGAGGCCGCCTGGTGTTGAAAACCAAAACTAAAGATTTATTACCCACAGGGCAACCTGCCACTCAGAGCTGCTGGCCCGCCCCTCCTGGCTGAGGCCTGCCCCGAGGGTGCCACCTCCTGCCGCCCAGGGCCCACGTTGGGGCACAGGTCACTTGGCCAGCTCCGCGGCCACTGCTTTCCGCACCTTGTCCTTGAGGTAGGCACCTTTCTGCCACTCAGACTTGAGCTCCAGCCACTCGTAGTAGGGTACCTGGGGGGTGGGTGATGGACCAGCGTGGGCGGGACCCCTGCTCAGCCAGTGGTAGCCACACCACAGCCCTGGCCCCTAAATCCCGAAGGAGGCACAGAGCTGGGGTGGGAAGGTCGCCACGCTGGAGAGGGCTCAGAACTGCATGGCGCCCAGAGTGGCTTTGATCTTAAAGGTGGCCCATAAAGCCAGTCACAGCGCTGCTGCTGCAAGGGGCAGGAGAGGTGACAAAGGCCCCCCCGGGACAGCACCCAGAGGGCACACCGGGGGGCTGCCTCACCTGAGGCCCTGCTCACACTTGGACAAGTGACCCTGGAAGCGCCCCTCCCTCACGTGTCAGGGAGAGCCCAGCAGCAGTACTTACATCCACCACCAGGAAGCCGGCGGCCAACACGTGCCGCCGGGCCAGCACGAAGCGGCCCAGCAGGTCTTTGCTTCGGCTATTGAAGTTGGGGAACTCCCAGCACAGGAAGGCCAGCCTGGGGGGAGAGGGGTGCTGGGTGCTGGCTGCTCCCTGCCCCGCGGGAAGGGCTGGGCCAGAGAAGAGCCGAGTCAGGGCCCGGAGTGGAGTGTTACCCACCTCTTGGCCCCGGGGGGCAGTGGCTGACTCCCAGAGGGTGGGGCAAGGTGGGGGGCCACAAACTCCCTCAGGGGCAGGAACTGGCCGTCGGCGTCCAGCAGCACCTCAGCGTCTGGGGGAGGGGGCACAGCATGGAAATGTTGGGGACGTGCCCCAGACTGCAGCCGCAGCCCCTGGCCCTGTGCTTAGCCCCTGGTGTGGAATGAGCCCCCACACCGACCAGGTCGGAGAGTGGGGGAGCCCTCACCCAGGACCCAGCCGTACTGGGTGACCACCATGAAGCTGCCCCTCTCGGGGGTCCCCAGCAGCCCCATCAGCGTGTCCTGCAGCTCCTTCTGCAAGGGCGTCACCTTCCTGTTGGCCGACGGCCTGGGGACCGAGGCTGAGGCGGGCAGCAGGGGGCCCGTGTACTCAGGGTGCTCCAGCCGCGCGGTGCTGTTGACGTGTAGCAGCTTCTGCAAGGTGCCCTGGTCCTTCGGGGACCCGCTGCCTATGGGAGGGGGGACACACAGTGAGCAGGGCGGGGCCACCTGAGGGAGAAGACAGAGCAGCAAACGTGGGGGTGCCCTGGCCAGCAGGTATTCCCCGTCTCTGCCAGGCAGCAGGGCCCCAGCGTGCTGGTTGTGCACTCCTGGGGGGATGGGCTCACCCCACGCAGGAGGGACGCTCCGCTGCTCACCTAGGAAGCGGGTGTGGAAGTCGGGGTGCAGCACGGCCTGCAGCTCGGCCTCCCGCGCCTGCTGCAGCACACACAGGGCCCACAGCACGTCCACCTGCAGGGCTGGGTCCAGGCTGGTCAGCTGTGACCCCAGCTTCTCGTGCACCTGGACGGGCGGGGGCAGGGGGAGTGCAGAGGGGCCTCTGAGACCAAGGTGGTGACGGCAGCAAGCCCGGCTGAGGCCCTCTGGTCAGGCTTGGCCCCCAGGAAGGTTACCAGAAAGCATCCCCATCCCCAGAACCAATCTGGACAGAGAACATCCGGCTGGGCTTTCCCAGTGTCTCCACACTGGCAGGGGCCTGTGTGTGGCACAAGCTTGTAACTTTGCGAGTAGGCCCAGGATGGGGGAAGGTGTTTCTGGCCCCAAGAGGAACAGGAGGGCCGGAAAGGGAAGCAGCTGCCGGCTGGGATGGTGCGCTGTGGGCCAGGGCCAACCCGGTCCACATGCGGGGCGCCCTGGGCTCTGCCAGTGGGCCTCTGAAGGGGACCACCAAGGTGACCGGGCCTCAGCAGGGCGTTAGGAGAGTTACAGGAAGCCGACCTCGAATGCCTGCTCTGGGCCACACAGCCAGCACGCTAGACTGCACATGATGCCGCAGACAATCCAGACACCCCACCCCCACCCCTGTGGGGAGAGGGAAGAGAGGGTGGGGGGGGGGGGAGGGTGCGAAGATCGTACCAGGCTGAAGAAGGGTTCCTCCTGCTCTGGACGGAAGTTCAGCCGGGCGAAGGCCAGGAGCACATTGCACAGGTGTGGCAGGCTGATGGTCTGGGCCCTGCTCAGGACGTGCTGGGCCACGGGCAGCAGCGTGAGTGCCCCACATCCCAGCCCCCCAGCAGCAGCCACCCGCGAAGGCCCGGGGCCCCAGGAAACCGTCCCCACATGGCTTCCCACACACACTAGCCAGGGAAGCAGCCAGCTCTGACGCCTAAGTGTGGGCCTCGCCTCTCTTCTATTCTGTTTCGGGGAGCTCAGTGGGTTCTCAGCCTCACTGTCTGCAGGGCTCCCCACTAGCCACCCCAAGATGGTGGGACTCAGTTCTTAGTTTTCTCTCACTGAGTGCCACTTGTCCAAATAAGGCAGAGTGGAAACCCCAAGGTGTCACCGGGGGAGTGTTTTTGGCTGGTGGGGCCGAGGCCCGGTGTGCACCCCGCTCACCTGGGCAAAGGCCTCGAACAGGGGCAGGTTGAGCCACTTGAGGAAGGCGAAAGACTTGGCGCAGTGGGCCACCTCGCCGGACGTGAGGCTGGGCATATAGGGCAGCAGGTCTGCAGCCAGGCGCTGGAACACCTGCGTCTGGTGGAAGCCGAGTTTGCCTTCGGACAGAGCAGACCCGGGGGGTTACCTGGTGCCTCCCCTCCACAGGCGCCGGCCTCTAGGTCTAGGAGCTCGGTGTCTGTAACCAATTTATCCCTGAAGCCCAGCAGAGGGTTCAGGGCCCATGAGCCACAGTGTTTCTGTGGCAGCCTTTTGGGCCAGTGTCTGCCATGGGTGGGCGGGCACCGAATTTGACACGGCTGCGGCCAGAGTGTCCCACCCCGCCCGGCGCAGGGGCTCACCGTAGGCATAGGCCAGGTCCAGGAGGACGCCTTTGGTCAGGGGGAAGGGCTTCTGGACCAGGTGGTACGAGACGGCCCGCAGCAAGGGCACCGACCGCCGCTTCTGAGCCGCCAGCACCACCAGCACCTTGCGCAGCTCTTCAGGGCCGAACTGCTCCACCAGCTCCAGGCACTGTCAACCACAGCCGGCAGGGTCAGCTCGGTGGCCTGGGGGCCAGGGGTCCCATGCAGTGCAGCCCCTGCGAGACAGCGACTGCGCCTGAGCTTACTAAACATGGGCGCATCTGCGCAGGGCCCAGGGCGGCATGTCCGCAGCCAAACTTATCCCCAGGCCCCAGTGCAGGGGACCCAGGGCCCATGAGCTGAGGAGTTTGCTGTGGCAGCCATCTGGGCCAGCCCCCGCCACGATGGGAGCGGGCGCTGAATTTGACTAGGCTGCGGGGCTGGGCTGGGGCCCCCTCTACGAAGCGCTAGCTACCCGCTGAGCCGTGGGGCAGGCCCAGGCCAGGCCTGCTCCGGGTTACTGCATGAGGTCACTTTGGAGGACAGTGAGGGGCGAGTCCAGGCTCTGCTCTCCCGCAGCCCGGCCCCAGTACCTTGTCCTCCAGGCGGTTCATCAGCGACTCCGAGAGGTGCCCGGTCTTCACCAGGATGGCCACCAGCGTGCGGCTGTCGTCGATTTCTGCCCAGCGCCGCTCCAGGTGCAGTAGCAGCTCAGCCAGCAGCTCCTGGGAGCCCCGCTCCTGCATGCAGACGGCGCTGGACTCGGCCAGGAAGGCCAGGTGCTTGTACTTGAGCCTGCGCATTCTCCAGCGGACCTCCTGCTCCACGGACCGCAGCTCCCTGGACGCCGCCGGGATCTCCAGCGCATACAGGCTCCGGAGCAGCTTCACGAGGGTCCCGTGCCACACTGCAGTTATCTGGGGGCGGGGGGGGCGGGAGGAGGTCGGGTCACAGGCAAGGTCACACGTGGGAGCCCACGGGGGTGGGGGTGGGGTGGGTGTAGGGACTGGGCTGAGTGCGGAGCCTGGCTCTCCAGCCTCTAGCAACTCCCGTCAGAGCTGCCTGCTGTCACCTGCAAGTAGGAACTGAGTAATGAGAGACACTGCCCGTCTCCCTAACACAAACCCAACTGATGTGGCTGGTTACACGGGCTGACCAACCGTGCCTGGGGCTGCAGGCACAGCTGCTGAGTCCAGAGCAAAGTCTGACTGAAGCCTGTGGGACTGCGACTTGGGGTCACGGGACCTGCAGGCCTTTAAGGGTGACGTTTGTCACCCAACCCAGGTTTTCACTTACGGCAATGACCATTTTTAGCCATTAAAAACACACTGACATTTCTTCAAGAAAATCACAAATGTTGAGTCAGACAAGCCCCAACCCCTAAACCCCTTCCTCCAACATGGCAGCTGTGACAGTTCCCTCAGCCTGGTGCCCTGGTGCCTGAAGCTGCACACAGCCCTTTGCCCTGAGATGTGTGGGTAAACAGACGCCTGCCTGCCCCAAACACCCCAGCTTTGGGTGATGAGCAGCTGGCAGGGCCGCCTGCTGCCACCACCACCAGCTCTTGGGCGATACAGCACGTCAAACTCTAGCTCACATGGCACCCCACCGTCTGTGGGAGTGGCAGAAGCAGAGCCTGCACCCAGCAGTCTGAAAGCAGCCTTGCCCTTTTGCACCCGTGCCTCCCTGCCCCTTGGTGTGCTCGGTTTCTGGGTGAGGTGACCCCGCTGTTCCCTGCAGGGTTTCCAGTCCTCAGAGCGTATCCTCATGGAAGGGGGTGCGGCTCTGCTGTTTGCTACGTCTCTTGGCTGCTGGGGGAACAAGTCTCCTGGCCCCTAGCCTCAGCCTCACCACCTGGGAAATGGGACTGTGCCACCAAGGGGGAAGTGAACCCCCACACACCAAGCACGTGGGAGACAGAAACACTGCTGTGTGAAGGGCTGGGAAAGAGACAAACTCTGAATTGAACCTGAGTATCACACGAGACCCAGGCACCTGCATCTCTCTCTGGACAGAAGAATTTTTCAAAGAAAGCTTGGTCACCCTTTACATTGTAAATACTTTGTTCCCAGTTTGCTACTATCTTAAACTTCTGTTACAATTTTGGTCTCCTAAAACTCGCTCCAATTATGTGTATTCAATAACAACCAGAACCACAGCCTTGGAACAAGAGGGGACCCAGTTAAGGTAACAGGAGCTTATCTGCCCTCGTCTCCAAGCTCCTCCTTTGAGGATCTGACTGGGCAGACAATGCCCAACCCAGCTCAAGTTGCTGGGACATTCCGTCAGTCACCCCTGCACCCCCCCCCCCCCCCGGCTTTAAGGGTGTCCCCACAGTCAGCCAGACACTGCCAGGGGGAGGGAACACCTCACGAACGGAGAAGAACCAAGGTCATTCCCTGCGCTTCTGATCACCGAGTCCCAGCTGCCGGCCCAAGGACGAGGACAGCACCATGCACGTCGCAGGCGGCGCGAGGGTTAACACAGAAAGCCTGCGGACGTTCTTGGAGATCTAGACCGCTGCTTGGACCCTAGGACACCTGGGGTCCAAGCCTGCTTCTCGACTAGTTGGGACCCACCTGACTGTTGACAAGATGGAGCAGCTGCTGAAAGCGGGCCTCCTGCAGGAGCCAGGCTTTGTCTGCTGGCTTCTCAGACAGCAGGCGGGACAGCTGGATGATCGCGAGGGCTGCATGGTTGTGGTGCAGACAGTGACCATCCCCAACCAGCTCCAGGAGCTGCTCCGGCAGTGTGGCCTTCTCGATGAGCGAGTCCACCTCCTGGTGCTCGGGGTAGGGAGTAAACACACGTGGCTTCTCCACATGCTGCGACAAAGGGCCTGGGAGGTGGGAAGTTGGTGAGGTAGCTGAGGAAGTCAGAGTCTTATGGGCCACCCTGGCAAGTCTCAGTCGGCCAACTGGAGACGCAGCAGGGGCCAGACAAGTGGCCTCTCTCAGGAGGCACGAGCATCGCTTCACCAGGCGAGCCGCCATGATGGCCTGGGTGGCAGGGAGGTGGGACTCCTAGCAAGTGATTCCAGGGCCCTGAGGAGAAAGAGAGAGAAGGAACTTCCTTGAGGCCCAAACACGAGAGAAGAACGTGACAAATGAAACGGCGTCACAGCTGCAGTCTCCATAAACCAGCCCAAACCTTTCTGTTTACGTGCACATGACAGCATTTTCTGAAGCAAAGCTGTCAGAGGGTGTTTTTCAGGATGTGATGTAACCAAACATCAAAACTCAGACGCATGACAGCCGGGTTCCCAGTCCCGGCATTGCTGACGTCACCCAAGAGCACCACTCAGACTCGAGGCTCCGCTCTCTTGAATGGAGTCTCCCAAACAAGGCGCGGGCAGCTGCATTTCTAAATGTTAGCGTCCGCAGGATTAAGGATTAAGAGCGACAACGGGACAGGATATTTTCTATCAGACTGCTTCTGGAAAACCCTGGACATAGGCTCTGTATCCCACAGCTTCCATGGGTATTTTAATACACAGTGAGCGTCCCCAGACAATCACCAACTTACTGAAAACACGCACACACGCAGGCACTTCACAACACGGCCCAGAATCACCTCCTCCTGCGCCTGCAACACACCCCCTCATTCTGGGCAGGCCTTGCCCTTCATCGCCCCGGGCCGGGCGGGGGTCTGCTGCCTGGTTTCCTCACCTCCCACCACAGGGCCTAGAAAACCATCCTTCATCTTGCCAAGCCCAGAGAAAACCTTTCCTCCTCCAAGAAGTTGTTACATATCCCAACGATGCTGCTTTGAACAATTCTGTCTGCCAGACTTGCTCGCCAGGCGATGCAGTGACCTAGGTCAGGCACGTGACCAGGGCATGACAAGATGTTGCCCCGGCCTCCCTCCTGCCAACGCAGAGGTGTCTGATCTTCCATTTCTGGGAACGTGGTACAGGGGCGGCACCTTTAACTTCCACACGAGCGAACTACCGCCGCTGTGAAAAGCGCAGTCGAACTTCCCGAGGCTCAGGAAGAGGCAGAACCGGCCCAAGGCCCACCCGCCCGCCCACGGGGCCCGGCGGCGGGAAGCACTGGGAACGCTCCGGGCCGAGACGACCAACGAGCGACCTGAAACCCGGAAGTCGAGCCCTCGGACGCAGAGAGCGACCGGCCCCGAAGCACGACGGCCACCAGCCCGAGACCGGCCGGTCCGAGAGGGGCCTGCAGGCCGCCACGCGGGACCGCGGCAGAGGGGTGCGTGGCACCAGCGGGCGCGGCTCCGAAGCAGGCCAAGCCTGGGTCCCCGGCCCGGTGCCCTCCGATCCCTGGGTCCCGCTCCCCCGGCCGCGCTCCCCCGGCCCCGCTCCCCCGGCCCCCATCCCTGGGTCCCGGTCCCCCGGCCGCGCTCCCCCGGCCCCGATCCCTGGGTCCCGGTCCCCCGGCCCCGATCCCTGGGTCCCGGTCCCCCGGCCCCGATCCCCGGGTCCCGGTCCCCCAGCGCGCGGCCGCCCCGCTCCCCCGGCCCCGCTCCCCCGGCCCCCATCCCTGGGTCCCGGCCCCCGGCCGCGCTCCCCCGGCCCCGCTGCCCCGGCCCCACGCCCAGCAGCCCCTTCCGCCTGCCCGGAGACGTACGCCGCCGCCACCGCGAGCGCCACCGCTGACCTCCATGCGTCCCGCACGGTCCCCGGCACTCGCGGCACGGCGCGCCCGCCTGCGTCACTCGGAGCGCCGCCGGAAGCGAGGCGCAGGCCTGTCGCCGGCCGGAGGTGACCCCGGTGGCCCTTTCCGGCCGGGCGCCATCTTTGTCGAGGGCGCGGACTGCGGAGTGGGAAGGGAGACAGGTAGGGGATGGGCGTGTGGGGGAAGCGGGAGGGGAAGAGAGGGAGAGGCCGGGACGGGCGGATGGGAGGCGTGCGCGCCCTCCGGTCGGCACCCGTCCTCCCACGGAGCGGCGGAGGCGGCCCTTTGCGGTCAGTGGGCGCGCCGCCCCCCACTGGCCTCCCAGTCTCTACAGCCGCTGGGTGTGGACTTGCCCAGGAGTGGGCAGGGGGCACCTGCTGGGAAGGTGGCACCTGCTGGGAAGGTGGCCACTGCAGACCCTGGAGCCCAGGTGTGGGCCCCAGGTGGAGGTCTTCGTGTGGAAATGTAGGCACACGTTGCCTAGATCTTGCAATTAAAAAAGAAAAAAAGGGGCCAGCCTGGTGGCCCAGGTGGTTCCCCTGCTCCTAACCCCTGGCGCTGGTTCGGTTCCCACGTGGGCCAGTGAGCTGCGCCCTCTACAGCTAAGATTGTGAACAACAGTTCTCCCTGAGCTGGGCTGCGGTGCGCAACCGGAGGTCATGGCTGCCATGAGGGGTCCGCAGCCACCGTGAGTGGCGGGCAGCCCCCCAGAGCTGCTGTGAGTGCAGACCGACCGCCTGGCATGGGGTGCGGGGGAAGCGCAAGGCTCATAACACCAGCACGGGCCAGGGAGCTGTGTCCTACACAGCTACACTGAGAAACAACGGCTTGAACCGGTGTGTGTGTGTGTGGGGGCGGGGTGGAAGAAGGGAGGAAGAAAGGATTCTTGGGTTTCCGTGTGCAACCTTTGATCTTTAAATAGACAGTCATGAAATAACTGATAAAGAGGAACTGGAACTTGAAGTGAACATAGTTATTGGGAAGGTCTGTGGGAGGAGCTGCGGCTTGACGTTCTCACTCCAATCCTGTGAGCCCTACAGGAAGGACTCTATAATAAAGCTCTGCGGGTCTAATGTTCCCTTCCAATAGCTGCCTTTCCCCTCTATAAATAGTGCTCCGTCTCTGCACGCAGGCCAGCGTGTTCCCGGGGCTTGTCATGTCTGTGTGCACTGGGCTGCAACCCTTTCTTTTTCCCCGAATAAATCATTTCTCCTGATGAAACCCCTGGCTGATACTGTTTTTCAGTCAACATGATTAAGGTGCAGGGTAAGCCAAGCAAAACATACCGACGGTTTATACGTGGTTTGACAATTAAGTTCACGAACTTGCCATGCGCTTACGTTGGCAGCACTGTACAAACAACTCGGTAAGGTTTCGTAACCTTGGGATATCAGTGTCTCACAGTTGTGTTTGTGTCGATGTGTGACGGTGTCTTGCTGAGTGGTGTTCATTGTGTGTTTTTGTGTGCTGTCGCGAGAATGTCTGAGTTTGAATTAGAGCAACAAACAAACATTAAATTTCTTGGCAAGAGTGGAAGTGAAATCATGGACGTGTTAGTCCAAGTTTATGGGGAATAATGCCATGAATAAAACGGCAGTGTACAAATGGATTAAACGTTTTTCTGCGGAGAGAGAATGCATCACTGATGAAGAGAGGTCAGGGCAGCCAAGAAGTAGCAGAACTGGTGAAAACATTGCAAAAATTCATCGAATCATGCGTGAAAATCGTCAGCTGACTATGAGAAGCATAGCAGACCAAGTAAACATCAATAAACAGGAAAGTCTTAACTGAAAATCTTGGCATGGGAAAAGTGTGTGCAAAAATGGTCCCGAAGGTTTCGTAACCTTGGGATATCAGTGTCTCAAGCAAAGGAGAGTTGAAGTTTGCCAAGACCTTTTGGAGAGGCAAGATGATGTTTTGGGCTATGTTATCACTGGTGATGAAACATGGGTGTACCAATATGACGCTGAAATAAAGCATCAAAGTGCACAATAGAAATCAGCCAATTCTCCACAACCAAAAAAGTTCCGTCAGGCCAAATCAAGAGTCCAAACGACGTAGCTAAACCTTTTTTGATATCAGAGGTATTATTCATTATGAATTTGTACCAACTGGACAAACAGTTAACCAAGTTTACTATTTGAAAGTGCTGAAAAGGCTGCATGAAAAAGTTAGACGACCTGAACTGTTTACCAACAATTCATGACTCTTGCATCACTACAATACACCAGCTCACACGGCGCTGTCTGTGAGGGAATTTTTAGCCAGTAAACAAATAACTGTATTGGAACACCCTCCCTACTCATCTCATTTGGCCCCAATAACTTCTTTCTTTACCCGAAGACAAAGGAAATATTGAAAAGACATTTTGATGACATTCAGGACACCAAGGGTAATACAACGACAGCTCTGATAGCCATTCCAGAAAAAGAGTTCCAAAATGGCTTTGAAGGGTTGACTAGGCACGGATGTTGGTTCATAGCTTCCCAAGGGGAGTACTTCGAAGGTGACCGTAGTAATATTCAGTAATGACATATGTAGCACTTTTTCTAGGATGAGTTCGTGATCTTAATTGTCAAAGTCACTGAGTTTATGGTAGTTTTGTTATAGCAGCTGAACAGACTACGATACCATACGATCCAGCAACAGTGCTCCTTGGTATTTACCCAAAGGAGCTGAAAACTTACGTCTACTCAAAAACCTGTTCATGAATGTCTGTGGCAGCTCCATTCATCTTTGCCAAAACTTGGAGCAACCAAGATGCTCTTCAGTAGGTGGATGGGTAAATAAATATGCTCACGTCCCTGAAGGGTGACCGTCTCCCTGGCTGTGCTGCTGGCTGGCACAGAGCAGCGGAGCCTGTCTGCGGCCAGGTCCCACAGACTGCTGGAGCTGGCACCAAGCCCCTGACCTGTGGAGCCTTCTCAGGAAGAAACGGAATCCACGCTGCTCCTGACCTCCTCCTGCTGGGATCTCCTAGGGCTTGAGGTGAAGCCTGACACCCAGGTGAGGTGGCAGGCTTGCTGCGGGGTGAGGATACATGGCTGCCCTTCTACCGGTTGGCCTGGGTGTAGGTATTTAAAGCCCCTCAGGTAACTTTAATGTAGATGAACCTCGGAAAACCAGAAAAACCAGGACACAGATGGTGGTGCCGTAAAGAAAGCTACCTGGTCTTTTTCCCTTGTTCCTGGCACAGAGCTTCAAAATCGGCAACTTCCTGAGTGATTGAAGTGTCTTTTGTTATTCATAAGGAGCCCCTTTCTCATACCTGAGGTTATGTTAATGAGGTGACTCTTGGGTGGCCCCTGGAGGGCTCAGGGTGTGTGGCTGGTGGCCAGAGGAGCCCACAGTGGTGAGAGGGCTGGGGACTGATGTCACCAGCAGGGGACAGCCTTCCATCACATGCCTGTTCGTGAAGCCTCGAGAAAATGTCTGGACACCGAAGCCCAGAACCCAGGTGACACGTGCTGGGAGGGTGGGTCATCCACCCCCACTGGAACGAGGCTCCTGTGTCTCCCTGCTCCACCTTGTGGGTGTGTTCCTCTCTTTGTTGGTTGTTCCTGCTCCATATCCTTAAAAACAACTGTAATCCTAAGTATTGTGCTTTCAGAATTCTGTGGGTTCTAGCAAGTTATTGAATCTGGGGGGTTTGTGGGAACCCCAAATTCATGGCCAAGTGAGTCACAAGTGCAGGCAGCCCCCCGGGCTTTGAGGCTGCATCTGCCGGGGGGTTCCTGGGGACTGAGCCCTTGTGGGCCTGACTGGAACTTGGATGGTCGGTGTCAGAACTGAGCTGAGTTGTAAGACACCGTGGGGTGTCTGCTGGGCAGGCACACGTGACTGGAGGTCCCCAACAAGCTACCGGGAGTGGGGTGTGCACCATAATGCTCGGTAACTGCCTTCGCTCCCTGCGCAGCCCCAACGTGGTCGAGGCTAATGAGGTGTGGACAGGCTATAACCGCTTTGAGCCCCAGCCCCCCGCAGGCTCCACTTTGCCCTGTCCCCCACCCCCACCCCCACCCAGCCACGCCCTGAAAGGGGTCAGATCCTGAGGGCCAGCGCCTGAGAGTGTGGACAAGCCTTCCTGGCCCAGCTGCCGCCCTACCTGTTTCCCAGAGGCGGGGTCTGCATGCTCATCCCTGCCATCACGTGCCCAGGACAGATGGACAGAGACGTGCAGCGGGTGGGGTTTTATTAGCAGCAAGTAGCAGGCATGGTCTGGATCCCAGAGAGGAGGCTGAGCAGCCCTGCTGGTCACTCCTGGCAGCAGGGCTCCCGGTAAACCCCTCACTGAAGGTGGCCCTCTGCAGGGAACAGAGTTCTCAGAGGTGGCACCGCCACAGTGGGGGCAGGGGCCCTGGGAGTGGGTGCCCCCCAGAGCCCTCCCCCCCCCGCCCTCACTATGGTTCCCGGGCAGCAGGTGGCAGGGACCTTAGCTGGGAACCGCAGCTCCAGGCTCCTGACCCAGAGCTCCTCCCACAGTTGGGAGCACCGCTGCTCCCCACCGTTCAGGTTGAAGGCTCAGGACTTGCAGGAGGGCAGGTGAGACGAGTCCCACCTGGCAAGTCTCGGCTTCTCCGAGCGACCTTTGTTCACCTCACACCCACTCTGTACCCCAGAGGCCACAGCAAGTGCTTGCAGAGGCCTGCAGGGGGTACAGCCCCCTCAGACCGCCTCCCTCCCGGACCCTGCAGGGCTGCCCTGGCTGGGTGGGGTGAGAGGGAGAAGTGTGTCCCATCCCTAGGCTGTGTCCTGGGGGTGGGGCTTCTGGGATGCTTACCTGCTGTGGGGTCCAGACACCTCATGGCACACAGGCTGAGGCAGCACTTCTTGTTGCTGTCACACTGGTCGTCCCCAGAACACTCGCTGCTCTCCATGCAGGGCCCGGGGGTCCACAGGGCCAGCTTCCTGGACACAGACTAGGGAGAGACAGGCCAGCCCGTCATGGCCCTCCAGCCTGGCTGAGGCCTGGAGCCCCCGGGCAGGGCTGGGAGGGAGGCTGCCGTGCCTCCTTCACTGAGCCTGGGAAGAGTTGGGGACAAAGGCTGGGCTCATACAGTAGCTTATGGGGCTGCTGGGGGGTGAGTAAGAGAGGGGTGTGGAGTGCCAATTCAAGGCGTACGCCTCCCCTCAGGACTGGGCTGGGGCACAGGGCTGGGGTGTTACCGATGAGGGGGGCCTTGCAGGACTGGCCTTGGTGCCTTGGTGACAGTTCTGGTCGGTAACACAGGTGTTTATGCAGGACTCCTCAGAGGAGGAGGGAGAGGAGGAGCGGAGCTCACTGCCGGCCCTGCACACAGGACAGGCAGGTGGGCAGGGGGCCGGCCAGCGCCAGCCTCCCCAGGGCTCCTCAGGGACAGTCAAGGTGAGGGAGGACAGGAACCATGGGGCGTCTGGCCCCCAGCAGCCCAACAATCCATTTGTGGGAAGGAGAAGCGTCTGCCAGCAAGGGGACAGGGCTGACAACAGGGGTGCAGTTCAGCCCTTGCTCCGAGGACAGGCTGCCCACACCCAGTTCACGTCTCATCCCGGGACAGTGGCCTTGGCCCTGCACGTGGGTGTGTCTGGGCAGTGTCCTGATCTTCTGCTATCACTGACTACCCCCAGGAGTGCATCTCCCCCACCTTCTGTCCCTGTCACCAAACCTGCAGGCTAGTGGCGGTTCAGGGCTGCACCCCGAGCAGAGGGACGTGGGGAGGACTCCTGGCATGTCCGGGGGAGGAGGGGACGGCCTACCTGGCAAGGTGACGGCTGGGGCCAGTGTGAGGGTGGCCTCCAGGGCCAGCAGGGCCAGGCTGGCAAGGCGGCACATGGTGGCAGGCAGGGGGCAGGTGGTGCCTGTAGAGGAGGTGACACGAGGGGGAGGGGGGGGCCTGGTGCTGCCACAGCTGGGCCTAGAGGCTTCCACCTTGGACAGGCCCCAGGCTGGTGGCCGCTGTCTTGGGTCATGTTTTAAGAATTTAAGCAGTTCCCGATAAGGTGGCTGTTCTTCCCACTTGGAAAGGAATGCACATTTATTCTGAGCTAGGAAATGAAGTGTGGGAGTGGGGAGAAATGGGCTCCCTGAGGACAGCCACGTGTTCTCCACGGTGACGGTGGCAGAGTGGGACCGGCTGGGATGGTGACGTCCTTTGATCTCGGTGCCCGTGTTTTTGCTTCAACCTTCTCTTGTGCATTTTAACTCGGTGGCTCTGTCTTAAAGAGCTTGAATTCCTCATCATTTCTATTTTGCTAAAAGCTTTGATAATCGGGGGGTCAGGAGTGAGTCTCCCCATCATGTTCCCTCCTGACGTGCAGATTATTTCAAGCTGAAAACAGTTAAAGTGCAACAAGCTCAGGGAATGTTTTGTACCTCCTTCCCTGCCTAGAAGGACTCCATGCAAAGGCCTGCTTCAGGAAGTGCCCCTCAGCAGGTCACCTTCGCACAGGCGATGGAGTGTGGCCCACAGGCAGACCCCGCGACAGCCTGTCCCCTGGGCTCCCCTCTATGTCCCCGTTTCCAAGTGGCCTTTCTCATCTCCTGTGAATGGCCTACCTTCCCCTTCGCAGTCCAAAATGACATACACACCTCCTTTTGCCTCACTGTCTTTGGAATTTTCATGCTTGTGTGAATTCCCTGAGCGCATGTACTGAAATTTAAATTTCTCCTGTTAATCTGCTGTGTGTCACTTGAGTAGTTCGAACAGCCAGAAGAACTAAAGGGCTGAGGGGACAGTTGCCCATGTGCTTTCCTTTTATCTTCAGGGTTTTTCTCGAATGCTTCATTCACTCCCAAATCCTTTTAAGATGTTTAAAGACTTGGATTTGCATTAAGCGCACAGATGAACTGAGGAGCAATGATGTATTCTGCCTGCTGGGCTGGGGACCTGTCGCCTGCCTGCTGTGGCTTCCTCAGCCTCTGACCGCCCAGAGGCCTGTGGAGCTCAGACAGCCCTCGTGCATCTCATCCACACGCGCTGTGTGTTTCTGTTCGTTCCCATTGGGCTCTGACAGAGACTCCTGGGGAGGTGAATGCTGTTTATTTAGCGTACTTGCTGGGAAGCTGTTCTTTTCACTCAAGTCCTTTAAAGAGTCTCACTGTTTTGTAGAAACTGTGCGGACACTTGCCCATCGACCACCTGCCATCAAGTGCCCTCTGACCAGTGCCAGCGCTCCCAGGACACCGACAGGTGTGTGGGTTGCTCTGGTGACTCTGGTCCCGGCCACGCCAGCATGAGGTGTGGCTGAGGCCTGATGGTGTGCAGCAGGGGAAACACCCCAGGCCTGGCTTTGCAGCCTCCGTCCCCTGCCCTGCCTTCAGCAGGTTCCTGGGGGTCCTACTCTCTGCTTGGTGACAGAGTCATGCCGTCACATCTGACAAGAGGTCATGGGTGTGAAGTGGAGCCTGCCTCATTGCTAAACCTCATTTATCTTTAAAAAGTGAGGGGGGGGGGAGAAAGCTATGACCCACTTTCACTACAGAGAACCCGAAATGAGGGTAGCCAGGCACCCCGTATATACAGATGTCCTGTGTTTCATGGCTGTGCCCTACATCCTATATGGCCTTTGTTGTGATGCCCTCAATGTTCTGTACTCAGCGATTTTCAATAAATTACAAAAACTCAGCAGTTGGAGCTAATTTGCCACCCGATAAGGGAAACCTGAGTCACTGGCTCCGCGAGCAGAAAGCCAGACCTGCAGAGACAAAGGCCTGAGATCCCACAGGTGGAACTGGTGGGGGAGGGAGGGCGCTGAGAATTGAAAACCCTCATTTCTCATATTGCAAAACGGAAGACTGCTGTTTAGTCAGAGAGCCATCTCATGACTCAGGCCTCCCTGCTAACTGGAGCTAACTGCCGAGGAGGCCACGTCTCGACACCACCAGCTGGCGCCACCATGCTGATTCCAGGCTACGGAAGCAAGCCAGTGACACCGAGCCTCAGGGATACAGCCCAGGAGGAACGGCAGCCTGAGAGGCAGCCCATCCGTTAGCGACAGCCCCGTCCTGGGGGCCAGTCCTGAGCCACAGCCCAGATCGGGGCTCGCACACCCGCCAACGCGCCGGAGCGAGCTCAGGGCCCGCGGGGTGGCGCGCCACCGGCAGGGGGCAGCAGAGGCCAGGCCACCAGGCGGGGCCCGCGCCCCAGGGCGCTGGGTCCAGGGTGCCCTGTGGGGTAGCTGGGGCGGGGACACTGAACCCTGGGAGTTTGCAGCAAAGCCACAGCCCTCGCTCCCAGCCTGGGCTGACTGACTGCACCAGCGTGCCCCTCCCCAGCGGCGTGGCTCTGCTCTCCGCTCACTGCACAGCCACAAGCAGCGGCTGGGAGGCTGGGGGACCCGCGCCCAGGAATCAGCGCAACAGCTTCAAGGTTGAGAGGAGGTGCTCCAACCAACTGGGCCATCCGGGAGCTCAGCTCAAGGTGCCATGTTCAATCTTAGTTGCAGGGGGCGCTGCCCACCATCCCTTGCGGGACTCGAGGAATTGAACTGGCAACCTTGTGGTTGAGAGCCCACTGGCCCATGTGGGAATTGAACTGGCAGTCTTCGGAGTTAGGAGCTTGGAGCTCCAACTGCCTGAGCCACCGGGCCGGCCGCAGGAAGAATTAGATTTTAACAAAAATGTTAAATTATGATACCATAGAAAAATCTGAAGTCAAAGGGACAGAGCTGGTTGCTGAGTAGCTGCCGGGCGTGGAGAGTCCTGCAGCAGTGGGGCCGGGAAGTGGGGCAAGGCTGGTTGGCAGCCTCTCCAGGGCATTTTCTGACCTGAGTGTCTTCACACCAGGTCAGAGGATGATCCTGCTTTCTTCGAATCGGGAGGAAGTGACCACTGACAGTGGACATAGAACACTGGCATCCAGCTGCTAAGATGCTGACTCTCGCTGTTCCTGCCACATATCACACGCAGGGTCTGTGAGACTTAGAGTCTCATCGACATTTGCGTGAGAAAAACTACAGATGGAGATCCCATAGACAGAGCTGTCCTTTCCTTGTTTGCTTCCACCTAAGTTCTCCTTCATCCAGAAGAGAAGCATGAGCAGTGGACAGTCGTCTGATAAATCGATTGGCTCCCTTAGATTTCGTAACCTAGATGGAAGCACCTCTGATTCTCGCCAGCCAACTCGAGGTGCTAAAGAAGTACCAGGAACAAAACACGCAACCCCTCAATGCTCCTATGAAAGCAGGTGAGCATCTGCCGTGTCCCCTGTCCCTTCACACGAGCCGTCAGAAGCAGAGCAGCGTCAGCGGCCTGACTCAGTTCCAGAAAGGCCCAGGGATAGGCCATGCTGTGTCATCCCAACCCTGGAGGGTGCTGTCTACTGGCACAGCAAGGGCAAGTACGAATTTAAAGAAGAGGCCCCAACCTTCCATAAATTAAGGGAGCCACGGCCCTCCCTTTCCTGGAGCATGTGCTTTAGGGAGAGTGCAGTTGGAAGTCCTCTGTGCCCAGGAAATGATAGAAATCAGCTTAAAAGAAAAGAAGGCTCTCTCCAGCTTGGCAACCCAGGAGTGTCTTTCCCAAGGACCTGGAGCCATCTTTTGGGAGCGCAGAATCCAAGAGAGACCGTTTCAGTTTCTAGTGTCTGTGGGAGGGAGAGTGCGGTGGGTGCCTGGCTCTAAAGCACAAAGCCCCCTCCCTGCTCCCCATCGCAAGGACAGGAGACGTTTCTTTTGTAAAGAACCGATTGGCTGGCCTGGGTGGTCACCCCAATGACCAGCCGTGTCTAGGATGGACCATTGTGGCAAATGGTGCTGTCCAGTGTCTTATGAGGATTAGTGACCATCTGTCTTGAGAGCATGTGTGCAGCGGGCTTAGCCCCCGGGGTGGGGCTCCTTTCTGACCCTGCAGGCTCTCAGCCTGGGACATGCGTCCCCTTCTCCTATTTTGCTTCTTCAGTGATAGAGCGGGTTTCATTGCTCCCTGTGAGGAGGTTTTCTGGGCCGGGAAGTGCTTTTGTTTTCAGTTACGTTTCCCCAGCAGTGAGCAGGGCTGTGGTCAGTGTCAGGGGTCAAGGTGACCAAACCCTGCTGGTTCTCAGCTTCCTCGTCAGCCAAAGGGGGGGGGACGACCCGCAACCTCAGGTTGTTGTGACATCAACTCTTGTGTGTAATGTCCAGAAGCTCAGTCTGTCCTCTGTGCTGCTGTCCCTCCACCCTTGTGCCTGGCCGAGTCCTGCAGGGGTCTAAGGAGGTGTCGCAACCTCAGCCTGCTGAGGGCCCTGAAGAACCAGTGTCCCCGGCCCCCACCCTGGGCTGGCCGACGACTGGACAGCACCCTCTGGCTGTTTTTCCGATGGCGTGAGGCTCTGTGTGTCCAGGTGCGCTGAAAAAGGGAATCTGAGGAGATATTTTGTGTTTTTTTTCTAAAGAAGCTAAAGGAATTGCTGACTTTACAAGGCTCTGAAGACATTCACGCTACTTCTGCACATTTAGAATTTCAAACAAAGTCCAGATTTCTGGGGTTCACTGAATCACAAACATCCGGGCCTCATGCAATGTGTGCAAGGCTGGTGGGACCAGCTTCCGGAACCCCCGAGCTCAGGCTCCTGCCCCCCAAACTCTTCCTCTTGGGACTGGAGCACAGAAAACGCAAGGGCAGGGCAGTGCTGGCAAGGGGTGTGGTGCCACCCAGGAGGGGACTTGAGCCTGGCTCCTGGGTCCCCAACCCTGAAGCCATATAAATGACTGAGGAAAACACAAATGGGAAAGCCTTTGCAGCCCCCAAACTAGAGAAGACTGCCACGTGCCACATGCTGCCCGGGCTGTGGGGCTGGGCCACCTTTGGCAGAGGACGCGGCTGCCCCACTGCTGAGGAGATAACCTGCGGTCTATGAAAAGGAGATTTTCAAGTAAGGGGTGGCGGCGGGTACAGCTTATCAGACACACAAGTGCAGTGTCTCCATGAGAAGGAGTCAGCAGCACGCGTTCAGTGGGGGAGGAAACCAGTGGGGGAGGAAACCAGGGCAACGAGATGAAGCCAGGATAACAAGCTAAGGCTTGAGGTGACAACAGAGACAAAGTAAAAGGACCCTGAGGAAACACAGTAAATAGTTTGCGTTGGCCTCTTCCTGTCCAGGCGCTCACCGCCCCCCACACCCACACACACCTGTGACAGGTGGTCCTGGGAGCACCCACTTTTCCCGGGTGGGATGCCCAGGCTTCTCCTCGCTGGTGGGGAATCCCTGGAAACCACGGCGAGCTGGACCTCGAGTACCCACACAGCGGTTTCTGTGGAGCCTGTGAGCCGCCCTGTGTGTGCATGTCTGCTCGTTCATCACACTTCCACCGCCCCCTGGCCAGCTCCTCTGTGCTCAGGGAGAGGCCAGCCGCCCACCTCAGGTGGAAGGCCTGGGGCTCCCCCCTCAAGGGGAAACCACCGGCAGCGCAACCCCAGATTATATTTCTAGTGTCCTTATGAGCAGTGGAGGAGACCCCAGGCTGCGATCATCTCTCTGTCTTTGTCCCTCTGCCACGGGAGGACAGAGGAGAGGCGACATCTGTGGGCAGGAAAGAGTCCTCACCAGGAACCCACTGGCTGGCACCTCGTCCTTGGACGTCCAGCCTGCAGACTGTGAGAAACAATGACGCAGTGTGGACGGAGGGACCGGGCTGCATGGACAGTGTGGACGGAGGGACTGGGCTGTACTGTGGACAGAGGGTCTGGGCTGCAGCAGGCACCTTTCCTCTCACCACAGATTTAAGTTCTCAAAGGCATTTTGTTCTTGTGTGATTTTTGTCTGAAATGTGCCTACATCATACCTGCTGTAACATTAGTTACCTTGTTAATGTCAATTATGCTAATATTGTTTATGACCTTTGGAAATTATATATGCAGGTCATGATATGTAGGTTAAGCCAGGTAATAAAAGGGAATAAAAGTTCCTGCTTTTTGGTCTCCTTTCTCAGTGCTGATAACTTTCTCTCTTCTGTTTTTCCTCTTCTTCTTTCTCTCTCCTAGTCTAGTGACTCCCGGAAGTGCTGCTATCCCCAAGTCCTCTCTCCACCGTTGGTGGGGGGGCTGGGAGGAGACAGGGTCCACAGGGGAGTTCTCAGCCTGGGGAGGGGCTGATGAGCCCAGGGTGGGGCTCCCAGCACAGCAGGGAGGGAGGGGCATCTGGGTGTGTGGGCCAGTGTGACTGGGCAGGAACTTGTGTTGGTGAGAGGGGGAGGGACATGGCAGGGTCAGCGGGGGAGGGGGGACGTTGTGCGAGGTAGCTGGAGGCGCTGGGGGTGGGGGGTCAGCGCTGGTGCCAGCCACACCCTCCACCCACGGGCCACTGTGTCAGCCCATAGTCTGTCTCCTGTGAGGTGATGGTGGCCCCCGTACTGTGCCCACCTGGGAGTGTAGGGACCAGCTCCCTCACCCAGGTGGTGCACCTGCAGGTCGGAGCTCCCGTTTCCCCTGCTCATTCCTGCTCCCTGACTCACAGGCATTCACGCGGAGAGCTCACCCTGCCAACTTCCTGCTCACAAGTCGCCGTGTCAGAGACCACGGCTGAGCTCCACCAGGCTGCAGCAGGGTCAGGCGAGATGGTTTGTATTCACCAGCTGTCACCTTCCATGCGGGGCTGCAGGAAAGGCTAAGGAGTGAGGGAGCCCCCTCATCAGCCGAGAGGGGGCGCTGTAGGCCAGCACGACGCCCCAGGTTGCACGGAAAACAGCCAGCGGCTGCCTTGTTCACCGCGGGTTTACAGGACAGCTGAGGGTCCTGCGGCCACAGCTAGACCGCAGGAGGTCAGCGATCAGGAGGAGACGGAGAGGCAGTACCGCCTGCGCTGTGGGGAGAGGCCCGGCCGGCACCTGCTTCCTCCAGAAAGCACTGCGAGCACCACCACTGGATCTGGAGTGAAACGGCCTGTTGTCAACACGTTACAGCCGACGCAGAGGGAGGCTTCCTGGGGGGCAGCCCGCTGGCTTCCCAGAGAGTATGAGTTTGATGCAATTTAATTTTTGCAAAAATACACTGTCTTTTAAAAGGCTGAGAACTATAAAAACAGCCACTTACGGTTGTTAGAACGGCATTTTTCTTTTCAAAATAATTTAGTCTCTAAAGAGTGGAAAGGAAACCGTGGCTTCTGGGGGATGAGGAGACGGTGCGGCTGGCGAGTTCCATGCTGCTCTTCAGTTTGCCCTTCACACCGAAACCCCCAGATGAAATGATTTTCCTTCTCCTTTCAAAACAAATCAGGCATCACACAGAGCCAGTGAAGAAAATTGATTCTATCATTTCTAATGAGGAGAAAAACCGCACTGAGGGCCATGGATTTTCAAGGCACATTTGCAAACACGTCTCTGGGAGGTTGCAGGAAATACGGGGTGACCTGCCCATTCCTATCCTCCAAGAATGGCCACCCTCAGAATGACTGATGTGGGTCTCTGGGACGAGGCCAGCTGCAAAGGCTGTGTCCTGTCAAGGACCTTGTGCCAGGCCCACGGCGAGGTGCCCCTGTGGCTCTCTGCCCTCGGCCCCAGAGCAGGGCCCTCGCAGCTCAACAAAGGGACAGTTGTGCACACGCGGCCTGGCCCACAGCTGCACTGAGGCTCGTTCTCACCCCTCACCGCCTCTTCCCTGTTTCCAGTGCAGGCGTGAGTGAGGACCCTGGAGCCGAACTGCTGCAGGGAGCCGTGCAGGACCTGCAGCGTGTGCCGCTGTGCCGTGTCCCCACATGTCCCCACCTCCAGCTCACGCAGGGCCTTGCCACCGGAGGGCTCTAAGTACCGGCCGCTGCCATTTGTACTCACCGTGGAAACGAGGGCTCCTGCACCTGAGCGTGGGCTCTTTAGGCACAAAGAAACGTTTATTGGTAACACTTTGTAATAAATACAGCAGGTCACCTGCGAAATGTTTAAAATGCACATTCTCAGCCCAGATGTACCAAACCAGAAACTGGGGGGCAGCCCTCCAGGGGTCCCGATGCTCGAATTTGCGAAGCCCTGATTTACAGCACATAATTTGGGGTAAGGCTTTGATCACATAATTCAGTGAAACACACGCACATGCACACACGAAAACGGTTTAAGGCTCTGTGCCGGCACAGAGCAAAGCAGTGGGCGGGTTCTGTCTGTGAGTGACAGACAGCTTGAACGTCTCTAGCTGACTTTTCCCCCAGATCTGGTAAAATAGGGTTTTTATCATGTGTGTGCGCACCCCTAAATGATGCACAGTTCGAATTTGCTTGCTTTCAAGTTTTATGGAAATAGTACCACCGTTTTTCCAGTCGTGCACATTCGCGCATGTACCTACGCTGCACTTATTTTTACCGTCTATAATATCCCGCCAGACCGCCGTGTCATTAGTCACTTTCCTTCTCCGGTGGCTGGAGGGTTGTTTTCTGTGTCCTGTCACTAGCGACAATGCAGGCTGCACCTTCCAGCGCTTGTGTTTGGCGCACAGGCCATGCCCTCTCCAGGCTTTTGAAACCCAGGACGGCCTGCTCTGGGTCACCGGCCTTGCAAATGTTTACATTTACCAGATGACGTCAAGTTGTTCTGCAGGAGAGATGGGCCGGTTTTCCCTCCTGCTTCTGAGCTGCGTGTCCTCACACTCGGGTCCGTGCCCTCTGGGGGGTGATAGGGGCTCCATCGTGGTCCCCCGTCAGCTCTAATGCTTATTTGCCAATTTCATTTCCTCTCCCTGAAAACATTTGTCCCTTCTTCCCATTTTCAGGACACGGGTCATTCATTTTGTTATTGATTTGCAATAATTTCTCATATAATTTGGGTGGTAACGGCTCTCCGCTTCAAGTGGGACATGACTTGCCAGTTTGTGGCTGACCCTTCGTTGTTCATGCTGTGCTTGGTGAACAGAAACTTTCAGTTGTAATGTCATCATATTTTTCCAGTGAGTGTCTTGCTTTGGCATCTTGTTGACGCAATCCTTTCCTGCCCCAGGGTCAGAACGGCCTCTCCTCTATTTTTCTGGAAGAGAGTTAAAACGTTGCCCTCATGTTTGTCTTTATTCCATGAAGACTGGAGTTCTGTGGGGGTGTAAAGTGAGGACCCAAATTCTGATTCCCAGCATGTTACTGAATGTCTCTCACTTTCCCCGTGGTCGGTAATGCAACCTTTGTCATGTATCAAACTTGCACTTACGTGTGGGTCCATTTCTAGGTTATTCTCTTCACTGGTTCCACTTGTCCCCCAGCTTATTCCGCAGCAGTGTCAGCTCTCCTTGGTCTCTGCCCTTACACAGAGTTTTAGAATCAGCTCCTCAATGTGTCTTAGAAAACTCTTGGGATTTGGGTGGCATAGCAATAGGTTTATAGGTCAACTTGGAGAGACTGGATATCGGATGTAGGGTTTTCTTACCCACGGACATAGTGTATCTGTCTGTTCATTTGGGTTCTCATCAGCAATTTCTGTCAAGTTTCGTATTTTTAATCCCTATATCACTCGCACTTCTTTTGTTAGAGTCATTCCTAGGTACCTATAATTTTTGCTATTTTTATAAATGGGGTCCTTTGGAAAATTCTGTCTCTGTTGCAGGGTATAAACATGTTGGTTAATTTTTGATGTTACTCTTATGGTTAAATGCATATCACTTCTAATAATTTAGGTATAGACTTTGATGAATTTTCTATGTCTAATATCATAATATTCAAATAATAACAGTCTGGCTCTTCATAATTTTACAATGTTTAAGCTTTTTGCGTTTTTAGATTTCTATACTATTATACTTGGCTCACGGGTGCTGGTGTGCTCAGGTGTGAGCAGGGGTGCTCAGGTGTGCTCGGGGACGTGGGCTGGTGTCGTGGGGCTGTGTACTTCCGCCCTTGGGGACTGGGGCCACAGCCTTTGCGCCCACAGCCCTGAGCCCTGTGTCCTCCACGCAGCACCCTGCCCATCCCCTTGGAGTTCTGATCTCTGCCACGATGACTCCTTAGAACTCTCTGTTTCTTCCTGGGACAGAAGAATTAATGAATGTACGAGACCTGAGCATTTGCTCCCTGCTTGCCCAAGCACCGGGAGGAAGGCTGCTGGGAGAAGCCTGTGTGGGGAGAAGAAGGCTTATCTGCAGTGTCCCGGCTTTCTCTCTTTTAAACAACCTCTGACCAAAGGAAGTGCCATCTGCTATGGTTTCTGGGGGCTCTGGAGGCAGGTCTACTGCCCCGAGAGCAGGGACTTAACTGAATGGAATGAATGTACACATGGGCTCGCTTCTCTCTGTCTATAATCTGTTTTGACCTGCAGAAGAAATATCATAGCAATTGCCTGTGCTTTGCAATGGCCAGAGCCATTCCCCACACATTCTGATTTATTCTTTGGTCTTCACAGGTCCTATAACCTGTTAGATTTCAATCAAACATCATTGTATTGAATTGCATTTTTCTGATGATAAAAATCTGTCGTAAAATTTTGTAAACCACAGAAACATGTACAGGAGAGGAAGACGTCGTCGGCATTCTCTGCACTGGACAGGCGGGCCCTGGCTTTGCGTGCTTCTGCCTGCTGGCAGCTTCACCTGCAGCGCACGTGGGTGGGGTGACACAGGAGTGCCAGGGACCGTGGGTGACTGAGCAGCTGGCCCTGACTCCGGCCTTGCTGCTCTGGGACTCTGGGCCCTCAGTGCTGAGACCCCGTATTTGCTGAGGACCAGCCTGGGCCCGGGGAGGGGACATGAAAATGAGTAAGAAGTGGCCATTGTGCCCCAGGAGTTCACAGGAAGGGGCGGAGGTGGCTGCGCAATTGTCATTCCGATTGGCGTGGTTTCTGGGTGCTGCAAATGGTGTTTGTCTCATGACAGAAACCCCTCCTTTCCCCACCTGGAGTCAGCAGGGCCATGGGCTCCGAAACCTGTGGGAGCAGGCTGTCTCCCCTCTGGGTCCTCTCCTCTCACAGG
The DNA here is from genome assembly GCF_057876585.1 of Rhinolophus sinicus. Classification (NCBI taxonomy): domain Eukaryota; kingdom Metazoa; phylum Chordata; class Mammalia; order Chiroptera; family Rhinolophidae; genus Rhinolophus; species Rhinolophus sinicus. The sequence continues at coordinate 883,847 of NC_142504.1, forward strand.
GACCCCCAGGTGCAGGACGGGCACCTCAGGTCCTTCAGTGCTGCCGTGAAGACCTGATCTCCAAATCAAGTCACTTTCTGAGGCTGCAGCTGGACATGAATGTGTGTGTGTGTGTGTGTGTGTGTGGTGTCCCAGCTACAAAGGCCAACATGGGGAGCAGAAAGGCAGAGGGAGTGTGGACGGGTGAGCTGGGACTCCTTTTCTGAAGAGGGAGACAGCTGGCCCATCCTCGGGGGCTGTGGTGACTGTGCTCCTGTCCCCAGGATCCCAACCTTTCCCTATTGACAGGGCTCCAAGGGGGGCCAAGCTACGTGTCTCCCCGACATCCCTGTGCCTCCAGGTGGGCAGGGGACCTGGGGCTCCCGGCGCAGCAGCTGTCCCAGGTGAGGGCACAGGGCCCCAGCAGGCAGGCAGGCTGGGGCTGCTGGGCTGTCTTTGAGGCACGTGGCCAGAGCTGACCAGGGAGTGACCCGAGGCACAGGGACACCTTGCCTGTGTTGTGTCCCTCCTGCTGGCATCTGGGAGATAAGGTGAGCACCTCAGGACCCATCACAGACACGTGTGAAGCAGCTCCCACCCCCACCCCTGCTCTGGGCTGCAGCTGGAAGGTTTCCAGCCAGTGCAGTGGGTCAGACTGCCCGGCAGAGGAGAGGATGGATAGGGTCCAGCCATGCAGGGGACGGCAGGGGACCTGAGTTGGGGCAATGGGCAGCCAGTGTGGAGTGGAGGGGTGCTGGTCAGCCAGCTCACAGTGCCACCAGGCCTTCTGCGGTCAGCTGGCTGAAAGGCTGAGTTAAGCCAAGGGGAAGGGTCTTGCGAGCCGTGTCCCTCGAAAGCACAAGCACTGGGCTGTCTTTAGGGTTTCCCTCAGGACGCGTGTGCTGTGAAAACATGCCTGGGGCATGCTGGCAGGCAAGGGAAGCTGTTTCTAGAGCAAGGAATGGGTAGGGCCCTCCCATTTAAGTGTGCTGGCGACTGAGTGATGGCAGGGTGGCCCCAGGGCTGCTGGCAGGAGGTGGGAAAGGCTGGATGGGGGTGGCTGCTGTGAGGGCGGAGGCTATTTTGGGGCGGATCTCCAGGACCTGGGGACAGATGGCACGTGGGCGAAGGAGGGAAGCAAAGACGGAGGCTGCCAGCTCCAGGCGGTGGGTGAGGCGCTGTCTGCAGCCCAGGCTGGTCTTGGTGGGGCCCTGCCAACATTTTGGGGGCGACCTGAGCCCTGTGAGCACACTGGGTGTGACACAGAGCTGCAGCCCTCAGCACAGGGAGGGGACGTTGGCTGAGCCACAGCACCGCCCTCAGCAGGAGCTCGCAGGTCTCAGGCGTTTCTCCAGCATCTAGTCCCTCCTTTCACAGGACACTCTCTTCTAAACGCTTCTGGACTATTGGTTTCCTTTTCATCCCACATGGACTTTCCAGCCGTAGCACCTATATTTAACCTATTTAATGAGATTTCTTTTCCAGTAATTCCTGAAACTGGTAATCTCTAATTGGGTCAAATTCTCTATCCACAAGCCGGCGATTCTATTTTTAGCACAAATCCTCGGGCTGAAACTCTGCCTCTCGGGCGCAGCTGTCAGAGCTGGCTCCACGTGGGGACCTTATTTTCCGTTCTCCCGGTGCGTGTGTGAGGGTGAGCCTGGCGCCCAGCCTTGGCGCCGCCCCCACCTTCAGCCCTGACCCTCGGGATGGTTTGCACACATCCATTTAATGCCCAGTCACCTTAGGTCCCTGTGTTGCTATAAACAACCAAGTCCATGGGGCGAGCCCGGTGCTCACCCATCCTGCTCTCTGTCCTGGTTGTGGACGTCCCCAAGGGACAATGAGCACTAAGGGTGTTGTTTCATGAGTGTCGCTGTCACTGGGGGCTCACAGACAATCCCGCCCTTGGCCCCATTCAGCAGGGGACCCCGCCTGCCTTAAGGTGCCGCTGGGGACCGCCTGCAGGGTACACGGCCCTGGTCCACACGGACCGATGGTTCTCGTCCTCTCCAGTGGCAGAGCTGGGTCCTGGACGCTTCTTGTGTCCTCATCTTTTTCCCTGCTGGACTGTGAGCTCCTGGTGGGCAGGGTGAAGCCTCTGTTACTGCCCGTCTCCTAAGTGGCTCTACCTTGGGGGGCCTGACCGGGGCCCCTGACTGAAATGCACGTGTCTCTGCTGCACAGGACCAGGCAGCCATATCTGGGGAGAGCCTCCGATGGTGCTGGGTGTTGGTGTCGTGTCTGTCCATCTGCTGGGTGGGTCATGGGGGACCCATGGCCACATGCAGCCCAGCCCCATGTCCCTAAAAGTTGGCAGAGGGAGACAGGCTCACAGGAAGAGGGAGCAAAGCGCCCGGCTTCTTACCCGGCCCCCTGATTCCCAGCCTCCATCTTTCAGCTTCTGTGCCAGGCAGGCGTCTCCCTCTAGGCCTCTTCTGGAAGCTTCTGCCCCTCCCACGCCCACCCCCCCACGGCCTTAGGTCTGGATGGGGTCCGTCCTAACCTCAGGCAATCTCCCGTTGGTAGAACTTCGCCTGGTTCTGGCCGCCATCTCTGGTTCCTTTTCGGCCTACCTCCGCCGTCCAGCTGGTTCCAAAACAGAGCACACGGGGTTCTTCCTGAGAAAGTCACATTGACGTGGCTATAGACAGCCGAGAGGTGTCCAGCATTGAGGTGGCAGCTGTGTCCCAAAGGTGCCCTAGGGTGATGCTCAGCCGGGTGCTGGGCCTGGACACCCGCCCATCCCCTCCCACGCTTCACCCATGCACCTTCCCGCATCATGGCTGCGGTGCTGACGACACATGGTGAGGAGTGTAGCACATGTGAAGCTGCTGTCACTTTGGGATAAACAGGGATAAGTGACAACCTGTCCGGGGAAACTGCTTGGTGGCTGACCTTGCTGGGGGAGAGCTGTGCTCTGCACAGCGTGGCACAGATGGGAACTGGCAAGTCCCACGGGAGAGTGCTGTCCGCATGCCCAGGTGACGACAGCCTGCTCCTGGGCAGGGCACAGGGCCTGCTTGGCAGCCGCTGGGCAGAAAGGTCCCCTCCCTCTCGGAAATACCCACCATACCTGCCCAGAATCTATTCATAACCTCTTTTTAATTTAGTAGAAAATTGCAATTGAGAGAAGAGAGGAAGGGAAGGCACTCGCGGTGGCTCACATGGCTGTGGTCACGTGGTCGACACGGCTCTTCCGTGAAGACCTGGTGTGTGTGGTGGGCTGCACCTGATAGCGCCATGGCTTCCCTCCCAGGGTCATCTGAACCTTTCTGCCTGCTCGTGGCTGGGACCCACTCCTCGTGAGGCCACGTGTCCCACCAGATGACACAGCCACCTCAGGGGTCCCAGGCTCCGTGCAGGATTCCTGTCAGGGCACCACAGCTGCCCTGGGCCTCAAGGGCTCGGCACACTCATGGGTCCTGGGCGTCAGCTGCGGAGCCCAGCGTGGCCTCACCACTGTCCCCACCCCAGGCTCGTCTGAGGCCATGCCTGAGGCTCCTTCCTTCGGAACCACCTGCCACAGTTGTGGTCACCTACTGTGCGGCTGCTGGCCTGGTGCCGGCCCGTCCCTCAGCCAGGAGTCCTAAGTGACAGGGCTATTGGTGGAAAGTGCCCGTCACACGAGCCTCCTTCTGCCAGCCATTCTCCCTGCAAAGCAGGTGTACAGTCAAATGACATATGATGCCTGTCAACTCGCGACTGGCCGATACCTGGTACAGGCGGACCCTGGTCACCCAGAGAGCAGAGGCAGAGCCCTCTGAAGCCCTGTCAACCTTTATCCCACCGCTCGGTGTGTCAGGGGTTGAATTAGACAGTCCTATCTGGCCGTCTCTGCCGAGGGGTTCAGGTGATTGGTCATCTGTGGGGCCTGAGCCAGCTGTCCAGGCTCCCAGCGTCTGTATTTAGGCAGGCAGGATCACTTCCGACTGGAGGAGTCCCAAATAGGTCCCTTGACAGTTTCTAATCGCCGTCCACAAATCGTGTTCATGGCCCCGCATTCCCCAAGCCACAAGTCCCCAGGAAACATCCCAGGCAGCTTGGGAAGTGGAGCACTGCGTCCAGCTGCATGGGGGATGCGGCCGGCTGAGCCCGCACCAATCGGCGCCAGGGTTTCTCCATCCTAATGGTTAATAGAGCCTGTTGTGTGGGTGGCTCGGTTACCCAGCACCAGCTTTGACCAAGTCGACTTTCCAAGAGTGGTCCCTTGGGGAGTGCCAGCTGCCCGTTTCCCCACTTGGCGGGGCAGTCCACCGGGCGGGATGCCTCCCCGCCCACACACAGGAAGCGTGTGCCAAAATGCAGAGTGGCTGCAGGGTAGAAACACGCGCTTCTCGAAGTCAAATCTGCAGCTGGAGTGCAAGGGGCTTGGCAAGGGGTGTACAGTGACTTCCCGGCAGCGACAGTCTGTGCCCAAACATCTGACAGTCACAGTGGCCTCACTCCTGTGAGCACAGAACCCGACTGCTTAGGGGCAAAGCTGGCTTTGCTCTGAGCTCACTGAGTGCATGTGTGTGTTTACTGGGCCTCTCTTCCCATGAGAACTCTGTGAGCCAATGCAAGGAGGAGACGAGGCACAGAGAGGTTGAGTAACCTGCCCAAAGTCACACAGCTGGGACACGTGACTCAGGGTCCCCTCTTAGCCATGACACCACACATGCCCCTGTGGTGGCCCACCCATGATCCAGAGCAATTTGTTTGGTTTCTCCAAAGGTGAGAGCCCTTGACAGTTGTGAGGCTCCAATACAAAGATACACATGAGGCTGTAGACGGTGAAAAGTCAGACGGATGCCGGGCGGTGTCACTGTAGCAAGAAGCACTATATTCGTGTCTCAAGGAGGCCCCACCCTCCTTAGTAACATGGGGAGGCCAATGGTCCCCGTGGACCGAGAGGGCCAAAGGTGGCATCCGTGCTTGTTCCGAGAAGAAGGCATATGTGTGGTTACGGGCAGGTGGCTGAATGCCCAGCCCCACAGGACCAAGGGGACCTATGCTGGTTCCCTCCTGCTGCTCGGCTCTGGGGGAGGTGGCCCCCAGAAGAGCAGAACTTCCTGTGTGACCCGGGGAAGCCCCTTGCTGATACTCACTTTCTGTGATGTGGACAGTCACGCAAGATGGACCATGTGCCAGCTGCGTAGTTTGCTGGGGCCACCATAACAAAGACGCAGACCGGGGGCTCAAAGGACAGACATTTACGCTGTCATGGATGTGCAGGCCGGACATTTGAGACCCAGGTGTGGGCAGGGCCGCTCCCTCCAGAGGCTCCAGGCAGGACTGCTCGGCCTCCCTCATGACTTCTGCTGGTGCCTTGGCTTGTGGCAGCATCACTCCCAGCTTCACGGTGTCCTCCCTGTGTGCGTGTCTGTCTCCAAATGTTCCCTTTGTAAAAGGACAGTCACATTGGATTGGACCCACCTATTGCAGTATTACCTTTTCTTAACTACATCTGTAGGAGCTTCTTTCCAAGCAAGCCCACTCTCTGAGATCCTGGGGGTTAGGACCTCAGCATATGAATTTTGGGGGATACAATTCAACTGATGACGCCCGTGGGGCGCTCCGGGTGTACCCCGTCACTCTTCTCAGTGATGTCCCCATGTCCCTGATGGTCACTGTCCATGTCAGGCCTTCTTCCAGCTCAGCAAACGGGAAGGGAAGAGGACATGTCAGCAGTACAAGTCGTCCCTCCCCCCCCCCACAGTGACAGCCCCTCTGGGTTTAACCATGTGGTTGGCATTGGGAGGCCGATATCCCACTGGGCTCTGGCTCGTCCTGCTCTGTGACTTGGCACGAATCTCTCCAGGTGTCTGCTTCTGTGGTCAAACTTCTGTCCAGGGAGCCACGAGGAGCCTGTGGCATGACCCACAGGGCGGTGCCGCAGACCCTGGGAGCCGTGTCAGGACAGTGTGGGCCCTGGGCACTGAGCCTGATGAAAGCGGGACAGGTTCCTTGGTCCGCAGTCAGGCACGGGCACCATCTCGAGCTCCTGTGGAATTGAGGGGCCTGGTGAAATTGGGGGAACCCATTTGTCAAGATTCCCCATGGGGAATAAAGCAGGATTTCGGCATTTTTAACGCCCCAAGAGACCGCCCAAAAGACGGCAAACGAGTGGGGAAACTGAGGCTCGAAGGGGCAAAGCGGGCACCCAAGGTCACCCGCCCGGTTGGGCAGCGGGGGGTACAGGGGGCGGTATGGGGGCGCGCGTGGGCCATGCGCGCCCAAGCGGGCGGCTCCAAGCTCGGCTGTCGCAACGCGGTTGCCCGAGGACCGCGGCGGGGGCGCGGGCAGCGCCAGTGCGCAGGCGCGGCGGGAGGGAGGGGACGCGCTTGGGGCGCGCGCGCGCGGGGCAGCCGGCGCCCCAACTTGGCCCGCCGGCCCCGGCGCCTCGCCGCCCGCCGGCCCTCCCCGGCGCCCGGGCCGGCGAGGGGCGCGCCCGCTGCATGGCGCTGAGATGGCGGGGGCGCCGCGCGGCCGAGGCGGAGGCGGCGCGGGCGAGCCTGGGGGCGCCGAGCGGGCTGCCGAGCCAGGCGGCTGGCGCGGGCTGCGGGCGTGCAACGAGGACTTCGCGTGCCCCGAGCTGGAGGCGCTGTTCCGCGGCTACACGCTGCGGTTGGAGCAGGCGGCCACGCTGAAGGCGCTGGCTGTGCTCAGCCTGCTGGCGGGCACGCTGGCGCTGGCCGAGTTGCTGGGCGCGCCGGGGCCCGCGCCCAGCCTGGCTAAGGGCTCCCACCCGGTGCACTGCGTGCTCTTCCTGGCGCTGCTGGTCGTCACCAACGTCCGCTCGCTGCAGGTGCCGCAGCTGCAGCACCTCGGCCAGCTCGCGCTACTCTTCTGCCTCACCTTCGCGCTGCTTTGCTGCCCCTTCGCGCTCGGCGGCCCCGCCGGGTTCCACGCCGGGGTAGCTGCGGGGTCTGCGACGGCCGACCAGGGCGTTTGGCAGCTCCTCCTGGTCACCTTCGTGTCCTACGCCCTGCTGCCAGTGCGCAGCCTGCTGGCCATCGGCTTCGGGCTCGTGGTGGCCGCCTCGCACTTGCTGGTCACGGCCACCTTGGTCCCTGCCAAGCGCCCACGTCTCTGGAGGACGGTAAGTACCGCCGCGCGCCCCCTATCTGGTCTGGGGCACACCTGCCCAGGAGGGACTGCAGACACAGGGAGCTGGGGCGCATCTACCTATTAGGGCAGGTGGGGAAACTGAGGCCCCGAATTGGGGGGGGCAGGTGCGTTCAAGGTCACTCAGCGAGTTGGAGACGCAGTGGGGGCTGGCCACCTGGGGTGAGGCTGTTTCCTAGTTACAGTCTACAAACGCCCCTGGGTGTGGAGAGTGGGGACAGGAGGCGCGAGTGGAGAGGACAAGGGTTGCTCCAAGGTCAGGCAGCTGGTGAGCCGCCACGCGGGGCTGGAGCTTGGGTCTGTCGCTCTGGATGCACCCATCCCCGAGGGAGGGACGGAAGGTGGGCGCGGAGAGCGGGTCCAGGCGGGCAGGGTTCCTCACCGGCTGTGCGCACGGCTCAGGGCTCTTTTCCCATGCGCCTGAGACGCGCGCACGGGGATCGCAGACTCTCCTCCCAGCCCCGAGTCCCCCCAGGGACATGGGGTGAAAAGGACTTTGACCCCCTTTAGTCTCTGGAGTCCCTAGGTGGACCCGCTTCCGTCAGGAGGACTGGGTTTGCTGATGTCGCACAGGGTGTTCTGATCCCTGCCGCCCCCGCTCCGCTGTGGCTGGGCACTGGCTCGCAGCACCCAAACTTTGTCACTGTCATCCGGGTGGGGCGGACTAGATGGTGCTAAGGATGAGGTCGCGGTCCTTTCCCACCGGCGAGGACCCTCCTCCCAGGCGAGGACCCTGCGACTGGAGCAGACGTCTTTGCCGCGTGGGGCTTTCTCAGCTTCTCCAGCTCCTCCGCCACGCAGCCCCTCCCACCCAGGCTGGGAGCGGGTCCCTGAGGGAAGCTCTGCTTCTGTCTCGGATGTATTTTGGCAGGAGGGTGCTGGGAACCAGAGGCGGAAGAGGGAGGGAGAGAAGGCGGCAGATGGAAGCCATGGGGTGAGAGTGAGGAGGGAAACTGGACAGACAGGAAACTGGGGTTTGGGCGGACCAAGGCGCCACCACACCAGGCCCGAGGGAGCCAGGTGCCCCCAGACAGTGATGCCTGGGTTGGACGTGGTCAGAGGGGCCACAGGACACAATGCTGGGTCTGCATTTCAGAACCCAGAGAGGGGGTGGGGCTGGGAGGGCTGGAGGGTGGAGCACCTGGAGGGGATCTGGAGGGAGGAGCCAAGAGAGAAAGAGAAGTAGGGATGAGGGCCAGAAATAGAGGAGGCAGAGGCAGGGGAAAAAGGCCAGGGGGCTGCTAGTCCCTGGGAGGGGGCGGGGAGGGCTTCCAGCAGGCCGGCCTCTTGCTTGCCTCCTGGGGGTGGCACCTGGCCTGCTTGACCTTCTCAGGGGTCACTCCTGCAGCTCTCTCCCTGCCACCCTCCCCTCTATTGTGTGTCCCCCAGCCAGGACAACCTCCCCACAAGGACCAGAAGAGAGGCAGAGAGGCCAGGTCAGTGGGGTGGGGGTGGGGCCTGAGCTGACCTGACAGGCTGGCAGGCCATGGTGGGTGCAGGACGCTGAGGGTTCAGCTGGTTCTGTGAAAGGCTGTGCTGTCAGCCTCTCCTTTTTACATAGAGAATGTTCTACACAGCTGCAGTCATCCCTGTTAGAGAATTAAAAGATTAAAAGAGAGAGGAGAGAGTCGGTAAAGAAACCTGAGGCCCAGGCAGCTCTGGCCCCTCCCCAGGAAGACGGGAGCCCATCTTAGGGAGCAGACATCTGGGGTTCACTGCTCCTGGCTGCGCCCTCCTGAGCAATACAAGCCCTTCCCTCGCTGAGCCTCAGTTTCCCCACCTGTATAAGGGGCATGACGGCTCTCCTGCAGGGCTGTGGTGAAGGTGAGACGTTCATGCTAGAAAAGCTTGTTTTCGAACATTCCTACCATTTCTAAATCATTTGGCTCCTTTAGGATGTATTCCAATTCTCGAGTGGATGGCAGGGGTGGCGATAGTGACAAATTGATGGGGGTGGGTACAGAGGAGCACATGGTGAGGGGAATCGATGATGCCCAGAGACTCCCCCCACCCCTGTTAGGAAGTCTGGGAGTCTGTGACTCTGTCTGGAGACGAGTGAAGAAGACAGCACCCACCTTTACAAAGCACGCGCCCCGCCTCTCCCTGCTCCACGTCTTCCCGCCAGCCTGTGGGGCAGGCACCTGCTGACAGTGGCTTCCTTGGCACCGTGAATTTGGCGGGCAGAAGGCCTCTGAGCAGAGGGATGCCCCAAGGAGGCTGAAGAAGGACGATGCACGAAGCCGTCTTTGCTGCACAGAAGCAGCATGTCACACGCACGCTGGACATAGGGTGCTCGGGGACAGACAGGGTCGGGGAGCTTCGAGCACTGCTGGTCCGTGCAGGGTGGATCTTGGGGTTTCCTTCAGCCTCGTGCTGCCCTGCTGTGTGGCGTCTGGGGTGCTGGCCCTGTGCTTTGGGGCTCTGTAGAGCCCAGGCCAGCCTTCATGCTGGGGAGCTGAGAGCATGCGGAAAGTGGGATCCCCATGCAGGGTAGGACCCCCTGTGGCTGGGGGTCCCTCCTGTGGGCACCCTACAGGGGAGAGGGTCCCTATCTCTGGCATAGTCCCCATCTGGAAAGAGCTTGCTTTATTTTTGAGAATTTTTGTGGGAGTTTATTTGAGCCAAGCTGATGACATGCTGGGACGCAGGCTCTCAGACACTCCTGGGGGCTTTTTGCTTTGATTCTAAGTCTGCAGCATCTCCTTGGGCCTCAGAAGTGGCTCGGCTCAGTCTGAGAAGCCTCTGATGTCCTAACAGCATTCAGTCCCAGCTCCTCCCGGGGGCAGGATTTAGAGCGAACAGAAATGGCAGGGGCGTTGCTGGGAGGGAGTGAGGACAGCTGCCTCCCTCTGCTGGGGCCGGGGGGCCCTGGCCAAGGACAACGACAGGGGACTCAGTAGTAGTTGTCTTGACAAACTGATACACTGGCTGTTTATGGCCCCATCAACTGCTCGTGCGTGTTTGTAATCTAACCTCAAAGATGGCAGAAGGGAAGCTAAGATGATGAGAAAATCTCAAAAGGGACCTTACTGGTTTTCTTAATTATAGTGTTTATTTTGAGGGCTGGGGTCCACTTTTCACTTTTTCTAAAAGGTGGCGTTGGCCTCCGTGCGGGTGGCATCTCCCAGGGCCTCCTCATGTGGCTCTCGTGGCTCCAGCGGCCCTTGCAGACTGACGGTCCCGGCTCCCGCCTTCAGCCCTGACCCTTTCCAGACCTGCCTCCGCCAGTGGCCATGGCCAGGGGTCTCTGCCACCTGGACATTGCATTAGAGTTCATCTCTCTGGGCAGTCTGGTCACATTCTTCTTGGAGGCCATGTCACGGCCACTCCCTGCCTCCCCAGCACTTGTGACAGGTCCTCGTCCTGCGTCCCTGTGGTCCCTCCTCCCCCAGCCCCTCCAGGCACTCGGCCACCTCACACTTGGCCCCGCTGGGCATGTGACCTCCCCTGCTCTGGTCCTTCCTGCTCTCAGCCTCTACTCTTGCCCTGTGTGGGGGACAAGGGGAGGCGGAGCCATGGCCACCCCGTCCCCCCCACTGGGGCCACCAGTCCAGCAGACCTGAGCCCACCAGAACCTATGTAGGGTCCATGGGACCCCCAAAGCCCATCCTCCCAGCCCTGGAACCAGAGATGGCACCTGGGGTGGGGCAGGCACTGCAGTTATGTGCCTGCTCGTCTGGTGACCTCAGGGAGGCTGGACCTCTTTAAATCTGTGTCTTCCCCCCAAATATGGACAGTGGCAGCCTCGCCCCAGGGCGTGCCTGGCTCCTGTGTCCTCCGCCCTGGTGAGATGTGCACCCCTGTCTGGCATCTCTAAGTGGCCTGCAAACTGCCCTCACCACTGCCTACTGGGGACTGCATGGGGGGGGCCCTCTGCTGCTGCTGTTGCCTGGTCCTTGTTTGGTCCCCAGGCTCTGCCTCCAGGTGTGGCCCATGTCCTCCCACAGCGACAATGGTGGGGACAGTGAGGACAGGTCACTGCCCAGGAACATGGGCCCACTGTGGTCATGGGGCTGTGTGCTGTGGGCTCCGGAAGGGTTGTCAGGGACAGTGGCCCAGAAAGAGGCCAGGGTGCCGGCCAGCGCTCACTGAGAGCCCACCCGCAGAGCCCAGCCGGAGGAGGGCTGGGGAAGCCGGCCCGCTTGCAGAGGGTGGGGGCTGGGGAGGGGCGTGGGCACTCCTGCGGGCAGCATCCCGGGGCAGGGCCTGCTGTTGCTCATCAGATTGGGGGTCAGGAGGCATCAAAGGTGGCAGCCCCAAAGTAACTGTGGGACAGTGAGGAGGGGCCAGGCCCCAAGACCGGGTAGCTGGCACTGTGGGGGGAGGGACTGGGTTCCCTCAGCTCAAGAGGGGAAAGGGCTGGTACGGGGGCTCGGAGAGCGCTGACCCCAGGCTGTACCGCCACAGGCTGGCCTTCTCAGCCGCACCGGAGCCCAGAGACCAGCCGTGGGGTGGCTACCCCTCACTGGCCAGCCCCGCCGTCCTCGCCGCTGTGCAGCCCTGCCACCTCCTGCAGTCCCAACACGTGCTCTTCCCCGAGCTTGGTCCCTCTCAGCCTGTTTTGCTGCCAGTGACCCAACCCCCCCTCTAGGCCATGCCGCTGGGTGCTCAGTGACGGTTTCCCTGGGGGGTTATCATGGCTGGAGTAGAGTGGGTGTGGAGGGGTGACCGCCCCTACTCCACTAGTGCTTTCCTCCTTGACCAAACTGTCCTGCCCCTCAGCCCTCGGCCCTCCCTGACCTCGGTGGGATCACCTGCCTTCCCCTGTCCCCTCCCCGGGCCAGCTGAGGCCTTGCTTCCTGGAAAAGCTGCGTTTGTCTGGCCCATGAGTGTGACCTGCAGTGTCCTGAGGAGATGACAGCTGAGAGCTCTGCTGCAGGGGCCCTCAGAGGCGGGGGTGCCAAGCGTTTTTGGAGGGGCTGCTGCCGCCTGGCAGGGTGTCCTATGTGTCATATGTTCTGCATGTTCAAGACGTTAAAATAAAGCCGGGAGCGACATGTGGGAGCCAGAAGGATCGTGTCTCCTGGAAGGAGAAGTGTGGCTTGTGCCGCGGTTGTGCCCATTGCTGTGTCTGTGGGCACTTTAATACGCTCAGCATGATTTAAATATTGACTGTACGAAGATGCACTTTATTGTTTCATATTTGCTGGTCTTCCAACTCCCACCAGTCAAGTGCCTTTGTAAACAGACTGGCATGAGCATATGCCCAAACACAGCAGACGGTCTGTTAGAGGACAGGAAAGCCGCCTTGATCACCGGGACCGCACACGGCCCCTGCGCACGGCCAGAGCTGGCCACCCAACCTGGTGAGAAGCTGGTGCCGGCACCACAGCCACAAGCCTGGAGTGCTACATAGGGGAGAGCACCCAGGCTAAGAGAACAAGAGACGTCCAAGGTCACGTGCAGACGACCAGGGTCAGAGTGGGCACTGTTTGCAGAGGACCTTCAGCCAATCCCCTAGACCCCTCACGGTGGGTGGCTGTCCCGCCCTCTGGCTGGCAAAGGGTTTTCATGAGGAAAACCTTATGAAATGTCCCTCCAGGAGGAATGTTTTTTCCCTCATGTCTGCCTGAGATGTTAAGGTGTGCGCAACCACTCTGTCAGGTGTTTGTGGCACTGAATTGGCTTTGTCCCCTTGCTGACGAGTGTTATCCTAAAAAATGAAGGGCCTTTCAGAGTGACAGGCGACAAGCATGTATTGAGAACAATAATAGCTATTTGGGCAGCACTGATTGAGGCAGAAGCCTGGATGGTGTTCGGATGAGGAGACAAAGGTGATGGGTGTTTATGAGAAAGGAAAGGGGACCATGACATCCACAGAAGGAAGACACTGCTGTTGGTGCAGATAATGTAACACAGTGTCGCTGATTCTAAACAATGTTTTCAATTTTCAGTCCGGTAATCATAAGTGCTTTCTGTTATGTCTGCAAACTGCTCTTTGGGATACAGTGTTGCTTTAGGCCTGGTCCGAGGGTTATTTTATACTGTTGTAATATCCAAGCGTTTGAGGCATGACAGGCAGGGCAGTCATGCCTCGGGGGTGGCAGCCCGGCCACGTTGGGCTCCTTTCACATTGTTGAAACGAGTTCACGCTTTTGTTTTCTGGAGATGTTGGCTGAGTGCTGGGGTTTATGGATTCATGGGCCTCGTCTCTCTCTGTCACCTCCTGTGAACAGCTCTCATGTTTGTAGGTGGAAGTCATTGCTGACTATAGCCCTTTATGTCCACCCCCCCGAGGGACATGTGTTTGAGGCTGTCCTATAACCTGGAGTAGGACACATGCAGCCCCGACCCCTCTGTGTTTCCTCATCTCTCCTCCTTGTGGCCTCCGCCCTCTCGAGGCTGGAGACCCCTGTGGCTGGTGTCTCCCCGGCCCTGCCTCCAGTCCAGCCCATGCCCAGGTGCTGCCAGGGGCCCATCCATGCGACCTCTTGGTCTCCTGTTTCTTTGTCCTGCAGCTCATCCCGGTCAGGCCATCCCACCCTCAATGCCTGGAGCCCCGTGACCATGACCTGTGGCTGGCCGGCAATTGTATTTATTTTGTTCTGTGTGATGTAAGCAGCAGACAGTCCTGGGTGAGGTGGATTTCTGGCCAGTTCACAAGGAGCAGGGGCCCTGGGAGCCTGCCGGCCGTGCCTGGCTCCATCAGACACGGAGACCCTCCCTGGTTGCGGCGATGGGCAGGTGTTTGGAACAGCTCATAAACCCCGTGGGGGCAGGTGCTGGGTGGTCCCTCTGGGGCTGTGAGCCGGAGGCTGTGAGGTCTGTGGAGCCTGCTAGTGCCTCGCTGTCCTCTCCCTTCCAGCTCAGCGCCAACGCCCTGCTCTTCGTGGGCGTGAACATGTATGGGGTCTTCGTGAGGGTCCTGGCTGAGCGCTCCCAGCGGAGGGCCTTCCTGCTGGCCCGGAACTGCATCGAGGACCGGCTGAAGCTGGAGGATGAGAATGAGAAGCAGGTCGGTGCGCGGTCCCCATTCGGGGACAGGGGCACGGAGGGTGGGGTGGGGATGGGCCCCAGCCTGGAGGGGGTGCTGGAGGGACACGCACTGGTTCTGGGAGGGGGTGCTGGGGACCCGTCCCATTCTGGGTGGGGATGCTGGGGCATGTGCCCTGGTTCTGGGAGGACGTACCCCGCTTTGGATGGTGTGCTGGGGGATGTACCCTGTCACGGGAGAGGCTGCTGGGGGCCCAGCTCTGCACTGACTACTGTGTGGGGCAGGGGTGCCCATCAGCTTCTGCAGGTGGCAGGACACACAGGGCTGGGGCTGGAGGGGCTGGGAACAGGGTCCTGGAGCGGGTGGAGTCTGGGAGGAGAAGGAGCAGCTGCCTGGGGCACATTCTTCGTGCCTGGCGGGGGGCCTTTAATTTGCTGTGGCCTCAGTGGAGGAGACTAGAGGAGCTGAGCGTGGCCGGCCGTGCACACGTGGAGGGACGTGTGTGTGACAGTGCGTCCTGCCGTGAAGTGTGCAGCAGGAGACCCGTGAGATGCGGGTGTGGGCTCAGCGCAGAGGTGAGGGCCTGCAGGTGGGTGGGCAGATGTACTGGGAGAATCGTCGTGTTCTGTCCTGTGCAGGGTGAGCAGAGGTGCGGCTGCTGCTTCAGTCTGTAAAGCGGGACGGACTTGCACAGTGTGGCAGCCACTTTCGGGAGGGCAGAGCGGGGACTGGTTCTGAAATGCACGCTCCAGTGTTAGATTCTGTCTGTCTCAGCTGCCAGCTGTTTGTTTGGGGACAGGAACCAGCAGATGGAAGCCTGAGAAGCATGGCGCCTGCTCCGCTCTGGTCCTGGGCTCTCGGCCCCTCTCACTGATCACAAACTCGGCGCCAAGATTGTTCTGGCTCAGGCTGACCAGTTACTTTTTGACAGGTCATAGGGTGCCTCACCCCAGGCCTGGGGACAATCTCTGACTGTCCCAGGGAACGGTGAGCTGTGAGCGGCACTGCTCAGCCTGCGCGCCGGGATTGTCCCTGCACGGCCTGTGCCGGGAGTGACTGAGTTTGCGGCAACGCCGTGACGAAAGTTATATTTGCTGCAGCACGAGGGGTAGCCCTCCCCTTCTTTGCGGTTTAGAACTAAGAGCCCTGTAGTCAAGGGACACAATTTTAAAAGAAAGTGTGACTTCTTTGGTGCAAAATCTGAGTTTTGATTGGTTTCCTGCCCTGCTCCCTACAGACACAGACACACGTGGCCTCCCCGGACTGGTCTCAGAGAGCCAGACCCCTTCACTGTTTCTATAAGTGCACATATTGGAGCAGCTGTCCGTCCCGCTCAGGGCAGCCCAAAGAACAAGAGGGGCCAGGGGATGGGGGGCAGGGCCGTGTCTGCCCGCTGCTTCCAGACGGTTCTCTGCTGCGCTTTGACAACGCTGCCCTGCTGATCAGTCCCTGAGGTGACCCATTGAGAGGGACTCGGGGAGGCTGCGGCGACGCCACCCCCTCTGTGTCAGAAGAAGCCTGGCCGCAGGAGAGGGTCTGGCAGCATAGAGATGTGTCTTTCCTTCCCGTCTGGGTTCTTGGTTCTTTAAAGCTAATTTCAGGCCTCTGCTTCATAGTTAAGCTAAAGAAACTGTGTTCTGTTTTATAAATTTGAGTACAGGGGCTGGCTCAGACAATGTAATTGACTGGGAAGGAGAATGAAGCAAGTGACAATGTGGCCGATGGCAGAGGGTGACGGCTGGAGCCCAGAGTGTCCTGCCACCATGTGTCAGGTTTCCTCGTGGTGCACAGGCTCACACGGAGGTCCTGGCTTATGGACACCCGGGGACACGTCCCAAAGGCCGCGGAGATCTTTAACAGGCCTTCAGTTTCAGAACAAAATGTCAAAATTGATTCTTTGAAATAGAAAAGCCTTGGAGACCTGGATCGAGAAGAAAGAGCAGACAGAAAGGAGAGCATCAGGGACGGGAAAGCTCGGCCGCAGACAAAGGCAGGTTAAAAATAGATAATAGGGAAACACTCAGAATGATCTGATGCCAGAATATTTGAAAGCTTAGACAAAATCGTCAAATTCCCAGAACGGCATCAGTTACCAGAACTGGTTCTAGAAGAAAAAGAAAGCCCAAAGCACCCTATGACCAGTAAGACACTGACTCAGAAATGGAAAGCTTGCCGGAAAGAAGGCCTGGCCTGCTGGCTGCACAGACGAGGCTTCCAGGGGAACTGCTCCATTTCTATGAAGGTGTCATCTCAGGGGCATCCTAGAGGTAGAATCACAAAGTGTGTGGGCTTGGCACTTGTCATAGTCCTCTGGAGATGGATTCAGTCACAGCAACAGTCCATTCCCTTCTGCTGCCAAGCCATGTCCGTGGTGGGGCTGGGGGCATCCTTTGCCCAGGAGGGCAGCCGAGTCCCCAGGGGCACTCCTCTGGAAAAGCTCAGGTGTTTATTCTATGCTCTGTGGGAAAGAAGGACTGATCCCTGGAGACCAGGAGAAAATGCCATGTGGCCTCCAGACCTGCTTGTTTCTGTCTGTCCCGGGGTACAGGGGTTCCCCTGGCCCATCACTATGTCCCTCTCTTCATGCGGGGCAGTGGGGCAGGCAGGGGGCCTGGCTGCCTGGCTTCCTTCCTGTGACCTAGTGCCAGTGACACTGGGGCACATGGCCAGCAGCTCAGGGAACAGGTGGGGTACTGCTGGCAGCTGGCTGTTCTGGAGGTGATTCTGGCATCTGCCCAGCACTCCAGGAGCAAATTACCTGCGCAGGACCATCCAGGCCTGGGCTGGGCAGTGCCCGCAGGACCGGACCACGTGCTGGCCTCGCGTCCCAGGTAGGCACGTGGACAATGCACAGGGAGGGCCCTGCTGTCTCACGCTGCCCATTGCTCCCATCCAGGAGCGGCTGCTCATGAGCCTCCTGCCCCGGAACGTTGCCATGGAAATGAAGGAGGACTTCCTGAAGCCCCCTGAGAGGATTTTCCACAAGATTTACATCCAGCGGCACGACAATGTGAGGTAGGGCTACACTGACTGGGGCAGTGGGCCTGGGAGCTGAGCTGGAGGTGATGATGGAGGTGGGAGGTGATGGAGGTGGGAGGTGATGGAGGTGGGAGGTGGTAGGAGTGGAGGTGATGGAGGTGGGAGGTGATGGAGGTGGGAGGTGATGGAGGTGGGAGGTGATGGAGGTGGGAGGTGATGGAGGTGGGAGGTGGTAGGAGTGGAGGTGATGGAGGTGGGAGGTGATGGAGGTGGGAGGTGATGGAGGTGGGAGGTGATGGAGGTGGGAGGTGATGGAGGTGGGAGGTGATGGAGGTGGGAGGTGATGGAGGTGGGAGGTGATGGAGGTGGGAGGTGATGGAGGTGGGAGGTGATGGAGGTGGGAGGTGGTAGGAGTGGAGGTGATGGAGGTGGGAGGTGATGGAGATGGGAGGTGACGAAGGTGGGAGGTGATGGCTGAGGTGGGCAGAGGGCCCAGTTTGAGGGGAGGAGGGGGCAGGAGTGTGTCAGCAGATCCAGGTGAGCACCTGCCTGGCAGGGAAGCAGGTCCCACAGGGGTGGTGGAGTGGTGGCTTCTCAGGTGACACCTGTCACAGCTGCTGTTTTTGATTATTCAGCAACTCCTCTTTCCTGTGTTGGCCAGAGAGGTCGGAGCTCTGGCGCTAAGTGGTGTTGAGCAGTGAGTGGCATTTTGGGCTGGGAATTTCCTGCCTCAGGCTAACAGCTCAGCATTATTCTAGTTGGTGCTGGGTCTGAGGCGGGTGTCCTCCTCTTCCACAGTCTGTCCATCTCACGACAGCCCTGGGGTGGGGTTGTTGTTCCCACGTTACAGGTCAGGAAACAACCCGCTGGGAACAGCTTGCCCAGACTCTCTCAACTTCGCTTGTTTGTTTTTAAAGAGTCTGTATTTTGTCATGTTAAATCTTGTACTTCCGCCTAACGTTGCCAGTCTGGGTGGCACTGCACCTAAGTGTCACTCAGGCAGGAGATGGTTTGGACACCCCATCCTGCTCTCCCGTCCCCTGTTCTTTGCTGGTTCTTGGTGTTGGTGCTAGACCTCCCTGTCCACTGGGGCCGGTGACACAAATGGGTAAGAAAGCCTCATGGTCTCTGTCCAGTGCTGCAGACGGGGTCGCTTGAGCTGCTACTTGTTCATGCAGGGCCCGGGCTCTCCCCGTGTGCGAGCCCGCATGGCTGACTGCCGTCTGGCTGAGCTCCTTACCTGTGGGCACACTCACTCCCACAGTTGGGCCTCTTGGTAGGGACCAGTGTTGTCCTCCTGCAGAGGGGCACACTGAAGACCCCGCGTGGGGGCCAGCATTTGGACCCAGGAGGACGTACCTCTCCTCTAGACACTGGGTTCCGTGGAGTCATCACAGCCCCTTTGTGAGAGAACACTTATAGTTTGATTGGAAGTTCCCTGGGCGTCCTGCGAGCACGGGCTTGTCTTTTTGGGAGCTGATTCAAAGCTCAGTGTGAACAGCCTCTGTCCAGAGTGTTGGATGAAAACAATCAGTGGTAACTGCTTAGCACCGGAGCTGTCTTAGGCAGCACGACCAGTGAGGCAAGCGCTAGGGAATCAAGCACAACGGAGAAGCCGAGGAACGAGATGTCCATGGGCATTCTGAAGGGCTCTGGGAAGCAGAAGGCGAGCGTAGGCTGTGCACACGCTCAGGGAAGGCCTGAGAAGGCCCTGCTCTCATTAGTGCAGGGAATCTGCTTAAGAGCCTTACACTTGTTAATGCATTTAACCCTCACAGCCTCCGAGATGGACTCCAGTCTCGTCCTTATTTTCCAGAAGAAAGCACTGATGGGTGGGGTGCTAGACAGGTTGCCTGGGGTCCCGTTGCCGTGAATGGTGTAGGGTCCCAGCTTTCACCCTGCTCCCCTCCTGCCCTTCCTGGGTTGGCTCTGGCAGCCTTCATCCTGGAGACGTGCTGCACTGCTTACAGCTTGTACCCGGGTTCTGGCCCGTCTGCAGCTCTCGGCTTTTGACAAGTCATTGTATGGTTTCTCGCCCACCTTAGTTTTGCACATGCTGTTTGTACTTCTGAGTCCTCCCTCCCTCCCTCTCTCCCTCCTTCCCTCCATTCCTCCCTCCAAGGGAGGTGTGCCCTTGTCTTCTGCACAGCACAGTGATCCACTATCAGGCTCCAACAATGTCCAGGCCTCGTGTCACCTGTGTCAGCTGGCAGGAGATGAAAGAGGGTGCAGAGGGCCCCGTACTTCTTAAAAGCACGTCACTCCTGCTCTTGTGCCACTAGCGACAACTGTCATGGGGCCACCCTGGGAAGGGGGCAGTCCAGTGGACGTGGAGCAGCTCCCCCATGCCCTGGGAGGGGTCAACAGGCGCTCTGGATGGCTGCAGCGTCTCCTCCCTCCATGACCACGAGGAGTGTGGCTTGTCCCAGCCTGTAGATGGGGAGGACGGAGCCTTGGTTTGCAGCCTGGGTTGAGGAATAATGGGGAGGTCTGTTCTAAGGTGGCTCCAGGGGCGGGTGTGTGTCGTGCACGGCGGAGGTCGCAGCGCCCCCTCTCTTGCAGCATCCTCTTTGCGGACATCGTGGGCTTCACGGGCTTGGCGTCCCAGTGCACTGCCCAGGAGCTGGTGAAGCTGCTGAATGAGCTCTTCGGCAAGTTTGATGAGCTGGCCACGGTAAGCGCAGTCCTGTGTTCCAACGTCGTTGGAGCTGGGTCTGGGGTCCCACCTGCCTGAGAAGTGGGCTTGCCCAACATGGTCACCGCTGTGTCAGCTCACTGCTCAGTGACGTGATTCCTGGGACCGTGTGCTGGGTTTGCAGAGAGAAAGCCGTGCATCCGCCCAGCCAGCGCCTGCTGTAAAGGGCTCCAGGCCCATGCGGGCTGGCAGTGCGGTGAGGCTGTGGCCGCTCAGAGGGACGTGGTGGCCGTCACAGCCCCTTGCCCGCCGGCCTTGGCAGAGGCCCTGCAGCTGCCTGAGCTGCCTCCTTGTGCCTGATGGTAACAGGGAAAGCTCAGTCTTTCATCTCTCAGTGTGATGCTAGCCCTACGGTTTTGTGGATGCTTTTTATGAAGTTGTGGAATTTCCTTTTATTCTCATTTTGTTTCTCTCAGAAGTGGATGCCGAGTTTTGTCCAATGTTGGACTGCGTCTACAGCAATGTGCTATGGTTTTCTAGTTTTACTCTGCAAATATGATGAATAACGTCGATTTATGGTAGAACGTCAGAACAGCCTTGCCTTCCTGGCACCAGCTCGACGTGGACAGACTGTCTTACCCTTTTCATGTGTTGTGGGCTTTGATTTGCTAACATTTTATTTAGAATTTTCCATTTATGTTCCTGAAGGATGTTATTTGGTGGCTTTCTTTTCTTACGTTGTCTTTATGTGGTGTGAAGGTGGTGCGTATCTCACAGAAGAGCTCAGGGGTATTTCCTCCTGTTCAGTTTTCTGGGAGAGTTTGTGTGGAATTGGTATAATTTCTTTCTTAAATGTGTAAATCCATCTGGGCCTGCACTTTTGTTCATGGAAGTTTTTAGCTACAGATTCCGTTTCTTTAAACAAGGCTAGTCAGGTTGGCCTTTTTCTTCTTCCTCGAATGAGCTTGATCTGGTTTTCGTCTTCCAAGGAATCTGTTCATTTAATCTAAGTTGTAAAAATTACTAGAATAAAGTTATTCACTGTATCTCTTGTTACCCATTTACTATCTAGACTCTGTAGTGCTGTCACCGCTCCTGTTCCTGATTTTGGTAATTTGTGTCTTCCCGTTTCCCCTGGTCATCCTGGCTTGGGGTTTGTCAGTGTTATTGATTTTCTTGAAGAAGTTGCTTTTGGTTTCATTGATTCCTCCAGTCTTCTATTGTATGAATTTTCTGTCTGATTTGTATTATTATTATTATTATTTTTTTTGTATTTTGGTTTTATGTTGCTCTTTGTTTTGTAGTTTCTTAAGGTAGAAGCTGAGGCCATTGATTTGAGATCTTTTTTCTCTTCTAATAGAAATGTTTAGCTATGAATATCCTGTGACGTACTGTGTTAGCAGCGTCCCCAAATTTCTATGTTGTATTTTTATTTTTATTCAGTTCAAAATTTTTTCTAATTTCTCTTTTGATCTTTCTTAGACCCAATGGATTTTTTTTGGGGGGGATTTTCCAAAGATATTTCTAGTTTTTACTTCAAATTTAATTCCATTATTCCAGAAAACATACTTTTTAAATTTGAATCCTCTTCAATTTATTTCCCAGAAATAGTCTACTTTGGTGAATGACCCACATGTGCTGGAAAATACTGTGTCTCCTGCTTTTCTAGAAATCTTGTGTTCAGGAGTGTTTTGTGGACCGCAGTTAGGCCAGTTGGCTGGTGCGGTGCCCATGTGTGGGGATCTTTAGGGTTTCCTGGGACTTGCTCCTGGCGAGTGAGAGGGGAACCCGGAGTCTCCAATCTGGTTGGCGGGCACTTCTCCTCTCAGTCTGACCGGCTTTGGCTCATTGTTTTCCCAAGTTCTGCTATCAGATTTGTAAACATTTAGGATTGGTAGCTCCTCACGCTGAATTAAGTCTTTTCTCACGAAGAAATTACCCTCTTCCTCCCGATCCTCCTCTGCGCTCCGTGATCTGGTCTCCTGTTAATTAATACAGCATTCCGAGTACCCTGTGATTCTCGTCAGGAGGGAAGCTTCTCCCATCCTTTTGTCTTTAATCTCTTTCTATGTAAAATGTTGACTTTAAGTGTTGGGTTTTGCTTTTGTAAAATCTACTCTGGCACCTTGATCATTTTGTATTTGGACAAAAGCTCACCACCCTTTTCTAAATACCGTTTGTGCCCCCTCCCCGTCCCCTCGGGGACCCCAGGTGCCCCAGAGCTCAGATGCTCTTATTCTACGTTTTGGATTCTTTTTCCTTCTGTTTCCTTCTGCACAGTCTCCACTGCTGCCGTTGTCCGTGGAGCAGCAGCCATG